>NW_027507903.1:442503898-442953898 GCF_037356315.1 Lithobates pipiens
ACTGCACCTATCGCACCAGTCGCATCCACGCATTCATTAGTACTGCCAGCTCCGTCCCATTTCTCTGGGGACTCCAAGGCCTGCAGGGGCTTCCTCAGCCAATGCACAATTCATTTTGAACTTCAGCCCCAAAACTTCCTGTCCGATCGGGCAAAAGTCGCATATATCATATCCCTCCTGTCCGGCGAGGCGTTGGCTTGGGCCGCCCCTCTGTGGGAACTGAATGATCCAGTGGTTTCTAGCCTGTCTGATTTCTTGAAACTTTTTCGGAATATCTTCGAGGAACCAGGTCGTGTCTCCTCAGCGGCTAGCGCTCTTTTAAGTCTCCGTCAAGAGGCCGCTTCTGTGGGACAGTATGCTCTTCAGTTCCGTATCCTCTCAGCTGAATTGAGCTGGAATAATGAGGCCCTAGTTGCAACCTTTTTACATGGCCTCTCTGATAGAGTGAAGGATGAATTAGCAGGAAGATCCCTTCCTGCTGATCTGGACAGTGTCATCACCTTGTGTAACCAGATCGATATTCGCTTTCAGGAGAGGGCCCTGGAAAAAAGACGCCAGCACTCCCCGTTCTTTAGGCATCCTGAGTCCCCAGTCCCTTCTCCTCGATCCGAGGAACACCCCCTGCCTACCGAGGAACCTATGCAGTTGGGCTGGACTAAGTTATCTCCCGAAGAACGCGCTAGGCGCAGAACTCTGGGCCTATGCCTCTATTGTGGGGCTAAAGGTCATTTCCGTGACACTTGTTCTCTTCGTCCGGAAAAACGCTCAGGGCTAATACATCTGGAAGGTGGAGTATTAGACCCTGAAATATCACCTTCACCGTCTCGTCTTCTCCTTTCTGTGTTGCTTCATGTCGGTGCTTCCTCTCGTTCGGTCTCAGCACATCTTGATTCCGGAGCCGCTGCCAATTTCATGGATTGGGAAACTGCATCCTCCATGAGACTTACCCTTTTGCCCCTTACAACACCATTGGTGGTCTTGGCGATTGATGGCACGGTTCTCCCAGGGGGTCCTATCCGCTTCCAGACTATTCCTGTTAAGATATCAGTAGGGACACTCCACCAGGAGTGGATATCCTTCCTTGTCTTACCTAAGGCTTCATCTCCTATCATATTAGGTCTTCCTTGGTTTCGGCTCCATTCTCCACACGTTGACTGGTCTGCTGGACGGATCCTGGCTTGGGGTTCCTCCTGTTCCTCTTCCTGTCTACTCAAGGGTACCCCAAAGGAGAGACTTCCCGTTACCACCACCCCAGTATCTTCTGCTTTTCCTGCTGTATATGGCGATCTCTGGGACGCGTCCTGCAATAGTCGGACTGGTGCACTCTCTGGGTCATGTGATACTCTGGATGAGGAGCCCACCTATGAACCTGAGTCGATCATTCGCTCCAGTTCGCATAACCATTTACCTCTGCCTGTCCCTAATCTCCCTTGGACGCACAGCCAGGCTAACTTGTCTGCAAGTTCCAGAGTCGCTATGCCTTGTGATGCGATTGAGATGGTCGCTACATCTGACAATACTAATCAGTCGGCCTCCACACCACTTATGCCAGTCCAGCCCATGCCCTATGAGCTTCCTGCTTCTTGTTCAGGACCTTCTGTGACCCAGTCTCACCCTACTACTACTATGTCCGTTCAAACCCATTTAAGAGGCTCAATCCATCCTTTGGATAGAATACCTCATTCGGCCAAGAGGGGTTTTCAATCTTTTTCTCAGGGTTCTGTTTGTGTTTCTGCTATGCAGCTTAAATCTTGCGACATGTCACCCTCTAACCAACCTGACCTCAGGGATCCACTGACCTCTGCCCAGTTTGGTGGTCCTGTGATGGATGCCCAACTCAACTTTAAGGGTAAGGGGGTCCCTGCTCAGACTCCTGATCTTCTCATGCCCTTACCCATTCCTAAAAAGCCTTTAGTCCTCAAGTCCTCTCGTCCTCTCCCTACCTCTGCTTTGGTTTCTGAGGATAATCTAAAATACGAGGTTAGTCAAGTTTTGGATTCCCGGCTCCGTAAAGGCATTCTTTAATACCTCGTACTTTGGAAAGGGTTGGGTCCTGAGGAGAGGTCTTGGATCACTGCATCTGAGGTCTTTGCTCCCTGTCTGTTAAGGAGGTTCCATCTGGAGTTTCCCTTTAAGCCTGGACCCAGGCAGGGAAGGGGGAGGCCTCGTAAGAGGGAGGGTACTGTCATGGTTATGCAGTGATCTTCCTGTGTTTGCTTACCTTCCCTCATGTCTTCAGACTAAGAAGCCAGCTACTTCCACCTGGTGGTTTTTATAACCTCTCCTCTAAGCATGGCTCCACCCCAGGCCCTATCAGGGAGCCTATATAAACCTGTGCACTGCAGGGCTCAGTGCTGATCAACCATTGTGTATTCCTTTGTGTATTAGCTTCCTGTTTCCTGTCGTGTGCTCTGCTACTGATTTCCGTTACCGACCTTGGCGCGTTCTGACCATCCCTGCTTGCCTGTGACCCTGACCTATTGGCGTGTACCCGACTATTCTGTTCTGCTTGTGGCCCCGACCTTGGCTTTGTCCCTCACCATCCCTATCCTCCTGTTGCCTACTGTGGGTGTGAGCTGGGGGACCCTGGGGGTCGCGACCTGGAGCCAGTTGCAGCCAAGACCATCTTCACCACTCGAAGCTCTGGTGAACACCAGCTGGCTCTTAGACTCCGCGCCCCAGGGAATCTCACGCTCTATCCCCAGTGGGATCTGTCCCCGTCTGCAGCAGTCAGCCGTAGGGTCCACAACCTCGCGGTGCACTCCGCATCCCTACGGTGTGCACCTGTCACCTCGCCTCAAGGTGACCTGACACCTAGTCTCCCGCCCATGTAAATTGGTAACAGGTACATTCTACCCCTACCATTTCATAAAAAAAGTGTAAAAAATTGACAGGAGACACTTTGAGACAAGTCCTTTATTAAAAGATAAAAAAAAAAAAATGTCCCGCGATGTAGATCCATCTCACTCCGCCAAAAAGAAAAAAGAAAGCCGCAACGGCTCCGCCTCCATGGGAAGCTCTCGCTGAGGGAGGCTTCTGCTCGGTGACAGGCTCAGCTGTTATATAACTGAGGGCGGGGCCACCCGGTGACGTAAATGGGTTACCCCACCCCCCGACGCCACGTGATATCAGAGGAAAGCGGGGTCGCCCATTTAAGTCACCGAGTGGCCCCGCCCTCAGCTAATAAAACTGTCATCGAGAAGAAGCATCACTCGGCGGGAGCCTCCCATGGAGGCGGAGCTGTTGTGGCTTTTTCTTTCTTTTTTTGGCTCGTCAGGCAGCGTGAGATGGATCTACATCGCGGGACTTTTTTTTTTTTGTCTCAAAGTGTCTCCTGTCTTTTTTATTATTTTTGACACTTTTTTGTGAAATGGTAGGGATACAATGTATCCATTACCAATTCACATAGGGGGGGAGGCTGGGATCTGGGGGTTCCCTTGTTAAAGGCGGCTTCCAGATTCTGATAAGCCCCCTGCCTGCAGACCCCCACAACTACCGGGCAAGGGTTGTGGGGATGAGGCCTTTAAAGCGGAAGTAAACCCATCCACAAAACAGTTTCATTTCCAGGGCATGCCGGAAATGTAACACTCCCATTGGTTGTGCTCTCAATCAAACTGTTAAACCATCCAATGGCTGGTGTCATGACTGATCACATGTGCAGCATCATGGTAGTTTTATATTAAACAGAGGCAAAGATGGCAGCTTCCTTGGCTGAAAACGATAGGGGGGGTTTACTTACACTTTAAGGTGCTGTTGAGGGAATGTGGTCTGGTACAGTTCAGGAGGGGGGCGCTCTCTTGTCCCCCCTCTTTTCCTGTGGCCTGCCAGGCTGGGTGCTCAGAAATGGGTCTGGTATGGATTTGGGGGGGGGCCCTACATCATTTTTTTTTTATTTTGGCGGAGGGTTCCCCTTAAAATCCATACCAGACCTAAAGGCCATACTCTTTTAATTTTAGGATGGTGGATTGCTCCTTGAGATGTTCGAAGCTTGGAACATTTTTTATAACCTAACCCTGCTTTAAACTTCTACAAAACTTTATCCCTGACCTGTCTGGTGTGTTCCTTGGCCTTCATATATAACAAGTATTGCATTTTAAGAATGATTTTAATGCAAAAACCTTATTTCTAGATGTTGATCTTATACTGTCAGCTCTCAAAATATCTGGACCACATGGAAACTTATTTGTTCCACAATGAAAATCTCCTTTAAAATGCAACCAAGTGCTAGGTTGAGCAGAATGCAATATAAGTGGACTAGGAGATGAAACATTTTCCCAGTTTAGGAGATCTTTGTTATACAAAGTCAATCCTTCTGTTAAAAATGTCAGAATATGTAAAACTACTAGCCACTAAATAAATTTACCTACACTATGTACACAAGGAGGTGCTGCACATAATCTTCCTAATATGCTGAAACTCCAAACTAAAAGTGATGGAAAGAATGGGTTTCTTTGTTATACGAAGTTCATCCTTTCGCTTGATTTTCAATAAATCTATTCTAGTTTTAGTTTTAGCTACCGTATTTAGCATAGCAGGAGAATAACCTCTATCGATAAAATACTGATATATGAGCCTCTCTCTCAGTGGTGTCTTCTTCACTGTCTTTGTGTTTTGAAGAACACAGAAATTCCCTTAAATTTGGTTCACCAAATTCCCTTGAAGAGCAGAGAATTTTTCACATATTTGGTTCACTCAGTTCCCTTTTGTATAATGGTTTGTTAGTTGGACATTTTTCATGCACATCTTTTTATGCACATTTTTTTACACCTTTTATGAACTGAATCGTATATTTTTCACTTCATGAGTCATTTCATCCACTTTTTTATTTATTTTTATACACTTGTTTTTGTAGGAGTGAACTTTATGCCCTTAAATTTTTGTCATGTGTATTTTTGCACTGTGAATATTCTTATAGATTAGTGCACCTGTTTCCCTTAATTATCTATGCTTATGGTAGAGGTTCAGACCTTTTAGGTTGCAGCTTTTCTTTATCTATACATTTTCATTGATTTATTTATTTATGTCTTTGATTTTTCCATTTCAATAGTCACACTTCCCTTCACCAGGAGAGTAGGATAAGAGCAACCCTTTTTTGAGACGATTTTCATTGCCCACTAGAATTAAAAAAGCCACTTCAACAGCATCCGTTTGACCCGTGAATAATACATTTAAGCTATTGGTATTTAGATAATCTAAAACATTACCTATACTGTATCACCCACTCTTTGTTGCAAATAAATATAAGATCATCAATATAGCAAAAATACATGTTGATATGTGATCTAAAATGGTGGCCACCTCCATATATGTGGGACCACTCCCATCAACCCATGTGTTGGTGACTGATGGGAGATAGCACATGTTGACACACTGTGTGCATCTTCCAAATTTGGCTTTTTAAAAAATATAAAAGCGTTTTTTTTTATTAAATAAAATGGATGCTAGCTAGTTTTGGGTGTTTCAGATCCCCCCTAAAACATCAATGATATTCTTAATTTCTTGTTGAACCTCATTGATGTTTTTCTTGAGATTATCTAAATCGCGGTTGCACCCCATTATCTCCCCAATGATGATCTGGGCACTTTCACTGGTAAAATGCGATTCTTCTTCCACAACACCCACATCACCTAAAAATAAACAAAAAAAAAAACACTTTATATTAGAAATATGCAGGCATACATCGATTACCTTACCTGAAGCTGTGGTCTCAGACACTCATCTGTTGTGGTGGCAATTTTGCCAATTTCAACAACCTCTCCTTCCTTGTCCTCCTCTGCTTGTGCTTTTGGTATTTCCCCTTCTTTGGGAGGTGTGGGGTCCCTGGTGTCCTCAGACGTTCCAAATTCTTCTCTCCCCTATGAGAATGTAAAAAAAAGAATACTTAGCACATTGATATTTGAGGGCAGAAATAGAAATATGAAACATTTTTTGAAAGTGTCGTACAATTGTCTTTTTTGGCAGAGTTCAAAGCTGAAAACTTTATTTTTGACACTTTATAAAGCTGAAATATTTACCTTTTTTGTGCAAGTTTCACAGATGGAGACACCCCTATAATATCCACTGGAACATATGTGTGGGACACCCTAATAAAAAGGGTGTTCTGGTGTCCCACACTAGTACGCCTGAGTCTAGATGTGTAAACAGCTACTGAGTGTCCTCTCCTTTACACTGAATCAAGTTTGCATTTCATTCTATTACAAAACCCTCTAGACAATAAACTTCCTTTGACTAGAAATATGCCTGAACAAAATGTAGTTAACTGCAACTTGCCAAAACATCGCATTTGAAGTGGGCGAACGAACGATGTTTACTACGAACGTTTGAACCCATGAACATGAAAGTCGCCATTTTATACTGTACAACATTAAATAAAAGCACATGGAGCAGTATGCAAGCAATAATAATAATAAGAACACATGACAACTACTTACTTTTTTGAAGAACTCTCTTTATCCTTCTGTACTGATTGTGCTCCCTCAGTTTCAGGTCTGACCAGAGTTTTCTTAGTTGATCCTTGAATCGTCGTACCCCAAATTTCTTCTGAAGACTCTTTACAACTTTAGTCATGATCTTGGCCTTTCTGATATTTGGGTAAGGTCCATACTTCCCATCATAGTCGTTCCTCTTCAATATGTCCACCATCGCAAACATCTCTACAAAAGACATATTTGCGGCCTTAAATCTTCTCTGGGATCGGGACGTTTCTGGCTCCGGGCTTTCGTCGCCCTCCTCTTCCTCGTTAGTAGAATAATTAGTGCACACCTGCTGTGTCTCCGTCATGTGCTCTGCCCACTGCACCGAAAGAGAAGGGGCGGGGAATAGACTAGAAAGAACGTCACAGGCGGGCGGAGTTTCATGCATGCACACTGTATATAAAACATAACACGCGTGCGTCATACGTACGATCTGTGAGCGGAGGGAGGAAGAACTGAAGCGCCAATCGTTCGAACAAAGGTACAATTTTAACTTGGTACATCACTAGCCTATACTGCTTCTAGCTTGAGGCTAATATTGGGACAGGATTAGGAGAATTTAGCCTGACATTAGGGTTTGTCTTGTATTGTGCCTTGCAGAGAATATGGATGGGTTTAACAACCATAGTTTCCTCCCCCTGTTCATAGACAAGTACAGGGAAACACCCACATTACAGCAACAAATTAAAGAGGCAGGCAGTGCTGGAGAAACTGCTGGAGTTGGTGAAGCCGGTGGTCCCCAGGGCAGACATCAACTATTTAAAAGCGAAAATTGGTGGCCTGAGGAGTACATATCTGAGGGAGTGCAAGAAGGTCCAGGAGTCCATGAAATCTGGAGCTGCAGCAGATGAAGTTTATGTCCCCAGGCTGTGGCACTATGAGAGGCTGCATTTTCTGTCAGACCGGACTGAGGTCAGGGAATCACTCTCCACTCTTCCTTCCACGCTTCCTTCTACGCTTCGTTCCAAACCTGCTGAGGCTTCCGATGCCCAAACTGGGCCTTCCAGACAGGAAGAACTGGAGGAGCCCAGCTTGTGCCAGGTATAGTATTGTTCTACATATTTTTGGAGTAAAAATTAATGATGTTAACTATAATGATTGAATGATTTGAAAAGATGAATGATTTTTGCTCACTAATTGGTGATTTTATAAAGTGTTTGACATATTAATAGACAGTAATGGCCAAAATATTTGGGACCAGAATGAAAGATGCTGGGCTCAGAATGATAGTCTTTTCTATTTGTTAACATTCAATTTGCAACAGTCAAGAGCTGAAAATTGTGTGTGTTTGATGAATCAAAAACTAAAACTATGTCCCTTTTTCATACATAGGAAGACCTCAGCCAGGAGGAGGGCGTGGAATGTGGCAGCCAGGAGGTGGCTGTGGAATGTGGCAGCAAAGATGTTAGCAGGCCTAGGAGCCTGACTGAATCGCAGGTCCTTCCCCTCCGCCTTTCAACCAAAATGGTCAGAAAGGGGGGGAATGTGGAGGAGTCGGTGCTCAAGCTGATTGGGGAGGCTTCTGCGGCCCTCAAAGCCACCCCCCACTTTTCAAGAGGCCTTTGCTGCCTTGGCTGCATGTAAACTGGACTAAATGGAGGAGGGGCAACGCCTCATGCGTGAGGAAATAATTTTCAAAACTCTAAATAAGGGGTTGTTGGGCCAAATGACACCAAAAACACACTTGTGTGATTTGGACCATGCTCCTCCTTCTCATTCTCCTTCTTCTGCCACACCTCCAACACCACAGCCACAGCCTGGAAGGAAGTGTGGAAGGAAGACCAGAGTGTGATGACATGGGTTCAGTCTGGTCTAACAGGAGATGCAGGTTCTTGTATGACCACAGCCTGGGGACATAGATGTCATCTGCTGCTGTTCCTGGACTTCTGGACCAGACTGTTCTCCCTTAGATATGGACTCCTCAGGCCACCCATTTTTGCCTTTAAATAATTGATGTCTGCCCTGGGGGCCAAAGGCTTCACCAATTTCACCAGTTTCTCCAGCGTTGCCTCCCTCTTTATTTGATTATGACACCTAATAATACTTGCCTATGAGTTTTACTTAAAAAAGGACAGTTTATTTGTGAGTAGGCAGGTACATTTTCTTAAGGATGACAGAACACATCCCTGCATGCCAAAGGGTGCCCTAAAGATAAAAAAAAAAAATAATACTTTATGGAATGAAATGATGATAACCTAATGAAATTGCAAGTAGCTTTTCTCTCCAGAGTTCTCATTCCAGAAACATTTTCAGCTGCTTCTTGATCATCACAAAGTGTTTCTTCACCAGCAGCTTCTGTTACAAACCACTGCCTCCCACATAATACACAATAACCTCATTTATATATAAAATTAAACCTGAAAATCAGCAGAACATTGAACAAGCTCTTGCAAGAGCAATATATTCTTCTGTATGATCAGCATTGTCAATAACTGAAAATGCAAAATGGCAGAAAGCTTTTACATTATTAGCGTGAGAGAGAGATGGTGGGGTTGTCACCTGTTCTCATGTATAGCTGAAATGTTCTTAACATATATATATAGTCCTTGTTATTCCATTTCCAATAAAAAATAAATACAATTTCAAAAAACACGTTTAGTTTACTTATTGAATAAGCTGTACTTTAATTTCAAGCATAACACCTTTATATACACCACATTTCACCTTCTTAGTGTTACAAAATTACTTTCAATTTTATATCTCTAGGGATGACCCTCAAGGGAGTACATTGACCACAAAGATTCGGAACCACTGCTCTGAATCACATTGAGAGTAATGAGCTCTGGTTAGAATGAATTCCTGTTTTGCACGTCACAAAGTCATCAAAGAGGACATCCACTTTAACAGACTGTAAAGTAACTCAAGACAAACAACAAAACCCAACATCATGTGCACCTATTTTCGATAAAAGTACACTAACCTGGTCTTGTACAGTCATCCCACTTATGTAATCTATGACAGTTTGACTGAATTTATATAAATCTCAAACACTCTTCGGATACCTAAATTGCTGCTACATGTTTCAAAATAGCACAGAACAAAAGGCATGACTGGTGTGTACATTAAGGTGGGTCATTACATTTTTTGTAGCGGCTTCTCACGAGTTATTTACCCAGGTCGACACAAAATAGTTTCTGGTTTTGGCAGCCTTGTGTGAAATGAACTTGGAACGGGACGATCACAAAACCAGGGCTATAACTCTCCTATTCAAAAAGAAAATCTAAAGAAATTAGTCAGCATGCCTCATTCCAGGTGTTCCTGCTCTGTATCAGCCATAGATAGGTACACACATGTATTCTGAGGTGACTGGCAGAAGGACAAACACAGGTGAATTTACACAAAGAAAACTCATTGGAGTGTGAGAAATGATTCTGGCATTTGATAGATGTTTGCCATTGCATGGGGCATCAGTTAACCCGTTCTCATCATGGCGGAGGTTTAGACTGGACCTCTGTTGTGTTTAGAAATTGCGTATTCGGTGGCTGGAAGTTTTGTCTGCTCTTTCATCTTTCATCAGACAGGAAGTGAGGGATGTCAGCGCCATACATGTTCGCCAAGAATACACACAGCTGACTGAAAGTGGAACAGCTACTAGGGAGCAAAGTGTGCATTGATTAATGGGATATAGAAATAAATGTGTGCTAAAAAAATGTTAATGGGAAAGAGTATTCCTGATTTCTTTTAAATATTATTTATTGGGTTTTAAACAGTGCCATATAGATTATGTTGTTCCTAATATCTCTCCCAAACCTTGCTCTTAAGATTAAGCTGTAAGCACCAGATATGAAAAAATCATATAAAAAATATATGTAAAGGAAATGTGCTGCACTACCAAATATTATAAGTAAATAAATCCAGCATTAAATATATGTGTTTTTAGTTGGACATTCACATTTACACTATATTGCCAAAAGTATTGGGACACCTGCCTTTACACGCACATGAATTTTAATGGCATCCAGGGCTTAGTCCGCCCAGCGCTGAGTCCAAGGCTAAATTGATTGACCAGAAAGAACATTGGTTGCCAACTTTTGCCTTTTAAAGATTTATTGCAAAACAGTCAAGAAGGTGAAGGTTAGGGGTCCCAAATACCAAGCAAATCACTTACAGTTTTTCCAGATCCATGTCTAGCTTCACATTGGCCTTTAGGCTGGGTTCACACCGCTGCGGCAGCGAGAACCGGATGTGATTTGCACATCTCCGGGAGGCCTTGCAGAAAGGTCTGTGCAACGCGTTGCCAGAGACTGGGAGGTTACAAATTCCTGGTCCTGGGCAACGTCTTGCTGAGGCTTCGGTCAGTCACAGAAGGAGCGATGGAGGAGGTGGCTGTCTGACCAATGTGTTCAGACAATTTTTTAGTCCGCAGCCCTAAGGTATGATCGGTTCGAGCAACCATCGCCAGCGTCTGATTTACATGGTGCAGGAATACCTAGGGGCAAGGTCAGACTTGGACACCTTTCCGACCAAAAATCCTCTGGGTTACTGGGTCTTGAGGATGGATTACTGGCCAGAGCTTGCACAGTATGCAATTTAGCTACTGGCCTGTCCTGCATCCAGCGTTCTTTCGAAACGCACATTCAGTGCTGCTGGAGGCTTTGTAACTGATCACAGGGTGCACCTGTCCACAGACTCGGTTGATCGCCTGACTTTCATAAAGATGAATCAGTCTTGGATCACCACCAGCTACCAAGCATCTGAAGCTGATGTAACGGAATAATTTTTTTTAAATGTCACATCCCTTCAAGACTGCCTATGCTGATGCTGAGTGACTATCCTGTTATGTTGACTGACTATCCTCTTCCTCCTCAATGATCCTGCTGATAGCTTGGAAGAACATTTTTGGTTCTGGGCGCTGCCACCAGTGGCTAAGGCCCAATTTTTAAGCCACTGTTTAACAGGGGCATGTAATTACAATTTTGGATGCAATATTTTGCAGCAGGGCTCATTCCTGCACTCCAACTAGAGTATCTGTGAGGGGTTGCAGTGTTGTGGGATCAGCACCAGTGCCTAAGGCCCAATTTTTCAGCCCCTGTTTAACAGGGGCATGTGATTACAATTTTTGATGCAATACTTTGCAGCAGGGCTCATTCCTGCTCTCCAACTAGAGTTTATGTAAGGTGTTGCAGTGTAGTGGCACCAGTGCCTAAGGCCCAAATTTTCACCCCCTGTTTAACAGGTGCATGTAATTACAATTCTTGATATAATATTTCACAGCAGGGCCCATTCCAGCACCCACCGAGAGTAACTGCGAGGACTTACAGTGTTGTGGCACCAGCACAACCACCAAAGGCCCAATTTTTCTACCACTGTTCAACAATGACATGTAATTACAATTCTTGATATAACAGTTCGCAGCAGGGCGTTCCAGCGCCCACCAAGAGTCACTTTGAGGGCTTACAGTGTTGTGGCAACACCAACACCTTAGGCACAAACTTCTGCAGAGCATATAGGGCAGGCCCCTACTTTCAAACATCCAACTTACAAACGTCTCCTACTTGCAAACGGAAGGAGATGATAGGAAGTGAAATGAAAAAAGACAGACGGCAAAAAAAATTATACAGGGGTGATAACCCTTCCCTATGTTTTCCAAAAAGCTTAAAAATAGATTTTTTGACTGGAGCTACACTTTAAGTATGTACCAGTTCAAAATTACAAACAGATTCTCCTTAACACAACAAACCTACACAGTCTTGTTTGCACCGCCTGTATACTGCTGTTCTGAGTACATAGGGCCTGGGGGCCCTACGCCTTTCCTTTTTTTAATTTGGGTACGGAGTTCCCCTTAATATCCGTACAAGACCCAAAGGGCCTGGAAATGGGCAGGGGGGCTACCCATGCCATTTTTCTCAATGATTTTTATCCGTATTGCCGGGACCAGACATTACATTAAAACTGCAAGCAGTTTTAAATGGCTTTTTTCCGTTAGAAATTTCATTTTGTGCAGGGACTGTTCTAAACACGGGAAACACGTGCCACTTCGCAGGCATACTATAGACACCCCTCAGGCACGATATTTAAAGGAATTTAATTTTTTTTTCACTTTAAGCGTCATTAAAATCAATGCTCCCGAAAAAACTGACGTTTTTAAAACTTTTTATGCATTGATACATGTCCCCTGGGGCAGGACCCGGGTCCCCAAACCCTTTTTAGGACAATAACTTGCACATTAGCCTTTAAAATTAGCACTTTTGATTTCGAACATTTGAGTCCCATAGACTTTAATGGGGTTCTAAAGTTCGTACGAATTTTCGGTCCGTTCGAAGGTTCTGGTGCGAACCGAAGGGGGGGCGGGGGGTTGGTAGATCACTGAAAGGAGTTTGGTGTTGCATGTTCTCCAGCAAATATTTTACAACATAGTTCTTCTATAAAGGCTCACGCACACAGACACATATGGGCATACACCACAAGTATTCAGTGTATTTCTGCACCCAGGAGTCACAGGTGATGTTGTATAGCCGTGTCAGCAGCCTGTACAGATCAATGAACTGCATGAGTCCAGGGCCGCTCATCTGTCCTTTTATGCATGTAACCATCTCATGTGTGGTTGAAAGATGACAGCTGCTGCATCTGTCAGCCTGTCCCTAATAAATACGTGGAAATACTATGGATTCCTGTGGTATACAGTTGTGCTTATAAGTTTACATACCCTGGCAAAAATGATGATTTCTTGGCCATTTTTCAGAGAATATGAATGATAACACAAAAACATTTCTTTCACTCATGGTTAGTGTTTGGCTGAAGTCATTTATTATCAATCAACTGTGTTTACTCTCTTTAAATCATAATGGCAACAGAAACCACCCAAATGATCCTGATCAAATGTTTACATACCCTGGTGATTTTGGCCTGATAACATGCACACAAGTTGACACAAAGGGGTTTAAATGGCTATTAAAGGTAACCACCCTCACCTGTGATCTGTTTGCTTGTAATTAGAGTGTCTATAAAAGGTCAGTGGGTTTCTCGACTCCTGACAGACCCTTGCATCTTTCATCTAGTGCTGAGTAAAACAGGAAGCAGGTGCCTCTTAGGTAAGATTGTAGAATTTAACCACTTAAGCCCGAACCATTTTGCTGGCTTAAGACCAGAGCACTTTTTGCGATTCGACACTGTGTTGCTTTAACTGACAATTGCGCAGTTGTGCGACGTGGCTCCCAAAAAAAAATTGATGTCCTTTTTCCCCCCCAAAAAAACAAAAATTTTTGACACATTTTTGGGACCATTGTCATTTTTACAGCAATCAATACTATAAAAATGCACTGATTCCTGTGTAAATGACACTGGCAGGGAAGGGGTTAACCAGGAGGTGGCAGTGTAGGGGTTAAGTGTGTCCTAGGGGTGTATTTCTAACTGTGGGGGGCATGGCTGTGATTTACAGATCACTGATCTCTGCTCCAATCACAGGGAGCAGAGATCAGTATCACTTGTTGCTAGGCAGAACGGGGAGATGCTGTTTACATCGGCATCTCCCCGTTCTTCCTCCCCGTGAGACGATCACAGGTATCCCTGTGGCGATTGAGTATGCAGGGTTACCGACTGGTGCACACGCGATGGCATGGTGGCAATTTTAAAGGGACATACCTGTACGCCCATTTGCCTGTCCGTGCCATTCTGCCGACGTACATCGTCGTGCGCTGGTCGGCAAGCGGTTAATAGACAAATCGCATTAAAAACAGCCACATTTTAGTATCGTTAATCAGGCACAGTGGAGTCCGGTTTCCCCAATCTCTGTCACAGCTATCAGCAGGGGTCACATCCTGTGGATTCGTGTATGGCTGGCGTCCTGACTATCCCAGGACTTCTGAGAAATGCTATATACCAGGATTGTGAGAAATGCTATATACCAGTATTTGTGAGACATGCTATATACTAGGATTTATGAGAAATGCTATATACCAGGATTTTGAGAAATGCTATATACCAGGATTGTGAGAAATGTTATATACCAGTATTTGTGAGAAATGCTATATACCAGAATTGTGAGAAATGCTATGTACCAGTTTTTGTGAGACATGCTATATACCAGGATTTGTGAGAAATGTGATATGTCAGGATTTGTGAGACATGCTATATACCAGTATTTGTGACACATGCTATATACCAGGCTTTGTAAGAAATGCTATACACCAGGATTTGTGAGACATGCTATATACCAGGATTTGTGAGAAATACTATATACCAGAATTTGTGAGAAATGCTATACTCTACTGTTATTCTGGGCTGTATACTCTGCTGTGATTCTTGGCTGTATACTCTGCTGTGATTCTTGGCTGTATACTCTGCTGTGATCCTTGGCTGTATATTCTGCTGTGATTCTGGGCTGTATACTCTGCTCTGATTATGGGCTGTATACTCTGCTGTGAGTCTAGACTGTATACTCTACTGTGATTCTGGGCTGTATACTCTGCTGTGAGTCTGGGCTGTATTCTCTGTCCTGTGATTCTGAGACTGTATACTGTAGTCTGTCCTATGATGCTTAGCTGTATATTCCTGGCACTATGGGTGGAAGCAAGTGGATTACAGGGGACAGAGTGGGTGGATACTATAAGGGGTGTGGCTTATAAGTGGGAGGGGTCAAAAAGGGGGCAAGTCTGGCGCACCCCAATCCTAAAACTTCACCAGCTGCCACTGTTTTTTGCCAAGAGGAATGGGCAGCTTTACCATCTGAGAAGATAAAGAGACTTCAATCATTGATGTTAAAGGGGGTAGTGGTACTGAACTGCAACAGAGGGAAATCAGGTCTCCTCTCCTGGCAGACAAGGTGGATGATGAGGCAAAGCTGTGTAAATCATGGAACTGGATGGACAGAATTTCATCCAGAAAGTTGTTTGCCTGGGTTTCAACTTTAAGGCTGATTTCACAATGGTGAGACTGATGATGCTGGCAACACATGTGGTGGCACTTCCTTTAATGGGCGATGTTCTTTCGTTCACCCAGAACAATCCAGAATCCTGCTTGTTAACAAGCAGTGATGGTTCAATATCTTGCTGGTCAAACGTCAACGGAAAGACGGTAAAGCCCAGCTCCGGGAGTTTTAAAAATGCATCCTTATGTGAGCTCCCTACACTATACCAATGATGTATAATGTGATAAAGGCACACACATTTTTTCGTCCATCAACATGTGCTGTGTTATACAACCTATTCAAAATGAGAGGCCTGTAATCTAGCTCAGTGGGCCAGAAATTGGATCAGCACCTGTTTTTTATCAGCACTCTGCTGCAAAGCACATGGCACACACCTCTGTTAGCAAGGGGGGCACGGCAAGGCTGAATTCCCGGAGTTGAGGTTTATGTTGGCTTTTAGTGATCCTGACTCTGAGAGCTAAAACTGGGTTTGTTGGTTTAATTGAAAAGTCACTGCAAGAATGCTACAACCCAAGTCACATCAACAGCCATATAATATAGGGTTCCTATCTCATCCTGGATAATGCATGTTGTATAATGCAGGATCACTATCATCACTGCTATTGCTAATGCACAGGCAATGGTGATCACAAACTCATATGCCGCGAACACATGGTCGGATTTTCCGACATAAAATGTTCGATAGGAGCTTTTTGTCGGAAATTCCGAACGTGTGTAGGCTCCATCGGACATTTTCCATCTGGGTCTCAAATTTTCCGACAACAAAATCCATTCACGTAAATTCTGATCGTGTGTACACAATTCCGATACACAAGGTGCCACGCGTGCTCAGAATAAATTAGAAGACGGAAGTGCTCGGTCTGGTAAAACTATCATTCGTAATGGAGATGGCACATTCATCATGCTGCAATTTTTTAAATAGTTTAACCACTTGCCGACCGCCGCACGACGATATACGTCGACAGAATGGCACGGGCAGGCATATGGGCGTATATATACGTCCCTGCCTTCCCACGGGTGGGGGGCCCGATCGGGCCCCCCCCCCGGTGCCTGCGGCGGTCGGTATTCGTTCGGGAGCGATCCGGGATGAGGGGGCGGACATTCATTCATGGCCACCCCCTCGCGATCGCTCCCGACGAATAGAAATGCTCCGTGACATCACTTCCTCTCCTGTAATGTAAACACAGGAGAGGAAGTGATGTAATCTCTCCTCCGTGTCGGTATTTTTCGTTCCGGCACCGAGGAGAGAGGATCGGTGAGTTGCACCAACACACTACACGTACAGTAGAACATGCCAGGCACACTCACACCCCCCCTTCACCCCCCGATCACCCCCCCAATTACCCCTGCCCCCCCAGTCACAGTGACACCAATTGCATTTTTTTTTTTTTGCATTGGTTTCATTTGTGACTGTAATAACTGTTAGGGCAGTTAGGGTTAGCCCCCTTTAGTTCTAATGTACCCCCCTAACCCCCCAATAAAGGTTTAACCCCGTGATCACCCCCCATCGCCAGTGTCACTAAGGCTGGGTTCACATTGCAGCGGTTTATGAGAACGAATGTGATTCGCACCGCACTGCAGTGCAAATCACATCCGTTCTCTGTGCGATTCGAGTTCAGCCATACAGATAGTATGGCTGAATTCGCGCCGCACCCGCCGCAAATTCGCACGGGACCCTTTTTTTGGTCCGCAGCAGAATCGGATCACATGGGTGTTCACACCATGCGATCCGAGTTTGCAGATCGCACTGCGATATGCGAACTGATCTGGGGGTGTCATTAACATTTCACTGACACTCCCAGCAGTTCGCGTAGGGCAGTGTGAACTGCCGCCGGGAGGCATGCGATGCGGGAACCCGCCGCGGATTCGTGGCGTTCCCGCATCGCTCCAGTGTGAACCCAGCCTAATAAGCGATCATTTTTCTGATCGCTGTATTAGTGTCACAGGTGACGCTAGTTAGGCAGGTAGGTATTTAGGTTCGCCGCAGCTTTTTATAGCGCCAGGGACCCCCATATACTACCGCATAAAGCCCCCTGATTGCCCCCTAGTTAACCCTTTCACCAGTGATCACCATATAACTGTTACAGGTGACGCTGGTTGGTTAGTTATTTTTTTATAGTTTCAGGGCACCTGCCATTTATTACCTAATAAAGGTTTAACCCCCTGATCACCCGGCGGGTGTCATTTGTGACTGTAATAACGGTTAGGGCAGTTAGGGTTAGCCCCCTTTAGTTCTAAGGTACCCCCCTAACCCCCCAAATAAAGGTTTAACCCCGTGATCACCCCCCCGTCGCCAGTGTCACTAAGGCTGGGTTCACATTGCAGCAGTTTATGAGAACGGATGTGATTCGCACCGCACTGCAGTGCAAATCACATCTGATCTCTGTGCGATTCGAGTTCAGCCATACAGATAGTATGGCTGAATTCGTGTCGCACCCGCCGCACCCGCCGCAAACTCGCACGGGACCCTTTTTTTGGTCCGCAGCAGAATCGGATCACATGGGTGTTCACACCATGCGATCCGAGTTTGCAGATCGCACTGCGATATGGGAACTGATCTGGGGGTGTCATTAACATTTCACTGACACTCCCAGCAGTTCGCATAGGGCAGTGTAAACTGCCGCTGGGAGGCATGCGATGCGGGAACCCGCCGCGGATTCGTGGCGTTCCCGCATCGCTCCAGTGTGAACCCAGCCTAATAAGCGATCATTTTTCTGATCGCTGTATTAGTGTCACAGGTGACGCTAGTTAGGCAGGTAGGTATTTAGGTTCGCCGCAGCTTTTTATAGCGCCAGGGACCCCCATATACTACCGCATAAAGCCCCCTGATTGCCCCCTAGTTAACCCTTTCACCAGTGATCACCATATAACTGTTACAGGTGACGCTGGTTGGTTAGTTATTTTTTTATAGTTTCAGGGCACCCGCCATTTATTACCTAGTCTCACTAGTGTACCCCTAAATTTAGGGGTGTCTACTTTGCAAAATGGGGTCATTTGGGGGGGTTTGTGCCATCTTGGCATTTTATGGCCTTCAAAACTGTAACGCCCTTAGAAAGCCTGAAGGCGGTGCTTGGTTTTCGGGGCCCCGTACGCGGCTAGGCTCCCAAAAAGTCCCACATATGTGGTATCCCCGTACTCAGGAGAAGCAGCAGAATTTATTTTGGAGTGTCATTTCACATATGCCCATGGCATGCGTGAGCAATATATCATTTAGTGACAACTTTGTGAAAAAAATAAATAAAATAAAAAAGTTTGTAATTTTCCCGCAACTTGTGGCAAAATATAAAATATTCCATGGACTCAACATGCCTCTCAGCAAATAGCTTGGGGTGTCTACTTTCCAAAATGGGGTAATTTGTGGGGGTTTTGTGCCATCTTGGCATTTTATGGCCTTCAAAACTGTAATAGGTAGTGAGGAGTGAAGTCAAATATTTACTCCCTTAGAAAACCTGAAGGCGGTTCTTGGCTTTCGGGGCCCCGTACGCGGCTAGGCTCCCAAAAAATCCCACACATGTGGTATCCCCATACTCAGGAGAAGCAGCAGAATTTATTTTGGGGTGTCATTTCACATATGCCCATGGCATGTGTGAGCAATATATCATTTAGTGACAACTTTGTGAAAAAAAAAGAAAAACAAATTAAAGTTTGTAATTTTCCCGCAACTTGTGGCAAAATATAAAATATTCCATGGACTCAACATGCCTCTCAGCAAATAGCTTGGGGTGTCTACTTTCTAAAATGGGGTAATTTGTGGGGGTTTTGTGCCATCTTGGCATTTTATGGCCTTCAAAACTGTAATAGGTAGTGAGAAGTGAAATCAAAAATTTACGCCCTTAGAAAGCCTGAAGGCGGTGCTTGGTTTTCGGGGCCCCGTACGCGGCTAGGCTCCCAAAAAGTCCCACATATGTGGTATCCCCGTACTCAGGAGAAGCAGCAGAAATTATTTTGGGGTGTCATTTCACATATGCCCATAGCATGTGTGAGCAATATATCATTTAGTGACAACTTTGTGTAAAAAAAAAAAATATATTTTTTTTTTGTCATTATTCAATCGCTTGAGGCAAAAAAATAAAATATTCAATGGGCTCAACATGCCACTTATCAATTTCCTTAGGGGGTCTACTTTCCAAAATGGGGTCATTTGGGGGGGTTTTGTACTGCCCTGCCATTTTAGCACCTCAAGAAATGAGATAGGCAGTCGTAAACTAAAAGCTGCGTAAATTCCAGAAAACGTACCTTAGTTTGTAGATGTGACAACTTTTGCGCAAACCAATAAATATACAGTTATTGACTTTTTTTTTACCAAAGACATGTGGCTGAATACATTTTGGCCTAAATGTATGATATAAATTGAGTTTATTGGATTTTTCTAATAACAAAAAGTAGAAAATATCATTTTTTTTCAAAATTTGCGGTCTTTTTACGTTTATATCGCAAAAAATAAAAATCGCAGAGGCAATCAAATACCATAAAAAGAAAGCTCTATTTGTGGGAAGAAAAGGACGCAAATTTTGTTTGGGTACAACATTGCATGACCGCGCAATTACCAGTTAAAGTAGCACAGTGCCAAATTGTAAAAAGACCTCTGGTCATTGACCAGCAAAATGGTCCGGTCTGAAAGTGGTTAATGCAGCGCATTCTCTTCTTCTTTATAATGCTAGAATAATGAAGTTGTTTTCTCACAAACTAATTTCTTCATTATTTCTCGTGAGCTCATGAATAAAATTAATTTTGTTTTTCGTCAGATCTCCATAATAATGTTTCTAATTTTTGTTTTGCTTTTTTTTATTTATTTTTTTAATCAAGATCTACATTTTTTTTTTGTTTTTTTCTAGTGCTCTCCATAATATTATTTCTCGTTTTGGGTGTCAAGTTACCACAATACCATTATTATCTTGTATTTTTTAACCTCAAGGAGGTTGGTGTTGGTGCCCCTCGTTAATTTGACATTGTATTTAGGGAAGGTACCTACCTACTCACAAACAAACTGTCCTTTTTGACGTAAAACACATAGGCAAGTATTTGTGAAAAAGGAATAGCCATTTATTCTGGGTCATAAAAAAATAAAGAGGAAGGCAACGCTGGAGAAACTGGTGAAATTTGCGAAGCCTTTGCAAGACACAACGCAGTTCCGTGCATCAGAGGAGGTGGGGTCACCGGGTGGCCCAGCCCTCCATTATATAAGACCTGTGCGAAGAAGAGAAGCGCCACACAGCGGGAGCCTCCCATTGCGTGGAGCGGCCCCGAAAACGAAGAAGAGACGCCATGGAGGAAGATGCCGGATGAGAACACCGGAGCAAGAAGAAGCGGATCGGAGGAAGAAGAAGATGGAGCAAGAAACCAAAGGATGAAGAAAGGAAGAAGGAAGAAGATGAAAGAAAACTTTAATAAAGGAATTGTCAAAAACTGTCTCTTGTCATTTTTAACACTTTTGTCACTTTTTTGGTGAAATGGTAGGGGTAAAGTACCCCCTTACCATTTCACACAGGGGGGAGGCTGGGATCTGGGGGTCTCCTTGTTAAAGGGGGCTTCCAGATTCCGATAAGCCCCCCGCCCGCAGACCCCCACAACCACCGGCCAGGGTTGTTGGGATGAGGCTTTTGTCCTCATCAACATGGGGACAAGGTGCTTTGGGGGGGACCCCAAAGCATCCTCCCAATGTTGAGGGCATGTGGCCTGGTACGGTTCAGGAGGGGGAGGGCGCTCTCATCCCCTCTCTTTTCCTGCGGCCTGCCAGGTTGCGTGCTCGGATATGGGTCTGGTATGGATTTTGAGGGGGACCCCCACGCCATATTTTTTTGCCACGGGGTTCCCCTTAATATCCATACCAGACCTGAAGGGCCTGGTATGGAATTTCAGGGGACCCATGTGCAAATAGCCTTAAATAAAAACCCACAGAAGTAAACCAGCGCAAAAAAAAGTAAAGTTGAGAGGTGCGCCTGTTGAACTTATGCAAATGAATCTACGTGGCTTGACATTTACTAAGATTTTGCGGGCGCAGTGAAAGAGAGCCCCTGAATGGGCACAAATGCCACTTGCCCGTGCATAAATTGACCTAGCACAGTTCCAAGTGTATTTGCAGGCGCAGCAAGCTTGCTCAGAGAAAATTACTTTTCCATTCTATTTTGGGCATATTTGTTCCTTGGACAGTCACATCTATACTTCCTCACATCACTTCACACCACCCCCATAATATTGGCACTTCCAGCTTCTTTTAATTCTGAGTTGAAGATGCCGTGCGCCAGGTCTATAGCGGCGCACAGATCGCGGCCGCCCATGTAAATGGGGAATTGTGTCTTGTGGCTTGTCACCACAGATGCAGCGCACTTGTCACCACAGATACAGCTTGTCACTTGTCACCACAGATACAGCTTGTCACTTGTCACTACAGATAAGCTTGTTGCTTGTGACCACAGATATAGCTTGTCACTTGTCACCACAGATACAGCGCACTTGTCACCACAGATACAGAGCATTTGTCACCACAGTTTCAGCTTGTCACTTGTCACCACAGATACAGTGTGTCACTTGTCACTACAGATACAGCGCACTTGTCACCACAGTTACAGAGCACTTGTCACGGCAGATACAGCTTGTCCCCACAGATACAGCTTGTCACTTGTCACCACAGATACAGCATGTCACTTGCCACTACAGATACAGCGCACTTGTCACCACAGTTACATAGCACTTGTCACCACAGATACAGCTTGCCACCACATATGCAGCGCACTTGTCACTACAGATGATGCACACTTGTCACCACAGATACAGAGCACTTGTCACTACAGATACAGTGCACTTGTCACCACAGTTACAGAGCACTTGTCACGACAGATACAGCTTGTCCCCACAGATACAGCTTGTCACTTGTCACCACAGATACATCATGTCACTTGTCACTACAGATACAGCGCACTTGTCACCACAGATACAGCTTGTCACCACAGATGCAGAGCACTTGTCACCACAGATGAAGCACACTTGTCACCACAGATACGGAGCACTTGCCACCACAGATACAGCTTGTCACCACAGATATAGCGCACTTTTCACCAAAGATAAAATGCATCGGACTGTTTCCGTTGGAATAGTCGTCGGACCAAATTTTCCAACTTGCTGGAAATATTTTCCGACAAACTGCTCCGATCGGACATACTCCGATCATGTGTAGCCTACTCCAACGGACACGCATGCTCACTTTTAAATTCCGACACGGAAGCGCTCGTTCAGGTAAAACTACTGCTCGTAAGCGATATAACACATTCGTCACGCTGCAATGTTAAAAATTCTTTCATGAAGCGCATTCTCTTGGTCTTTACAATGCTGCAAGAAGGAACTTCTTTTGATGCTCATAGTCACACACACACTTCTCCCGAACGTATTTCCTGACTCTTTTCTAACCATTTCGGAAATACAGTTTTGGATTTCGTCACATCTACACAATTTTAGATTTAGTTTATTCTTTTTTGGATGCATTTTATTTTTTATTTTTTCCTAAACATCTCTTTTTTTGTCAGTTTGCGCATTTCTCAATTTTTAGGGTGTTTTTTGTGTGTTAACTTACCACAACAACATTATTGTATTTTTGATATTTTGTTTTTCTTTTTTAATCTACAGGAGGTTGTTTAGTGTTGGTGTCCCTTGTTATTCATTTCACTTTGTAATTTTGAAATGTACCTGCCTGCTCACAAATAAACTGGCCTTTTTGAAGTAAAACACATACGCAAGTATTTCTTCAAACAAAAAATACCTTTATTTAGGTGTCAGTAACAAATAAAGAGGGAGGCAGCGATGTTGAAACTGGGGAGATTAGCGAAGCCTTTGGCCCCCAGGGCACACATCAACTATTTAAACGCAAAAATTGGTGGTCTGAGGAATACATATCTGAGGGAGAGAAGTCTGGTCCTGAAGTCCATGAAACCCGGAACAGCAGCAGATGACATCTATGTTCCCAGGCTGTGGTACTACAACAGGCTGCATCTTCTGTCAGACCAGACTGAACCCAGGTCATCACTCTCTGGTCTTCCTTCCACGCTTCCTTCCAGGCTGTGGCTGTGGTGCTGGAGGTGTGGCAGAAGGAGGAGGAGGAGGAGCAGGGGCATGGGCCAAACCACACAAGTGTGTTTCTTGTGTCATTTGGCCCAACAGACCCTTGTTGAGGGTGTGTATAATAACCTCCTCACACAAGAGCTGTTGCCCCTGCTCCATTTTATCAAGCTTGCATGCAACCAAGGCGGCAAAGGCCTCTTGGTAGGTGGGTTTTGCTTGGAGGGCCACAGAAGCCTCACCAATCAGCCTCAGGGCTGACTCCTCAACATTCCCCCCTTTCTCACCCTTTTGCATGGAAGGCGGAGGGGAGGGACCTGGCATTCAGTGAGGCTCCTTTGGCCGCCCACCGCCTGGCTGCCACTTACACCCGCCTCCTCCTGGCTGCCACTTTCCACAGCCACCTCCTGGCTGCTGCATTCTACACCCTCCTGTTCCTGGCTGAGTTCTTCCTGTGTATGAAAAAGGGACATCGTTTGAGTTTTTGGTTCATCAAACACACACAATTTTCACATCAACACTGTTGCAAATTGTTAACCAATAGAAAAGACTATCATTCTGTGCCCAACATTTTTCTTTCTTGTCCCAAAGGTTTTGGCCACTATTGTCTATTGATATGTGAAACACTTTCAAAACTCAGCAATTAGTGAGCAAAAATCAAGTTAACATCATTCTTTTATACTCCCAAAATATGTACAACAATAATATACCTGGCTCAGGCTGGGCTCCCCCAGTTCTTCCTGAGTGGAAGGCCCAGGTTGGACATCGGAAGACTCATCGGGTGTGGAATGGAGCATAGGATGCGTGGAAGGAAGAGTAGAGAGGGATTCTCTGACGTCAGCGTGGACTGACAGAAAATGCATCCTGTCATAATACCACAGGGTGGGGACATAAACGTCGTCTGCTGCAGCTCCAGATTGCATGGACTTCAGCACCTTCGTCCTCTCCCTCAGATATGTACTCCTGAGGCTACCAATTTTCTTTTTTAAATAGTTGACGTCTGCCCTGGGGACCACCGACTTCACAAACTCAACCAGTTGCAACATTGCTGCCTGCCTCTTTTGTCTGTTACTATATTGTGGGTGTTTTGGTTGCCACAGGAAGGGCATGTCTCTGTATTTATTGATGAACAGAGGGAGGAAGCTATGATCGTTGAACCCATCCATAATGTCTGCAAGACACAACACAAGACAAACCCTAATGTCAGTCTAAACTCCACTAATGCAGGCCTCAATCTAGAAGCAGTATAGCCTAGTGATGTACCAAGTTCAAAATTTTACCTTCGCTTGTTGCGTCAGCTTCTCCCTCTGTTCACCGATCATACGGACGATACACGCGTGTTGCGTTTTATATACAGTGTGCATGTGTGAAACTCCGCCTGCCCCTGACGTTCTTTCTAGACTATTCCCCGTCCCTTCGCTTCCGGTGCAGTGGGGAGAGCACATGGCAGAGAGAACGCAGGTGCGCACTAATAATAGTTCCATTAACGAGGAGGAGGGTGAGGAAAGCCCGGAGCCTGAAATGTCCCGATCCAGGAAGAGAAGATTTAAGGCCTCAAATATGTCTTTTGGAGAGATGTTGGAGATGGTGGACATATTGAACAGGAACGACTATGATGGGAAGTATGGACCTTACTCAAATTCAAATATCAGAAAGGCCAAGATCATGAATAAAGTTTTGAAGAGTCTTCATAAGAATTTTGGGGTACGTCGATCCAAGGATCAACTGAGAAAATACTGGTCAGACCTGAAACTGAGGGAGCACGAGCAGTACATAAGGATCAAGCGTGTTCTTGACAAAAGTAAGTAGTTGTCGTGTGTTCATATGATTATTATTGCTTGCATCCTGCTCCATGTGCTTTGATTTCATGTTGTGCAGTTTAAAATGGCCACTTTCAAGTTCATGGTTTCATTCGTTCGTAGGAAACATCGTTCTGCAGGTAAGTATTCCAGCTGAACACAGTGTCCCCAATAATGTTCTGACCTTGAAGCTCTGCCAAAAGAAACAATTGTACAACACTTCCAAACAATGTTTCATATTCCTAATTCTGCCCTCTGTGTGCTAATTATTCTTTTTTTTTCATTCTCATAGGGGAGAGAAGACTCAGCAAGTATGAGGACACCAGGGACCACACCCCTCCCAAAGAAGGCCAAATTCCAAAACCAGAAACAGAGGAGGAGGAGGAAGGAGAGATCGCTGAGGTTGGCCAAATTGTCACCACAACAGGTTAGTGTCGGAGAACACAGCTTCCGGTAAGCTCATCAATGTATGTCACCATATTTTTATTACATGGTGTGTTTTTTTGCTTTGTTTTGTAGGTGATGTGGAAGAAGATTCCCGTTTTACCAGTGAAAGTGCCCAGATCCTGATTGGGGAGATAATGGGGTGCAATCCGGATTTGGAAAACATACAGCAAAACATCAATGATGTTAAAAATAAAATGAAGAACATCATTGATGTTTTGGGGAGAGTGTGAAAGACCAAAAACAAGCTAGGGTTTTAGTTTTGCTATTTTAAATCTCAACTTTTGTATTTTTCGAAAATAGAAATTTGGAAGATGCACAGAGTGTGTAAACATGCGCTATCTCCCATCATGGGGGATCAATGTACGTGTTTTGTGTAAAGTGGCTGAGATGAAGGGGTTTCAGCCCCAAAGCATGTACACTGATCCCCCATGATGGGAGATAGCACATGTTGACACACTGTGTGCATCTTCCAAATTTGGATTTTCCAGGGGTCACACCCCATGTGATGAAGGCAATATCAGCCCAGTTTGTACATACTCATGTCTGATATTGTCTTCACTTTTCAAAGTTGAACTTTGTAAGTTCCTGTGTTCTGTATTTTCTGCTTTGATACATGCCTGTTTACACAAAAACACCAAGTAAACCAAATTTTACAGAAACTCTGTTTTTGATACACACAATTTCTTGGTTTGTTGTAAAATCCTTTTCTGAACGCACATGTGAATGTGCTTGTATTAAAAAGTTTAATTATCAACAATGTGTGGCTTCCTTTTTCATTGCGCCAAAAATGTATTTGGAGTAAAATTTTAGTTTCTGCTGAGAAGGAGTGTGATTTAATAAAGGAAACTCCACTTTGCACTCCAAGTGCAGTTTCAGGTGTACTTTTGCAGTGCACTTGTAGTGCATAGTGGATGTGCCTTTAGTAAAACACACCCACAGTGAAGTGTAAATTTGGACAATCATGCCATTTTCCTGCCATGGTGCTGAAAATGAGCACGATTTTGGTCAGTAATGCACTACATACATTAGTTACCAAAAAAAAAAGGTGTGTGTGTGTAGCAGACCCACAACATAATAAGATTATCTGAAGAAGAGACTGTCCCCTCATCCCGCTCTGAACTTGGGTTTGCACTGTTGTTGAAAAAGGCACAACTTGAAAAAACATAAATATACCTAGGAGACACCTAAAACCAAGCCAAGCAGTAAATGAAGGAGTTTCAGAGAAAAATGTATTGTTAAAATGCCGCTCAGACATTGTCTGGCATATCAATGGCCCCCCTACCCACAAAGTAGTCCATGTATTGGGTTCTAACCTCACGGGCGCTTTGGGGGAGCAAGCCAGGATGAGCAGGTTCAAGGCCCGTGAGGTTATCTTCATTTTCCAGCAAGTCTGCTTCTTGTTGGCCAACTGAGACCGCATAGTTCACAGAAACTTTTTTCATAAAATTGTGCAGAACACAGCACGCCAGCACTATGTGATTCAGTTTGTATTCCGCCATGTGAATAGGCATAAGAAAAAGGCAGAACCGGCTGGCCAGTATACCAAAAGTGTTCTCCACCACTCTTTGGGCTCTGGACAGGCGGAAAATAAAAATCCTCTGCTCTGGGGTGAGGGTCCTCATCGGGAAAGGCCGCATCAGATGGTTCTCCAGGGCAAACGCCTCATCCGCAACAAAGACGAACGGGAGACCTTCCTGATTCTCCTCTGGGGGTGGCAAGCCCAGACTGCCACTCTGGAGACACCAGTAGAACTCCGTCCGTGCAAACACTCCACCATCCGACATCTGTCCATTTTGCCCCACGTCCACATACAAAAACTCATATGTCGCAGACACCACCGCCAACATCACGATACTATTAAACCCCTTGTAGTTAAAATAGTACGACCCCGAGTTGGGTGGTGGGAAGATGCGGACGTGCTTCCCATCTATTGCTCCTCCACAATTGGGAAAGTCCCAACGACTGGCAAAGTGGGAGGCCACAGTCTGCCATTCCTGTGGCGTTGAAGGACACTGTGGAGAGAAACAAGACCAAAAATTAGTAATTTGACAAATCAACATTGCAAGCAGATTAGACACCAACATTTTTGGTCAAAATTAGTATAACATTTTGGGAACTGAGTATTTAAAGCCTAAAATATAAGGTCCCCTTATGAGAGTCATCACCCCCCCCCCCCCCATCTGATGGGCCCTTGCTAAAAAAAATATTCAGGGGGGATGTTTTGGACAGGTAACCCTCTCCACTTGATTGAGAGCTGAATGCCTAAATAATGTGTGATACTTTGGGAAGCCCCTCCTTAGTTACACTATTGGCAGCCCACCAGACAGGTAAGAAGTGTCATAATCCCAAAAAGAAAACAAAATGGAAGCATATTTTGACATTCTGCTATTACATATCCAGATAATTAATATGTTAAAAAACAAAATAAAACTAGCATTTGAAAGTATTGAGGCAGGCCCTTGCACTACATGCTTAGGTGAATTCATCCATAAATGTGATCATCAAAAAGGTAGGTATAGTGTGTATTGGGTTTGGTAAAGTCATCAGATAGAGGATTGCTATCAGCTGAGCTAGCAGTTGGGGGAGGGGGGTTCCTAATGAGTTTGGCACAACCCAAAACGTTAAAAAAATGTCACTCTGCATGAATTGAAGCACACACATCACATTTGTAGACATTATAGGGGGTGTTTAGGGGAAAGCAATACTATGGAGCTGACAAAAGACATTGGTAAGTGACTAGAATATAGTTTTATGGGCCAAGAAGAGCATGGTGGGGAAGTTAGTGAGGCAAATATGCCTGAGGACAAAGGGGCAGAGCATATGAATTAGAGCATATTGCAATGATGGTAATTAGGGAATGAGGAAAGAAATGCAAGACATTAGCAATCATGAAATACATAGAATGTGATGTTTAAGGATAAAACTTAGCTTCATATAGTCCTTCTGCAGGACCTGAATGATGGCAGAACAGGTCTCTGGAATAATGATCCCCAGAGTCGGGGGGGAGATGCCTGTAGAGAACTTGAGGTCCTGAAGGCTTCTCCCTGTCGCCAAGTAGCGCAACGTGGCGATGAGCCTCTGCTCCGGAGTGATGGCTTGCCGCATGCAGGTATCCTGCCTGGTGATATAAGGGGTCAGCAAAGCCAGCAGATGGTGAAAAACAGGGTCCGTCATCCGGAGATAATTCCTGAAATAATCAGGATTATTCTCGCGGATCTCACGGAGCAAAGGCATGTGCGAGAACTGGTCATGCTGGCGCAACCAATTCTTGGTCCACAAACGCCTCCCTTCCCTGTTCATGGACCGGGCTTGTGTCAAAGTAACAACCCCAACACGAAGCCCCTGCACAGCACAAACTCTACGACGAGTACGTAGACGAAACATGGTTTCAAAACGGTCGGCTCGTTAGAAAGGACAACAGAAAGCACCGATAAACAGCAAGGCCTGAAAGAACGACCTGAATAGCAGAAGCAAGCAGACAATAAGAAATGCCTTTCAAAGCGTACTATACCAAGATATAGTCCACAATGATAAAAAAATACTTACTGACTGCACGCACTGATTATCAGATACGCACACACAAGCACAAACAGAAGAGCAGTAGCGATCTGAATCACTAATCTGAAAAGCGCGAATCGTCTCTCACCAAACTTCTACTAACACGAGATCAGCAGAAGGAGCCCAAAGGGTGGCGGACGTGGTGCTGAACTTCCCTTTTCTAGTCCCGCCGTACACGGCTTACGTCACCGCATTCTTGGCAACCGCAAATTCCGACAACTTGGTCCAACCGTGTGTATGCAACAGTTTCGGACACAATCCGTCGGACAAAATACGTCGGACAAAATCCAACGGATTTGGTTGTCAGAATGTCCGACCGTGTGTACAAGGGCTTACTCTGAATGGTCTAAGGGGGTTGTTGGATTTAATGGTCCCTCTTAGAAATATTGCCAACTGTCAAAAAAAACATGGAAAGTTTGTAAAAAAAACTGGCACTTTTGTTCGTGGATGGAAGAAAATTGCTTGTAAAAAGATGTGCTTGTCGCCAGTTCTGAACTGCACATGCACAGTTTTGGAGCCAGCCAATTAGAGTACTGCCGGTCTCAGCCTCAGAACACCTGTGTGGTGAGAATGTGGCATACATCAGACATGGCATTTATTCACATGTCTTGCTGCACAAGGCCAAACCTACCAGTTCGCTAATCATCTGATTCTAGAGCTGAACATGCACAGTTCAGAGTCAACAAGTGGATTTGTTTTTTTAAAGCTTTTTCCCACCAGTCGCCACTCCAAGGTGAAGGTGTGTGTAAGGTGGCACTCTGGGGACACTGATAAGGTGGCACACTGGGGACACTGATGTAAGGTGGCACTCTGGGGACATTGATCTAAGGTAGGACTCTGGGAGCTCTGATGTAATGTAGAACTCTGGGAACTCTGATGTAAGGTAGGACACTGGGGACAATGATGTAAGGGGGAACTTTGGGGACCAGGATGTAAGGAGGGACTGGGACGTAAGTTGGCACTCTAGCGGCTTTGATGTAAGGTTGCACTCTGGGGGCTTTGATGTAAAATGGCACTTTGATGTAAGGGGGGACTTTGGGAACAATGTTGTATAGGGAGAATGCTGGGGACTTTGATGTAAGGGAGGAATCATATGTGAATGTGGCGCTCATCCTCACTGCTGCTATCCATATATTGTTTTGTTTGTTACTTACTCCTGACGCTATATATTAGGCTGTACATAGACTTGACCAAGGTGTTCATTGCCTCAACAATTGCTGGTGTTAATGAAGTTCTTCTTTATATTAGTGTCAGTCAGACAAAAATATCCTTTTCATGCACATAAAAACATATGTAATAAGACCCCTTTCACACGGGGCGTTTTTTAGATATTTTTCAGGCGCTTTAGCGTTAAAAAAAGCGCATGTAAAGCGTTAGAAAGAAGCCTCAACTGCAATCCCAATGTGAAAGCCCGAGTGCTTTCACACTGAGGTCCCTTTCACACTGGGCATTTTTCAGGCGATTTGGCTTTAAAAAAGGTGCCTGTAAAGCACCTGAAAGAAGCCACAACTGCAATCCCAATGTAAAAGCCCGAGTGCTTTCACACCGGGGCGCTGCACTGGCAGGGCGTCAAAAAAAGTCCTGCAAGCAGCTTCTTTGCAGCGCTTTTGGAGCGGTGAATACACCCTTCCTAAAATGCCCCTTCCGATTGAAATCAATGGGAAGCACCTGCAAAATGCCTGAAAAGCGCTTTTGGAAGCAGCGCTTTGTGGGCGCTTTTAACCCTTTATTTGGCCACTAGCAGGGGTTAAAAGCACCCCAATAGCACTCGAAAAACGCTGGTAAAGCGCTGCTAGTTTAAGCGGCACTTTGAGTGTTTTTCGGGCGCTGACACTGTGAAAGGGCTCTTAAAGCACTTGGGCTTTCACATTGGGATTGCAGATGAGGCTTCTTTCAAGTGCTTTACAGGCGCTTTTTTTAACGCTAAAGCGCTTGGAAAATGCCTGAAAACCGCCCCAGTGTGAAAGGGGTCTAAAAACGTTTAAATAAAAATTTAAAAAAAACGATCCTTTGTACTGAGGTTTTTTTTGTGTCTGTGAGGCTGTCAGCTGTGGCATAGTAATTCGTATTTTGTGGGTACAAGAACTGTGGTACATGTTAACAGTATATTCAGTAGGCACAGATTCTGTATAAGAAGACCCTCCCGCTGACCGTTCACATTGTTCGCCACAGCGCAGAACTGTTTTTCATAATCCTAGTGTTGTTCACATTTTGTCATGCTGTTTTGACATTTTAATTGTAAAACCAGGCAGATTATTTGTTATGAATATTGTTAATGTCTCCTGTAGTCCATTGGCACTTCTTCCAGCTTTGTACTTGAAAAAGCTGGAGTAAGTGTCTTCAGGAGCCTGACACTGCATCTGCGATCCACTGATTCACTCATTGCGAGTGCAATGCTTTGAAGGCTCTCGTGGGAAAAAAAGAATAAATGCACATTTTTTTTCTGTAAAAATATGTGTGCTTTATTATTTTTTCCTTTAAAGGTGAATTTAGCTTTTAAATATCAATTGCCTTAGTTTATAATAGGAGTTTATATTACATTTCAGCTTATCTTAAAAAAAAAAGTGCTCCCATGTTTTGTCAATAAAAAAAGTCATCAAGGGTTGGCAACTCTGCCTCTTAGCATTTCTATTGGTGATCTGGCCTACAGCCACCCCAATATACTCACAGATTCAGTAGCAGTCAATTTTGTCAATCTTTTCTTGTAAGTTTTATTGACTCTTTGGAATAGAGGGTTAGTGGTTACAAGATACCTAATGACAAAATTGTCCCTCAGTTAACTTCAGCCCCTCTAACAGGCTAGTAGTTTGTTTTAAGCTGAACCTGCCAATCCTCAATTGTGTGCCTTTAAACTGAGACTGGCAATGGACTGACCAAACTTATCTGAAGGTGCTCTCCATAAACTGTTCAGCCATTAGGTCTTAGCATAGAGAGACTATTGCTAGATCCTTCATATTGGCATCTGGAAGGCCCTTCTAGAAGGGTTCCCCAAATAATAATCTCTTCCCCAGTCCGCATTTCTGGCAATAAATCTCAGAGAAATACATGTTCCCAAAAGTAGACAGAAACAAACAATGCTTTAAGCTGGTCGTACATTATAGAATTTTCTGCAATTGCCTGCCTGATTGCATACAAATTGAAAGTGTTTAGGTTTGACCTCATATTATATGGTTTTGGTAAATCTAAAGGAAAATTGTGCAAACTGTAAAATGTATATCCAGCAATAGTGGAAACTCTTTTCATGCAGAAAATGTAGATAATCAGTTATCAGGCTGGCTACAGCCTAGCTGCCCAGTAAAATTGAAAAAGGGGCATGCCGACTTATAGCAGGGTTCATACAACATGTTCAATGACAATAAAATATCCTTATCCTAATGAAACCCCAATAATCCCCACCTTTTAGTCTTCCTACCTAAGACCCCCAACCAATTCCCTTTACTGATTTCTGAGCTTATTTGTGCATTAAATTAACATTTGAAACACTGATCTTCAGTAAGGGTGATACTCTCTTCCTAAAATTTAGTCAGATGAGTTTTACACGTTCAAAATGTGACTTAATAAACAATTGTTTTCCATGATAAAAAGGGCCATTTGATTTTACTGCAGCAATCAGGCTGCTAGGTGTTGGTAAGGAAACCATCAGTATGGGAGGTTATAGTAACATATCTATAATAACACAATGACCTCACCTATTGTTAAAGAAGATGTGTATGATGTCATGTGATCCATTTTCTTTGTCTTGCCCTGTCAATCAACAAAGATATTTATTGCAAAGAACCCCAGTGATACACAGTGAGGGATGCTCAGCAAAGTTTAATGTTGCAATAGCAAACATTTTGTTCACAGAAAGGTTGTGCTTTTTTTTGTTTTTTAGAAATTGTATCTTGATTGTAAAAGAAATTAGAAAAGTTATTTAAATCATATATAACGTTTTTTTTATTTATTTGGATATAATGAGGAGTTAGAATTGAAAGCCTTGTCAGATTTTGATTACTTGTTTTGAGTAAGGTTGCGCTGGGCTTTCCATATGTAGACAGATTCCTGACTATACACATATATGTGACCGCACGGAAGTAGTCTTCTTCCATGGAGCCACATATGTGGCTACATGTGTTTGTGCTGAGAGCGCACTGCACAGCGTTCTGTTGTGACCCTGTTGAACGAGACATCAAACTGCGGGAACTGCCTACATTTGAATTAATTGACTCAGGAGAGGGAGCCATTTTTGTGAATGACTCCAGAGAGATCTTTAGTAGTAGTAGTTTATTTTGAACATGTAAAAAATAAACATGAAGAAGAAATAGCAAAGTAATCATATAGTAATAGTCAGACACACAAAAGACAAACATAAAACTGTAAGAAAAATAACAAAATGTGGTATACATATTTGAAAAGGAGTGGGAAGAAGTACAAGCTTATTTAATTCCACCCCTTCTCCATAATTAATAATAATACATTATTGACATCAATCATTCTGGTGTACTCTTTGACACATTCCTGTGGTCCTAAATCCAGAAGGTTTTTTTTATCTTAACGCATTAAGATAAAAAAAAACTTCTGTGCAATAGCCTCCCTTACCTGAGCCCCCTCTCGATCCAGCGATGTTTCACAAGAGTCTCAGTTGTCCGGGACTCTCCCCCCTCATTGGATGAGACAGCAGCGGGGTGCCATTGGCTCCCGCTGCTGTCAAACAAAGTCAGTGAGCCAATGAGGAGGGCGGGGGAATGGACACGCAAGGCAGCAGCTCGGCTTGGTTGCCCCCATAGCAAGCTGCTTGCTGTGGGGGGACTCAGCAGAAGGGAGGGGCTGGGAGTGTCGACGAGGGACCCGAAAAGAGGAGGATCTGGACTGGGCAAAACTACTGCACAGAGCAGATAAGTATAACATTGTTATTTTTAAATGAAAAAAATAACCAAGACTTTAGTGTCATTTTAAAGGTTTGCAATTTGTTGGGATTGCAAACCTCTGCTTTGAGTACTCCAAAGTAGACTATGGGCCCCAATGGCAGCAAGTGAGAGGAGGGATTAGTAGGGACTGTGTTTTATAGCCCTGTGTGTATCTGCAATACTTAGGGTGACCCTTTAAGTCAGGGCCTAAGACGTCTGACCAGGTTGTGGGCACCCGATATGGATCTTATATTATCATATGTTACCTTATTCTGCTGGGTATATTGCCTAAATAAACAACTCTTTCTTCAACCTCGATATGTCAGAGCGTGGCACTGCCTAGTGGGTCACTAGCACCAGGAACAGAAGAGTGCTTAAATCCTACAAGGTCAGTGGTACACAGAAAAAGATTCTCTAGGTGTTTGCTACAGTAATGAAGGGATTGTTGGTCTTGTGGGTGAAGCGTAACATTAAAGAAAGGAATTCTACAGTGTTTCTGGGCATTAAGAATCCTGCTTATTTGGAAACATAGAGAAAGTTAGAAAATGTGTTTCTGTAGTACAAACAATAATTAGGTGGAAGCGACTTCATAAGCACCATATATTGAATAACCCACAGGTAAACTTAACCACTTACAGACCGGACCATTTTGCTGGTCAAAGACCAGACCACTTTTTGCGATTCGGCACTGTGTCGCTTTAACTAACAATTGCGCGGCCGTGCGACGTGGCTCCCAAACAAAATTGACGTCCTTTTTTTCCCACAAATAGAGCTTTCTTTTGATGGTATTTGATCACCCCTGCGGTTTTTCTTTTTTGCGCTATAAACAAAAATAGAGCGACAATTTTGAAAAAAACACATTATTTTTTACTTTTTGTTATAATAAATATCCCCCAAAAATATTTATAAAAACATTTTTTTCCCTCAGTTTAGGCCGATACGTATTCCTCTACATATTTTTGGTAAAAAAAAATCAATAACCGATTATTGATTGCTTTGCGCAAAAGTTATAGCGTTTACAAAATAGGGATAGTTTTATGGCATTTTTATTAATAATTTTTTATTATTTTTTTTTACTAGTAATGGCGGCGATCAGCGATTTTTTATTGTGACTGCGACATTGTGGCGGACACATTGGACATTTTTGACACATTTTTGGGACCATTGTCATTTATACAATAATCACTGCTATATAAATGCAGTGATTCCTGTGTAAATGACACTGGCAGTGAAGGGGTTAACCAGTGGGTGGCAGTGTAGGGGTTAAGTGTTCCTAGGTGTGTGTTACTAACTGTGGGGGGGCTGGGCTTTCATTTAGTGAACACTGATCTCTGCTCCAATCACATGGAGTAGAGATCAGCGTCACTAGTTGCTAGGCAGAATGGAGAAATGCTGTTTACACTGCATTTCCTCCATTCAGCCTTCCCGTGAGACGATCGCGGGTATGCCCGCGGCAATCGAGTCCGTGGGACCCACGACCGGACTCACGGGGGTCCTGACCGGCTCGCGATGGCAGGGCGGCATTGAAGATTGGACGTACCTGTACGCCAATATGCCTCCCCTGCCATTCTGCCGACGTACATCGGCATGCGCTGATCTGGGAACCGGTTAACAAAGCTTTATTATTATACGATTAAAACCATACAATAGAAAATATGTGTATTCACAGGCTATATAGTATTAAATAGGATACATCATTTACAGCAACTGTATTGTATATCTGTGAATAACACCTATAACCGCATGCTACTGTCATACATGACAAATATCTTGCACACTACATCACAACAAATAATGTCCAATTGGCCGATGCGTTTCAAAACTTGCTCTTCCTCATGGCCAGCTCATAAAAAGTAGGTAGATAATACACACAGTGTGTAGAAAAATAGCCTGTGATACATTTGTTTCTTTATTATTATCGTATTGATTGTTATTGAACTTATTTTTGTTAATATCCCAAGCAAAGGTGTGCCAGTTCCAGAACTGATAATTTTGTGAAGTGGTATAGTGTGGTGTGAAAATGTTAGGGGAAAGAGGCAGCAGTGGGGATACTTGTAGAGCAGAGTAGATTTTTTCATAGAAGTGGAGGAAGTGGCTATGAGAATGTCTATGAGACTGGAGCAGGAACATGGAGCTGTGAAAGATCTGGCAACAGATATAGAGCAAAAGGGCGAGATGCAAAGAAAGCTCTCTAAGACCTCATTCACAAGGCAGTGGATGAGGTGGGTGGTTAAGGAGTGCAAGGAAGTGAATAATAAATGCTGTGGTGGAAGGGGGGTGGTGAGGTGTGGCTTTTGGAGGCACTGTGGCAAGGCAGGTGGGTGTTGTGGGTGGGATGAGCTGTGAGATATGAGGCCCTGTGGCAGATTGGAGGATTAGGTGAATGGCAGGAATGTTGACTTGGGGGAGGGAAGGTGAAATGGATGGGAGGTGTATTGATGGAGGGGATGGGTAGGAGCAGGGCCAGATTAAGAGCATCATGGGCCTGGTGCTGAGTATTTTGGCGGGAAATAAATAAAATGAAGACGCAAATTATTTTTTGTTAAAACAAATTAAATATTTTAATTACCATTAAAGTGCCAAAACAAAAACATATTGAATATATTTCTCTGCAACACTGTACCCATATGAAATTTTTACAATTTTTTTCACACAAATAGACCTTTTATTTGGTGGCATTTAAACACCATTGAGTTTTTTATTTTTTGCTAAATATCAAAAAAAGCTTACTTGTAGTTGTTGTACTTGTTGTACATCACTTCCTTCTCCTTGCTTGCAGTGGCACCACCCACACTCCTTTCCTACGAGCCTCTTGGGCTGGCCTCAGGATGACGTCATGCCGGCCGGGACTTCAAGCTCCACCCAACATAGAAGTGTACTGGACTCCAAGGGGAGGAGCGTGCTCAGCCTAAGCGCACTGGTTCGGAGGCTATGCAGCGCAGTGTTTTTCGGCAACTGCTAAGCAATGTATGCAGCAGCCGCCAGCCAGCTGCGATCACCATTGAAGTATTTGTAAATCACTATCATGTACCCTCACAAGCGTCTCTTCTCCAGCGAGAATACATTTAGTGCCTGTGGTCGCTCCTCATATTTGAGGTCTTCCGTCCAGTACCGTTATTAGTCTAGTTACCCTTCTTTGCACTCTCTCCAGCACATCCCTTCTGAGAACCGGTGACCAGAACTGGATGGAATACTACAGATGTGGCCCAACCAGAGTTGTATAAAGTGACAGGATTATAGTTTTATCCCTGGACTATATCCCCTTTTTTATGCATGCTAATATTCTGTCAGCTTTGGTAGCTTCAGCTTGACATTACATGCTATTGTTCAGTCTGTCTTCCACTGGGACCCCCAGATCTTTCTCCAGCCTGGATTCCCCCAGAGGTTCTCCCCCCAGTAAGTAGTTTGTTTTGCATTTAAGTTCTTAGCCCCCAAGTGCAATATTTTACATTTATCCACATTAAACCTCATTTGCCATATAGTTGCCCATTCCATAATTTCTTTCAGGTTCAGGTCTTTCAATAAAATTTCTATATCCTGATGTGAAGTTATTGCCCTGCTTATTTTTGTATCATCCGTAAATACTGACATTGAGTAATGTATCCCTTTCTCTTTGTAATTAATGAATACATTAAACAGAATTGGTCCCAAGACAGAACCTTGGGGCTCCTTACTTACTACTCCAGACAAGTCTGAGTACACATTATTCATCACTACCCTTTGTGCCCCTGTAACCAGTTTTCTATCCAAGAACAAACCTTATGATCCATGCCTGCAGACCTCAGCTTGTAGATTGAGCATTTATGGGGAACTGTATTGAATGCTTTTGCAAAATCCAGATACACCACATCCACAGACCTCCCCAGTCTAGATGGCAGCTCACTTCCTCATAGAACAGGGGTCTCAAACTGGCGGCCCTCCAGCTGTTGCAAAACTACAAGTCCCATCATGCCTCTGCCTTTGGGAGTCATGCTCTTAACTGTCAGCCTTACAATGCCTCATGGGACTTGTAGTTTTGCAACAGCTGGAGGGCCACCAGTTTGAGACTCCTGTCATAGAATGTTAACAGATTGGTCTGGCAAGAACGACTCTTTGCAAACCCATGCTGATTACAAATAATGATACTGTTTTCATCAGCAATGATACTGTTTTCATCAGCAAATTCTTGAATATAGTCCCTGATCATCCCTTCCAATAATTTACCTACTATTGATGTTAGACTGGCTGGCCTTTAGTCTCCAGGGATATGTCTATGTCATTTTTTGAATATTGGTACCACATTGGCTTTACTCCAATCAGCTGGTACAATTCCTGTCAGTAAGCTGTCCGGAAAGATTAGGGACAATGGTCTAGCTATAACCCGACTGAGTTCTTTGAGGACTCTAAGGTGTAAGCCATCTGGTCCTTGTGACTTAATTATGTTAAGCGTATCTAGTCTTACCTTGACTCTGGCCTCTGTTAGCCACCAGGGTAATCTTGAATGTGTTACTAACAATATTGTTGTGGTCAATATACCCCTCCTTTACCTGTGTAAAAACTGAGGTGAAGAAAGCATTTAGTACAGTTACCTTCTCTGTGTCATCTGTAACCATCCTCCCTTCATCATCTTTTATGTGGGCAATGTGCTCTGATTTTGCTTTTTTACTGTTAATATATCTAAAGAATTTCTTGGGATTTTATTTATTCTCCTCTACTAAGTGTCTCTCATAGTCGTTTTTTTAGCCGCCCTGATTTAGTACTTTTTATTGCATTTTTGAAGTGTTGGAATGCTGACAATGACCCCTCTGCTTTATATTTTTTAATGCCCATTTTTTTCTCTCTAATGCCGCGTACACACGATCGAATTGTCCGGTGGACTTGGTCCGTCAAACAATCCGGCAAACAATCTGCCGGACTTTATAACGAACGGACTTGGCCACACACGGACACTCTAAAAGTCCGGCGATTGCTCACGCGATGACGTACAGCACGTACGACGGGACTAGAAAAAGGAAGTTCAATAGCCAGTAGCCAATAGCTTCCTTCTCGTACTTGCTTCAGAGCATGCATCATTCTTAGTCCGCCGGACTAGCACACTGACGAACAGATTGTCCGCTGAAAGCCAAGTCCGGCGGACAATTTTGAGTCAAAACTACTTTCTAAGTCCACCGGACTTTTACGATGAAAAAGTCCGCTGGTGCCCAGACACGATCGAATTGTCCGGCGTACTGTGGTCCGGTGGACTAAGTCCGCCGGACATTTTGATCATGTGTACGCAGGCATTATTTTACGTTACATTTTAGCCACCCAGGATTAACCTTCGCTCTTCTATATTTATTTCCCATTGGAATGCACTACGATACCTTTGTTTAATATGTTCCTAAAACATTGCCATTTTTTCCTCTGTGTTCAATGTTTCTAGGATTAGGTCTCAATTGATTTCTTGTACTATTGAGCACAGTTCTGAAAAGTTGGGTCTTTTGAAATTTAGAGTTCTTTTGCTGGCCTCATGCCTTCTTTTCCTATGATTTACACTAAATGTAATCATCCTGTGATCGCTAGATCCCAAGTTATCATTTACTGCCACATCTGAGATCAGACTTGGAACGTTCATAATTAATAAATCTAGCAATGCTTTCTTTCTAGTTGGAGAATCCACCAATTGAGACATTAATTTGTTCTGCAAGGCATTCATGAAATGATGGGCCTTTAATGAGTGAGCTGTCCCCTCTGCCCAGTCTATATCGGGATAATTGAAGTCCCCCATTATGATGACATTTCCCCGCCTCACTGCTATTTCTAACTGTGATGGAAGGTCCAGCTCCTCCTCCTCCTTCAGGTCAGGGGGGGGCCTGTAACATACCCCCACTATTAATTTCCCTCTTACTTTTACCTCTTGGTAGTTCTACCCACACGGATTCCACCTCCCCCCTCATCCCATTCACAATGTCACTCTTCTCTACCACCCTTGCATCACTTTTGATATATAGACAAACCTTTCCCCCTCTTCCCTGTCCTTCTGATACAAGGAATACCCCTGAATATTTACCAGCCAGTTGTGTGAGCTGTCAAACCAAGTTTCTGTTATTCCTACAAAGTCTAAGTCCTCCTCGTGTAATATCAGCTCCAGTTCCTCTATTTTGTTAGCTAGGCTCCTGCCATTTGTGTATACTCCTCTCAATGTTGTATGAGTGCATGTTAATTTCAGTTCTCTAAGCTCCTGCTGCCTCTCTGGTGTGGCTCTGTCAGAAACCGTGAATCAGACTGAGGCAGAAGTACAGTTAAATCACACTTGTTTAATATTAAAAGTAAATAGAACAAACATAGTCAAAACATAGCCAAAGTTCAGTAACCGGGACAGATAGTCAGACAAGCCATAAAGTCAGGAAGCCAGAGATCAGTGTAGTGGAACAGCAAGCAGGATCTGGAGCTAGAAGGCATGTCAGCCAAGCAAGTCTTTGACAGAAACACAGGAGATAGTCTCTGTGATGTTGGCCAAGGCTAAAGCAGAGATCATCTGAGCAGGATGGCTTAAGTAGGCAGGACTAACGAGCAGGATATGATTAACAGAGTCACTGTGGAGAGATAGGAGCTGACAATTAGCCAAGCAGCCAGCTCAGAGGAAGAAAGGGCTGAGCCTAGCCCTGACAGTACCCCCTCCTCAATGACCCCTCCCCCTCAGAGGACCACCAGGCTTGAGGGGAAATCATCCATGGAAATCACGGAGGAGGACAGAGGTATGTACGTCCGAGGATGAGACCCAAGAGCGTTCCTCCGGAAAGTACCCTTTCCAATGCACCAGGTACTGTATGCACCCAAGGAACCTACAGGAGTCAACAGTGGACTGTACTTCATACTCCTCATGATTCTCAACCTGTACAGGGTGAGGACGAGGCACTGAGGTGGTAAAGCGGTTGCAGACCAAAAGTTTTAATAAGGAGACATGAAATACATTTGAGATACCCATATCAGAAGGAAGGTCTAATGTGTAAGCCACTGGGTTAATCCTGCGAAGAATATGGAAAGTCCCAATAAACCAATAGGTGCAAACTTCAGAGTGGGAACATGAAGTCGGAAGTTGCGAGATGACAGCCAGACCCTGTCCCCAACCTGGTAGGAAGGTGTAGGCAGGCGTCTGTGGTCAGCATGGAGTCTGTACTTTTCATTAGAATGTCATAGAGCCTCCTGTACTTGTGATCAAGTGGAACGAAGCCCAAGGAAAGGCTCCTCTAATGCAGGAATACTCTGTGGAAAAAATAAGTCAAGCAACATGGAAGGTTGGAAACCATAGTTCACCATAAATGGGGACAATCGGGAAGCAGAACTCAAGGTACTATTGTGAGCAAACTCCACCCACGATAAGAGGTCTGACCAGTTGTTATAGTCAGAAATATAGCAACATAGGAATTGCTCCAAGGACTGATTGGCTCGTTCTGCTGCCCCATTAGACTATAGGTCAGTGATGGCGAACCTTGGCACCCCAGATGTTTGGGAACTACATTTCCCATGATTCTCAACTACACTGCAGAGTGCATGAGCATCATGGGAAATGTAGTTCCAAAACATCTGGGGTGCCAAGGTTCGCCATCACTGCTATAGGTGATACGCAGAGGAGAAAGCAAGCTGAATTCCCAACTTTGCACAAAAGGCCCGCCAGAACTGGGACAAAAACTGCCTACCCCGTCCGAGGCAATCACCTTGGTTAGCCCATGTAAGCGAAAGATCTCCCGAGCAAAAATGGAAGCCAGTTTCTTAGAAGTGGGCAACTTCTTAAGTGGAATACAATGAGACATTTTTGAGAACCGGTCAACCACCATAAGGATGTATATAAAGTGAGAAAAAAAACACGCTATCCACAAACAACAAATAAATAATAGCTGCCAGCACCGCAGACTTACTGCAACAAACAAAATGGTGAAATAATAAAAAAGGTGCAGCGCTTAGATTATATATATATATATGACAATATCTATAAAATCTTTTACCAGTGTAAATAATATAATCAACTTTAATAGTGAAAAAAACTCTGCATAAATTAACACTATTAATGATTTTATGTTTTAGACAACACTATATCCAAATATACAAAAAAAAAAAGTAAAAAAAAAAAAATTGATATACGTATATCCACCAAGGTGAACGTGTTAAGAGTCCGTAAGTGAAACAATACGGTGACAAAGTGCAATATCTTGAGAGGTTATAGTGACTTCAGTGAATGCTTTGCAGAAATCCACCACCACTTGAGAGGAGGCTTACCAGATGTTATGGACCCAGTTAGGTATATACCTAGTGAGTCACACGAGTTTATTGATGTAAATCCACACGAAAAAAACAGCTGGCAAAACTTGTAACTTCTCATGGGTACCAGAAAATAGATGAAATGGCTATCCACCTTTTGGGGTGACTGAGGACAGAGATTCTTCCACGTATATTATAGGGAATCCCCAGATGATGCCTGTTTAGGAGAAACGTGTCGGGAAGGGCTCGTTGATGCCACTGTGTTGCCAGATTTTATTTCCATGCTTGTATTTGCCTGTAATATGTGAGTACCCATTTATGCTTTTAATGTTAATAAAAGTTTTAAACGGTATTTCACTATGAGGCTGTATTTTCTTTTTGGCCTATAATATACGTGGAAGAATCTCTGTCCTCAGTCACCCCAAAAGGTGGATAGCCATTTCATCTATTTTTGGGTCATCTCTCTGTCTACTCTGGTACCCATGAGAAGTTACAAGTTTTGCCAGCTGTTTTTTCGTGTGGATTTACATCAATAAACTCGTGTGACTCACTAGGTATATACCTAACTGGGTCCATAACTTCTGGTAAGCCTCCTCTCAAGTGGTGGTGGATTTCTGCAAAGCATTCACTGAAGTCACTATAACCTCTCAAGATATTGCACTTTGTCACCATATTGTTTCACTTATGGACTCTTAACACGTTCACCTTGGTGGAAATACGTATATCAATTTTTTTTTTTTTTTTTGTATATTTGGATATAGTGTTGTCTAAAACATAAAATCATTAATAGTGTTAATTTATGCAGAGTTTTTTTCACTATTAAAGTTGATTATATTATTTACACTGGGAAAAGATTATATAGATATTGTCATATATATATATAATCTAAGCGCTGCACCTTTTTTATTATTTAACCACCATAAGGATAACTGTGTTGCCCTGGGAGATGGGCAACTCCACAATGAAATCAATTGACAGGTGGGTCCTGGGCCTCTCTCCATTGAGTATGGGTTGTAGGAGGCCCACTAGAAGGTGTCTTGTAGTCTTATTCTGAGCACACATGGAACAGTCACCTACGAAGGTGGTTACTTCAGCACATAGACTAGTCCACCATAATTGTTGGGATATGGCCCAAAAGAGTTGATTCTACCCAGGGTAGCCAGCAGCCTTGGGATAATGGTAAGTTTGGAGCACAGCAGTACGGAGACTCTCTGGGACAACGCATCGGTCACAAGGTTTCTCAGTAGGAGCATGGACCTGAGCAGCAAGAATTTTGTCGCCCAAAGGAGACGTGAGACTGGTGCGAACTGTAGCCAAAATATGATTAGGAGGAATCACAGGAACCAGAACTGACTCCATCTTGGAAGTGGAGGAAAATTTTTGTGACAAAGCATCAGCCCTTACATTCTTAGTACCGGGTAAGAATGAGACAATGTAATTGAAACTAGACAAGAAAAGAACCCACCACGCCCTTCTGGAAGTGAGGCGTTTAGCCTTAGACAAGAATGTAAGATTCTTATGGTCATTAAGAATGAGAACGGGCACAGTGGTACCTTCGAGGAGATGTCTCCATTCTTTCAGGGCTAAAATGATTGCTAACAGCTCTCTGTTCCCAATCTCATAATTGCACTCCACAGGTGACAAGTAGCCACAAGGATGCATAGCACTCTAAGAGGTAGGACGTTGAGACAGAAGGGCACCAACTCCAGTCTCAGAAGCATCAACCTCAAGGATAAAAGGTAATGTAGGATCAGGATGTGCCAACACAGGAGCAGAAACAAAGGCAGCCTTGAGACTCTCAAAGGCCCTAATGGACTCCGGAGACCAACTCTGACCAATGACATAACCCAGGAATTTAACCTGTTCACAATGGATTTCACACTTCTCCAATTTAAAGTAGAGATTGTTCTTTTTTTGTTTCTGAAGCACACGACAGACATCTGTGTGGTGGCTCTCCAGGGACTTGGAAAATATTAGGATATCGTTGAGATAAACCACCACACATAGCTGCAAAAAATCTCGGAGGACATCATCATAATACATTTCTGGAAAACTACCGGGGCGTTACAAAGGCCAAAAGGCATTACAAGGTACTCATAATGGGCTGTTCTGGTATTAAAAGCAGTTACTCGTTAGCCTCCTTAATCCTCACAAGCAGGATCTGGAGCCAGAAGGAATGTCAGCCAAGCAAGTTTTCAACAGGAACACAGGAGATAGTCTCTGTGATGTTGACCAAGGCGAAGGCAGAGATCATCTGGTCTGGACGGCTTAAGTAGGCAGCATTGACGAGCAGGATATCATCAACAGGTGAGTCACTGTGGAGAGATAAGAGCTGGAAATTAGCAGACAGCTGAGCAGTCAGCTCAGAGGAAGGAAGGTCTGAGCCCAGCCCAGACAGGCTCGAGGTGCAGGTAGTATTTCTGAGAAAACCACATTGAAGGTCCTTCTCTTCAATCTATTCCCTTAGGCCGCGTACACACGCGGGGACTGTTCGCCCAACTTTGTCCGTCAAACAGTTTCAGCAAACAGTCCGCTCAAAATTAGCATGGACGGACTTGCCCACACACGACGAACGAACAGTTTGCTGAAACCGTGCGCGATGACGTGAACGGCACGTACGACGGGACGGAAAATACAACGTCCTATACACTGCATTATAACTTTCGGCGTGTAAATCCTTTCTGAGCATGCGCGGAACTTAGTTTGACGAACAAGCCTACACACGAGGGGACTGTTCGCTGAAACAAAGTTTCAGCGGACAGTTTTTCGGAATTTCCGAAAAACCTTGTTCAGCGGACTGTTCGCTGAAACTGTCCGCTGAAAGCCCACACACGAGCGGACTGTCCGCCGAAACACTGTTCAGCGGACAAAGTTGGGCGAACAGTCCCCGCGTGTGTACGCGGCCTAAGTCCCTGAAATCTTTTTTGTAGGACTCTCCACCTTCCTTTCACTTTGTCATTGGTGCCAACATGTACCATGACAGCTGCTTCCTCCCCAGCCTCGCCCAATAATCTGTCCACCTGATCTGCGATATGCCCAACCCAAGCACCTGGTAAAAAATATACTGTTCGGGGACCGCAGTCTTTGTGAGAGATTGCTCTCTCTGTCCTCCTAATAATTGAGTCCCCTACTAAAAGTAACTGTCTAACCTTTCCTGCATCTCTGCCCCCTTCTTTACCGGAGCAGTCACTCCCCTAGCAGCTAGGAGAGGGTGCCTCCTCCAGTGCTGCCACCATCCACTTCTCAGAGCCCTTAGCTGCTCTTTGTGTGCTAGAAAAAGGAGGGGGATCCAAGGGATGTGCTACAGTGAAGGTCTTGGCTCTGAGCAGCAGAATGTGAGCCCCTGACCAGTGCAGAGTGAGTGTGTTTATAGGGAAGTACTGCTTTTATTCAATTGAGTAGCTGACATCAAAGTGCTGTCTTTACTGATCTACCTGGTGGTTTTAAGTGGGCCAGGCTCCAGTACAACAATTGGCATTGGAAGGGCCAGTGCCATGCTCAGCATAGCCAATCAGGCAGACTTTAAAGCAGGCTTTAGGCCTCATGTGCCCCAGTGCATCAAATCCTGGTGTTTTTGTGCAATCAGGAGAATACCCATTCTAAGGACAACTGCCAAAGGGAGCATTTCATCTTACTGTGGAGAGATTTTTTTCTCACTTCCTGTTGTGTCTATAGAACAGGAAGTAAAAGGAAATCTCTGGAATGGCACACACATGACTTAATCTAAACTTAACCACTTCAGCCCTGGAAGAATTGGCCCCTCAATGACCAGAGCACTTTTTACAGTTTGGCACTGCTCTGTTTAACTGGTAATTGCGTGGTCATGCAATGTTGTACCCAAGCAAAATTTGCATCCTTTTTTCCCCACAAATAGAGCATTCTTTTGATGGCATTTGATTGCCTCTGTGATTTAATTTTTTTGCGATTTAAATGGAAAAAGAAATGATATTTTCTACTTTTTGTTATAAAAAAATCCAATAAACTAAATTTTAGCAATACATTTAGGCCAAAATGTATTCAGCCATGTCTTTGGTAAAAAATAAATGTCAATAAGCATATATTTATTTGTTTGCACAAAAGTTATAGTGTCTACAAACTAGGGTTAATTTTCTGGAATTTATGCAGCTTTTAGTTTACGACTGCCTATCTAATTTCTTGAGGTGCTAAAATGGCAGGGCAGTACAACCCAAAATGACCCCCCCCCCCCCAATGACCCAATTTTGGAAAATAGACACCCCAAGGAAATTGCTGAGAGGCATGTTGAGCCCATTGAATATTTTATTTTTCTTGTCACAAGTGATTGAAAAATCATGTATGGAGATACCACATGTGTGAGACTTTTTGGGAGCCTAGCCACATACAGGACCCCAAAATCCAATCACCACCTTCAGGCTTTAAAAGGGTGTACATTTTTGATTTCACTCCTCACATGCCTAAAAACCACATATCACAGTTTGGAAGGCCATAAAATACCAAGATAGCACAACCCCCCCCCCCAAATGACCCCATTTTGGAAAGTAGACACCCCAAGATATTTTCTGAGGGGCATGTTGAGTCCATGGAATATTTTATATTTTGACACAAGTTGTGGGAAAATGACAAACTTTTTTTTTATTTTTTGCACAAAGTTGCCACTAAATGATATATTTCACAAACATGTCATGGGCAAATGTAAAATTACACCCCAAAATACATTCTGCTGCTTCTCCTGAGTATGAGTATGAGGATACCGCATCTGTGAGACTTTTTGGGAGCCTAGCCATGTACAGGACCCCAAAAACCAATCACCGCCTTCAGGCTTTCTAAGGGCATAAAATGGTGATTTCACTTCCTCACTACCTATTAGTTTCAGAGGCCATGAAATGTCAGTATAGCACAAAACCCCTCCCAAATGACCCCATTTTGGAAAGAAGACACTTCAAGCTATTTGCTGAGAGGCATATTGAGTCCATGGAATATTTTATATTTTGCCAGAAGTTTTGGGAAAATTAATTAATTAATTATTTTTACACAAAGTTGTCACTAAATTATATATTGTTCAAATATGGCATGGTTATATATAGAATTACACCCCAAAATGGAGTATGGAGATACCACAGGTGTGGGACTTTTTGGCAGTCTAACCGTGTACAGGACCCCAAAAACCAATCACCACCTTCAGGCTTTCCAAGGGCGTCAATTTTTGATTTCACTCCTCACTGTCTATCACAGTTTCGGAGGCCATGAAATGCCCAGATAGCAGAAAAAAAACCCTAAATGACCCAATTTTGGAAAATTACACCCCAAGCTATTTGCTGAGAGGCATGTTGAGTATTTTTCAGATCTCACTTTTTGTCACAAAGTTTTGAAAACTGAAAAAAGAAAAAACATTTTTTTCTTTTTTTAATTTTCCAAAACAAATGAGAGCTGCAAAATACTCACCATGTCACTTAGAAAATACCTTGGGGTCATTTGGGGGGGGGGGGGGGGGGGGTTGTATTATCTGGACATTTCAGGGCCTCTGTAACTGTGGAATAAAATTACAATTTTACGCCTTTAGAAAGTCTGCAGGCGGTGCTTGATTTTTTGGGTTCCAAAAAGTCTCACACATGTGCTATTCCCATACTCAGGAGAAGCAGCAGAATGTATTTTATTCCATATATAACCATGCCATGTTTGAACAATATATAATTTAGCGACAACTTTGTGTAAAAAAAATATAACATAAATAAAATTTTAATTTTCCCAAAACTTGTGGCAAAATATAAAATATACCATGGACACAACATGCCTCTCAGCAAGTAACTTGAAGTGTCTACTTTCCAAAATGGGGTAATTTGTGGGGGTTTCATGCTATTTTGACATTTCATGGCCTCCGAAACTGTGATAGGTAGTGAGGAAGTGAAATCACCCTTTTATGCCCTTAAGCCTCGTACACGTGATCCAATTGTTGGCAGGATATTGTCTGTTGATAGACTGTTGTCCTAAAGTCTGACCGTTAGTACACTCCTTCAGACAATTGTTGTCCAATTTTCAGTCAACAAATGTTGTTGTCCGCTCGAAAATTTACTAGCCTGCCAACGGTCTGTTGTCTGATTTTTGTATCGTTTGTACACAAGTCCGTCACACAAAAGTCAAAAGTACAAACACGCATGATTGGAAGCAAGAAATAGCCACATTCGTGATGCGGCAAATCATGAAACATCGAAATGCAGCGCACATTCTCTTTTTCTTTAATGGGATAATAATAAAGCTGCTTTGCTGATGATACTGATGTAGTTATGGCAAACATATTTTAAAAGGCTTTTTTTTGTGAGATCAAGAATAATATTATTATGCGTGTTGTTTTATTTTTTGGGGAAGTTACCACAACACCATTATCCTGTAGTTATTAAGATCAAAGATACAACTATGTTGGTGTCCCTTGTTAATTTTACATTGTATTTTTTAAAATGTAACTGGCTACTCACAAACTGACATAGCCAATTATTATTCTCCACAATTTTTTTTATTGTGCAGATAAAAAAAAAACTTAAATTAGAGATGCTATCTGACAGAAAGAATTTAACCAAAAAGTGCATTCTATGTTTACAAAAAAAATAAATAAATTAGTAAGTGGTGAAGAAGTGAAAATCCCCAGTCCAGCAGGCTTGTTGAGGGTCTTGTGGCTGGTATTGCCACCGACCGCCATGCTGCTGTGGTGAGTGGGGTGGCTGTGGTGTGTGGGTTGGTTGTGGACGTGATGGATGTGGGGGCCACAAAATCACACAGGTGTGTGTTTTCAGAGATTTGGCCCCTCCCCCCTTGTTGAGGAGCTGCAGGATGAGTTCCACCCACCTGCTCCTTTGCTCACCGGCCATCTCCCTTAATTTTTTGGCTGTCACCACGGCAAATCCCTTAGCCTCATCTGGGTCTGTCCGTATGGCAGTAGTGGCCTAGCTGAGAAAGGCAGCTGTGGCCTCCTCCAGATTCCTGCTCTTCCTGGCTCTTTTAGCAGGAGGGCTAGGGGAGGGATCTGGGGCTCTGTCTGGCTGCTGACCGCTGGCTCCTCCAGACTGACACCTATCTGTGTATGAAAATGAGACATAATTTGAAACTTTTTTAGGGTTTGTTCATCAATCACACACAATTTTGATCTCCCCACTGTTGCAAATCGAATGTGGACTAATAGAAAAGACTATGATTCTGAGAAGGAAGCAGTGGAATGAGCTGGCAGTGTTGCTAGGTACCTGAGTTTTGGAGACCCAGGTACCAGGGTCAAGATTACAGAGTAGTTTCAATGTGTACATTCCTAGTAGTGTAGGTGTCTGAAGGGCAAGCAGGTTTCAAGCAACAATAGACTGGGTAGGTAAGTATTTCCTGAATTTGACTAGTGACTAGACCATAACTCACTATGTAGGGCCTCAGCCACTTGACCATCATTCCTTTAATACTTTTTACTCTTCTTACTAGGTCATGATCTTCCATGATGCACTATTGGCAGAATGAGTGCTGATACGTTGCATTGTTTGAAGGATCTGGAGCAAATCAAGGAGGCTGCCACTGCTTTACAGTGAAGAATCAGAGATTTTGTGGACATGCTTGCCAAATTTTAATTTCCTCTTGCCTGTTCAGAAGTTTATTGTTCCACTTGTTGGCTCCTATTTGCCCTTTTAATTTTTACCATGTTTTGCTGACTTTGAAATGTGAAAGTTTAGGGACACAACTCAGTGTTTCTCCACTCCACTCCTCTAGGTGCACCACCAGGTCATGTTTTATGTATTTTCCTCATTCTAATAACAACTGTGCGAATTACTAAAAGTGAACATTACCTGTGCCAAATTCTATAAGTATAGAAAACATGACCTGAGTTTGCATCTTGAGGAGGAGAGTTGGAAAACACTGCCCTAACTAATGTGAATTGTAATGTTTCTGTGGTTTTTTTAGAATATAAAAACCCAAATTTGAAGGTGCCCTCAAATTGTGCCTTAACATTCTTATTTCCCTCATGATCCCATGTCTAAAATGTGTGTATTTTAACACACAGTGTGTTACATGTGCTATCTGCCATCACTGGGTATCAATGGACACGTTTTGGGGGTGCAACCCCTTCCTCATAACTAAAGAAGCTCAGGGGAAGAGGTTTCACCCCGAAACACGTCTGATGACACCCTGTGATGGGAGATAGCACATGTTGACACACTGTGTGTGGGTTTAGAAAAAAAGATGTTTGTAACTGCACACATTTGCGGCATGGGATCATAAAGGAAATTTTATTGTTATGCCTCTACGCGCTTCAAATTGTGGATTTTAGAGGGGTGAGATCACCCCATCTGAGGAAGGCATCATCCACACAGTCTTGGGATACTAATGTCTCAGTTTGGGATGTGTATCTAATGTTTTAGAACATGCCTGTTTAGCCACAAAAAAGGAGAAATAATGGTAAACATACATGTTATACCACAAGATGTTTGTTTTAAAACCTAAAAATGCACATGTGAATGTGCTTTGAGTAAAATGTTTTTTACTAAACGATGTGTGGCTTATTATTTAAATGCTCAATACCAGAGTATCTTGTTAAGTTGTTGTAGTTACAGTGACAATGTGCTCTTAATGTAGCCAACTCCTGCAATTTTTAGTCCTCCCAAAAGAGTTGAAAAGGCATAATATTTTTGAACTTCATGCATTAGATGCATTAAGAACAAAACCATTGTGTGTAGTAGACCCACAGCACACTATAATAGTTAGCTGAAGATGATATTGTCACCTCATGTAGTAAATAAGATACATTTGTACTATTGGAGCAAATGGCAAAAATAAAGCCCATTTGTGAAGCTATTAGACAGGTAAGAAACACAGACAACAGAAGTTCAAATGAAATATGAGTTGTAACTGCACAAATTTGCAGCATGGGATCATAAGGGAAATTTTATTGCTATGCCTCTACAAGCTTCAGCCTCTTCAGCTGGGCCTGCCACTGCAGGGTGCACGTCATTTGGCAGTGAGGCAAGGTAGCTGGTAGCATTCCTCCTTAAAAAAATTATGTAAAATACAACAGCAGAGGACCACAGGATCACATGGTTGATCTTGTAGAGTGCCAGGTTTATTGGAGTCAAAAATAGCCTGAAACTACTTGATAGGATGTAAAAGGTGTTTTCGACCAACCTTTTGGCACGAGAGAGCCTGTAATTGAATATTCTCTGCTGGGGGTGAGGTTCCTCATAGGAAATAGCTTTATCAGATGTTCCTCCAGAGCAAAGGCCTCATCTGCAACAAAAACAAAATTGAGGCCCTCAACATTCTCGGCAGCAAGTGGAAAGTTTAGGGTGCCATTCTGGAGCCGCTTGTAGAACTCTGCATAATCACCCCTCCTTCAGAGTTGTGGTCGTTCTTCCCAACATCCAGATACAAAAACTCATAGTTGGCAGACACTACAGCTAACATGACTATGCTGCAAAAGCCCTTATAATTAAAATAATACGAGCCAGAGTTGGGTGGTGGAACAATATGGATATGCTTACATTAATAGCAACTCCACAGTTGGGAAAATCCCACTAATGCTGGAACTGGTCTGCAACATCCTGCCATTGCTCTGGGTTGGAAGGAAGCTGTGGATTAAAAAAAAAGAGAAAATAAATTACTACTTCTGCACATAACATTGCAAACAGATTTGACACAAACATGCTTAGCCAACTTAAATGAGTATTTAAAGACAAAAATGTAAGGTCAACTTATCCGATTCATCACTCCCTCTGGTGGCCCATGAGACAAATTTTAGGGTCGGGGGGAGATAATGGGTAGATGTTTTGGACAGGTAACCCTTTTTTTCCCCCAAAAGTCCAGCGGACTTAGAAAGTAGTTTTGACTCAAAAATTGTCTGCCGTACTCGCGGCCGTCTATGTGCTAGTCCGCCATACTTTTGAAAATGAACGGACTTGCCCACACACGGAGTAAAGTCCATTAATTTTGAACATGGCTTCAGGTAGCCGGGACTAGCGAAGGAGGTCAATGTCGCCACCTTTGGCGGGGAGATTGGCACACTGCTGGCCCCGTCACCTGGTATGGACTGAAAGGGGAAGCCCTACGCCAAAAAAACAGCGTGGGGGTCCCCCCCCATGGTCCACATCAGACCCTTATCCGAGCATGCAGCCCGGCCGGTCAGGAAAGGGGGTGGGGATGAGCGAGCGCCCCCCTCCTGAGCCGTACTAGGCCGCATGCCCTCAACCTCAACATGGGGGGGTGCTTTAAATAAGGGTTTAAAATAGTTTATTGCACAGCTCCGGGGGGGTCTTCTTCCATCTTGGGGGGTCTTCTTGCCGGACTCCTCCGCTATCTTCTGCTCTTTTGCTAGCTCTTTTACTAGCGGAGGAGCCCGGCTTTCTTCTTCGTCGCCGCCCGGGGGTCTTCTTCTGGGTGATGTCCCCGCCCATTATGATGTCACAGTCCCAGAGGATGGACAGTCTGATTGTGTGTATGCGGCATAAAAACAACTCAAATAAAATATAATGGTAAAAAATAATAAAAAAAATAAAGTAACAAAAATTTAAAAAACTACTGATCTTGTCCACTGCCCTACTGATTATGTCCACTGCTCTACTGGCCACAAGCACTGCCCTTCTGTCCACGTCCACTGCTCTACTGACCATGTCCACTGCCCTACTGACCCCTGGACTCTGTACATAGCTCATGCCAGAACCCTGCACTCTGTATATAGCTCATCCTACATCCCTGCACTCTGTACATAGCTCATCCTACATCCCTGCACTCTGTACATAGCTCATCCTACAACTCTGCGCTCTGTATATAGCTCATCCTACATCCCTGCACTCTGTATATAGCTCATCCTACATCCCTGCACTCTGTACATAGCTCATGCCAGAACCCTGCACTCTGTACATGGCTCATGCCAGAACCCTGCACTCTGTATATAGCTTATCCTAGAACCCTGCACTCTGTACGTAATGCACTCCAAACACTGCATGCTTTTATCCTTTTTTTTTAATGAATGTGCTGGGGTTTTCATGTATCCACGAGTGTCTTGCTTGTGGAACAATAATAAAAGCATATTTTATAGGTACAAGGAAGCCCAAGTTTTGTTTAATGATGCCCATTAAGCTCCTCCCACTGTCAGAAGTTTGACCACTCCCACATTTGCTGAAGCGCACTATGCAATGTTACTTCCTTCCTCAAGTGTCCCTCATTCTGAAGTTCAAAAGTTGGGAGGTATGTGTACAACCAGGATGTACTAGGCCGGTGGTGCTTGCCAGTTCACCAGGATGAGTGGCACTAGTACTGGCTCTCTGCTCCATACAAGAGCCTTGTGGTTCTTGCACCTTAACAACAGCAGAAAAACAGGGTCAGGTACCACTACTCCGTCGTCAGAGCTACCTGTCAGGATGCCGCTGATGTCTAGCGGTTCGTATTCTGATCCTGAATCTGACAGATGGGTGACTTCCTCCTCACTCTCATATGTCAGGCTCAGAAACGTGTAGGCCTCTTCACTAGTGTACCTTCGGCTGGACATTTTGGCCTCTAAATTTACTGACACACTAATGCAACTCGCAGGAAAAAAGAGCACCTGCCAGCGACTGCTTCAATTGCTACCAAAAAAACTGTTAGCGTTTGCAGGGATCAGGCCTGACTCTGCGAATTCTGCAGTTATGTGTTTAGTGCTTTGTAAGTGACAGTGATCGATTGATACTGCACTTGGGTGGGCTGTGCTGGGCAGAAGGGCTAAATGCAGGTACTAGCAGGTATATGGGCTGATCCCGCTAACGCTGCATTTTTGGGAACCCTAAACTATTGGGGATGCTAATATAATTCTGATCAGATCAAAGATATCGATCCGTTCAGACACTATACTACTAAGAGAGGTGTATGGTGTGTGCCTGGGTGTACTACTGGCACAAATTTGACGCTGCCTGGGGAGATGCAGACCCTAACTGACGCTAAAACTCATATCAGCCACTGGGTGATCAGGGGGGTGCCCTGATGCTATAAAGAAATAACTAACTAACCAGTGTCACCCGTGACACTAATACAGTGATCACTTGTGAAAGGGGGTGATCAAGGGGTTAAACTTTTATTATGGGGGTTTAGTGGGGTCCCTAGACCTATCTGGACCTACTACTAAGTACCCTGACACTGATTATTGTCACAAATGACACCAGTACAGTGATCAAAGAAAATTATGAACACTGCACTTTGTGACACTGTGACAGGGAGTCAAGGGGTTAAGTGGGGGGGTGATCGGGGGTGACAAGTGTACCTCCGTGTACTGGTGTTAGTGTAGAGTTAGTGCAACTTACTGTGAATGTGGCTTGTGCATGCTGCCCTCTTAGCTCATGTGGTAAAGATGAGGAGAATTGGATGTGCTCTCAAGTCCTAAAACACTTCTTTTCTTTAGGTGATAATTCTGCTTCTCCATAATTATTCAGTGAGTGAGCATTGTCAGCCTGGGACAGGAAGTGTGTTACTGGCAGGATCACCAGGTGAAAACAAAGGAAAAAAGAATACTTAAAAAAAAAAAAATGAATGCAGTCACCACACATAGGAACTGGTAAGCTGCTATATGTAAAATGTTTTTGGGTTTAGTTTTCCTTTAAGCAGTTTTCGTGCGTAAATTGTTAATCTCTGATTGGTTGCTAGGGGTTACTGGACTTTGCCCTTTGCTCTTCCGTTAATACCTACAAGAATTGTTTGTGGAGGGTTATGACAGGGCAGTCAAGCTGTGAATAAATATCACCGTGATCAGTGGAAGGTCTCGTCTTGCTTCTTTCTTCGGCAGGCCGCCGGCTTCTTTATACTTCATCAGGATGAAAGGCTGATGTGTTAGCTGGCGGATAAGTTGTGTTATCACAGCTGATAAGTTATCACTAAACACACACCATCAATTTGTCAACAAGCTGACATACCCAACTGTAATATGTCTGTTGTCACCTCAACTGCAAGATGTGTTGTACAAGGAAAATGGGGGGAGCACAGAGGTAAATATTACACACCTGCTTATCTTGTACACCTCATGAGACCCTGTCAGTGCAGGCATTCAGAAAGCCCTTTCTGACTGAGCAAATAATGTTATGGTGATATTTAGACTAACTGGATATTTTATATCATTGTGCTATTTATGAATGATGATTTATCAAAATGGTTTGCCATCTCTTGATAGGCCAAACTGCGCTTTTCATCTGAGCTACTGTTGACAATGATGGATCCTTTTATTCCCATGAAGAATCTTTTAGAAGGCTCTTGCTGAATTTAGCTACAAATGTTCAAAACCAGGCAGAAAAAAAAAAACAGGGGAAGAGTTATCAGAGTTTGTTCATTTTGAGGCTTGGTGGTGCCCCCCTAAATCTACTGCCTTAAAGGCTAATGCCACGTACACACGACTTGACTTTTTGACAGCAAAGGTCAGACGGATCGTGTGTGGGCTCCATTGGACCTTTGCTGTCCAAAAATCCGACAGACTTTAGAAATAGAACATGTTTTAAATCTTCCCGCTGGAACTCCGCCAGACCCAGTTCCTAGCGGGAAGCCCATTCGTCTGTATGCTGGTCCAAATACGACACAGCTACAGCACCTGCCCGTGACAATGTTTCCAGCGCGATCCTATTGTGCTGGTTCTCAGATGCAGGGTACTGTATATCTCACACTCGGTACTGTATATCTCACACATACACCACAGGCTGGTCCGGGCTTATGTCAGGGCTGTGGCAGGGAGAGAGCAAGCAATAGCGGAATAGGGCAGCCATGAGGTGGGTGGTGTGCTCTGCTTTTCCTAACATTCACCTGGCATGGATTAATGGCCATCACTCCTCAGGACTCTCTGTGTGCCTCCAGAGTGCTCCCTTCCTTCCTCCCCTTACTTTTTGCAGAGTGCCCCTTTACTTTCTCCAGAGTGCACCATAGCACGCTGGAGGGGGATGTAAGGGTGCACGCTGGAGGGGGATGTAAGGGGGCACTCTGGAGGGGGGTGTAAGGGGGCACTTTGGAGGAGAATATAAGGCGCTCTCCAGAGGATGTAAGGAGGCGCTAAGGGGGCACCCTGGAGGATGTAAGGGGGCTCTGACTAAGTTAGTACCGCCAGATTTCCCCCTTACATCCCCCCTTACAACCTCCGGGGTGCCCCCTTAGTGCCTCCAGAGTGCCCCTTTACTTCCTCCAGAGTGCCTCCTTACATCCTTCAGAGTGCCCCAACACCAAGGTGGTATAGCAGTGGCTGACAGACTATCAGGAGGTTGTATTGCGCTCCTCTTCCTCCTCTCTGAATTAACTACCCCCGGTTATACACTCCGCACTACACTCCGCATACACTCCGCACACCTCTCCTGTACATAATACCTTCCCGCCATACACTCCGCACGCCCCTCCTGTACATATTACCCCCCCCCCCGCCATACACTCCGCACTCCTCTCCTGTACATATTACCCACCGCTATACACTCCGCACTCCTCTCCTGTACATATTACCCCCCCACCATACACTCCTCTTCTGTACATATTACCCCCCACCATACACTCCGCATTCCTCTCCTGTACATATTACCCACTGCCATACATTCCACACTCCTTTCCTGTACATAGTACTCACCACCATACACTCTGCTTTCCCTATTTAACATTACCACATTCTGCACTATATAAGTCATCTCAGACTCTCTTTAACACCCCCTTTAAGCCAATATTTAGTGAAATTTAGGACATGTCCACTGTTCATCATGACGCACTTTGCACGCCATATTGTTGTTCTTCTTGATGACTAGGGCCCACTTTTGATCTTGCGGATGGGCCCGCTGATTTCATATGCCCTGCCCCAAATATCGGCAAAATTTTTTTCAGGGGGGTGTCCCTAAATGGCAGTTTGAAAATGTGGTCACCCTAGGCACAAAGGGCCTACAGGCATGACAATGAATGATCATTTTACAAATCTGCACATATATTTAATATCGACTGGGGTTACTTGACTTCATAGACTATTTTCTGGAAAAGGTGAACTTAGCCTCTAAACTGGCCATACACTGATCAAAATTGTAGTTGAGCAAGGACTGACTGACTGGCTTTTGATCAGTAGCGCCACCCCCTCAACAGAAGTCAACCTGTAAACAAATTTCTAAATCAGTACTGCACCACAAGGCGCAGTACATATGCTTTGGTCTGATGTATAACTGCCCATGTTTCGAAATTCGATATATGCAATGATATACCTCCTTAGACGCAATCTGTGTTGACAATATGACCACTTGCAGACTTGGTGCCATGTACAGGCAGCTTAATTCTTTAAGCCTAGTACACACCACTATTTTTTTTATCCTTCAACCCATCAGGATGAACAAAAGACCTGACAGCTCCGGTCAGAGCCACTGTACTAACAATACGATGTTAGCACAGTGATCTCCCCTATTCTGTTCTAGTCTATTCTGTTCTGACAGAGGAACGACCCCCCCCCCCCCCCCCGCCAGAACACTTCGTTCAGCGCTCTCAGCCATTGGGTGAGAGTGCTGATCGGGAGGCGGTTGGTTTTCCAGCATGTTTGTCTGACAGAAGCTGGGCCGGGCTTAACTAAGTAGAGAATTTGAATCCAACACACTTCTCGAAGTACAGCACAGAGGATGATTTTCCATGACGTGTAAGAAGACAAACGTTTTCTGCGCTGTGACCCTGCAATGACTAATACTGACTGAGGAAACATGGAAGAAGCAAGTAGGGTCTGGCTAGGAATGAACTAACTAACTTTAAGCAGGAGGGGAGAGCAGGGGGGTATACCAAATGTAGAAAACAAGCATGCTGTAGTGTAGTTAAACTACCACTAGATGACAGCATACATTAGAGCATAAAAACAGAATGCACTACAATGCAACAATAGATAACACCTCAAAGTTGGAACACAACAATCACAGATTGCTGTAACAGCTACTGTATGTGTGTGTTGGGGTGCCATTCTTTGGAAGCCATTCTTTGGAAGCCATTCTTTTGAAGCCTATTAATGAAAGCTCCGAAACCAGTAGTCCCAGACGATGTCCAAGGAGACAAAACACGTCGGGAGGACTCCACTGCTGCCAATTTTTATATGACAAGCGCTCAATTCACTGCATAAATGTAAGTGAGATTTAATTTTTAATAAAGTAGTTTGTTTTATGGAATTACGCTATTTGGCCCAATCTTTTCGTTCTGCATGGTTCCTTGCGGGGAGTGTTACCTGTTCTGTGAGCACTAGCTTCGTGTTCAACTCAGTCTGTGAAGCAATTGTGGAGCGATTTTCAGCATTGAGTGTCCAGCTTTTCCTGCTAGAGGGCCCTTCAGCTGTACGATACTAAAGCGCATTTGACCCTTGGAGCATATGCTTGCCTGGATCAATTGGAGTCGGTAAGCTTACATCCTTCTTTGTGTGGCGGTGTCAGCACTAGGGTGTTTATGATCAACATTTCTATGGACTGAAGGATTTTTCCATCTCTTCATTTTTGCACCAAGGGGGATCACATTTTGACTTTCTTTGAAAGGACTTTTTCTTATACATATATGTTTATAGTGGCTTTGTATTAAGTACGGTTTCAGATGCTAAATAATTTTCAGAATTTAAATTTGGTAAAATACATAGGTCACTTTTGCCATATCTTTCATGTAACACGTTTTTTAGCGCAACACTTTTTATGTACATAGTAGTCTCAGAGTTGCATGTCAATACTGGAAAGTCAGCTACTCCAGTGGAGGTTTTATGCACCCCGTCCCTCAGGGAAGATAAGTTCTATCTGAAAATGTAAAATTAATTTTAATACACCAAATGTGATATATGGGACTTTCCGAAGTAAAACAACTTGAGACAGAAATAAACTATATCCTTATCTCTTCCTTATCTGAGCAAATATATCCAGTCATACAGTATACTACAAATGGATTGTGTCTTATCGTTACAATAATGTCACTAATAAATTTTATATGCCACTAAGCTCGTCTAGTAATAAACTGCTGGGAAACAGTGACAGTAAAACAAAATGCTAGAAGAATTCAGCTGAAGCCAGTAGTCTTGTAAAGCTGGCTATTCACTAGTAGAATTTAGTTAGAAATTTTTCGTTTTAAGAAATTCATTGGTTTTTCTAATCATTATTGGGGTCAAATTAACATTCATATTTAGCCACAGGAAATTCGAAGGAGCAAGATGAAAAATATTTTTTTGAACCAATGAATTTCTAACGGTGTATATGGGTTTCGTTCCGAGAAATTACATGACCCATGTAGATCAGATGTGCCCAACTTTCCCTTTTCCTGCCCGACCTTAAGTACTCACCCCACCCCTTCTCATTACCTAGATTAACGAGACCAGACATGTAACATGAGTACAAATGGCCAAAGCAGCCTTTTTATTAACAAATACTTATTCAAATAACATTCTATACATCAACATCTCAAACCAAAATAAACAGTCCTCAGGCCTGTTGGTCTATGACGGCAACCCCAAAATTCCAAAACATGTTCCACTGCTACACTGCGGGACCGTTACCATGATAAGGCCTCCAGCCATCCACACCAGCTCGGAGACAACCCCACTACTTGCAGTGCAACCATTAACCTATTCCAGTTAAACCAATAAGTCCCCTGCACTTCCAACTTACATGTAATTTCTTACATCGGCACAGACCAAACTACCATCACCGCTCGTAGGGGTGACACCTTATGCTTAAGGGCCCCTCAAGGGCCCCTCCACACCCTTAGGGCATGTTGAATCCCATCATGCAACCCCAAGGACCACATATCTATCCCCACTGCCGATAGATGGACATAGATGGACATTATCCCCCCTTAGGTACAGCCTGGTATCCAGCTCTAATTCCCTATGGAGAATGATCATGTCCCCATTTTGAATAAGAAATCAGCCCACCACTTTATTTACTTAAATGCGAGTCTTGTTGGGTCTTGCAACCGAACTTACCATGCGCCAAGTCATCTGAGCCACCATGTCAGACCACAAGACCAGCATATCGGGGGTGGCCGCACGGAGCCGCAGGAAATCTATCTTGATATCCATGATAAGCTCCCCACTGGAACTCAAATTCGTTCCCTCCAACATAGAGCACTATAATGTCGGGTGACCGGTCAAGGAGTACAAAACAATGCACCTCCGGCACCACCCTGTTCCACATCATGCCTGGTACGCCTAGCCAATGAATGCACGCCTCCCTCCTTGAAATACCTAGCTGCCTGCCATCCGGCCTAACATCAGCTCGCCTGGCCCCCCAAAATATGTATGAATGGCCCAAAATCCAGATGAGGCATATCTGCACTCCATCTGAAAGAAAAGAAATGAGGACCACAGGATAACACCAAGACCACCATGACTAACTCATTCCCATACAAGGTCGCCCCCCCCCCCCCCCCCCCATGATCAGCTAATCAGCTAACAAATGCGGAATGGGTTTCCCACCAAGAGCATACCAGGCCCTTAGGTATAGTATGGATGTTACGGGGAAATACGTGCCAAATTTTTTTTTTAAATGGCGTGGGGGGTCCCCCTAGAAATCCATAACAGGCCCTTCAGGTCTGGTATGGATTTTAAGGGGAACCCCGTGCCAAAATTTAAAAAAAAATGGCGTGGGGGTCCCCCTCAAAATCCATACCAGAGTCTTATCCGAGCATGCAACCTGGCAGGCTGCAGGAAAAGAGGGGGGATGAGAGAGCGCCCCCTCCCTCCTGAACCTTACCAGGCCACATGCCCTCAACATTAGGAGAGTGCTTTGGGGTCCTACCCCAATGCACCTTGTCCCCACAACCCTTGCCCGGTGGTTGTGGAGGTCTGTTGGCAAGGGGCTTATCAGAATCTGGAAGCCCCCTTTAACAAGGGGACCCCCAGATCCTGCCCCCCCCATGAGAAATGGTAAGGGGGTACAAATGTACCCCTACTATTTCACAAAAAAAAGTGTCAAAAATGTTAAAAATGGCAAGAGACCGTTTTTGACAATTCCTTTATTTAAAGTATTCTTCTTTCCATCTTCTTCGGATCTCCTTCCTTCTTTCATCCTTCTTCCTTCCTCCATCTTCTTCCTCCGATCTTCTGCTTCTTGCTCCAGGGTTCTCGTCCGGCATCTTCCACCATGGCGTCTTCTTCGCCGCATCGTTCTTGGGCCGCTCCACATCAATGGGAGGCTCCAGCTGTGTGACGCTTCTCTTCTTCTGACACTTCTTATATAAAGGAGGGCGGGGCCACCCGGTTTCCTGTCCCTTGTGAGTCCCCAGCCTGCGGTGCAAACCTGACATCCACCAAATCCCCGGTCTCTTAAACCCAACAACCCGCCCAATGCAGCATTTAAAGAGGTAGTAGTTAAAGAGACAGACTTACGGGGCTGACCAGGGGAGACCCCAACAGCCGCCACTCCCGAATCCACCGGTGCTGGCTGGTTCCGCAACTCCTCCTACTCAGAGCATGGCAGCTGTACTTCGGACTGCTCTGCTGGAAGCTGCTGCTTCTCCACCCTTGGTGCTCTTGGCACCCCAGGCGTGGAGGGCCTGGATTGCTGGCTCTTCCTCACAGTATCGGATCCATCCCCAGCACAGCTTCTTAGTTGTTTCGCCCATCTGTTGGCCCTGGAAACCGCCTGTGCATAGCATAGCGAGAACTTGTGTTCCCACTTGCGATTTTGTATGCGTGATTCTCACGTGGAAATGCATGTCGAGCATAGGGCAGTCTATTCACTTGAATGGGCTGTCTTATGCACAATTGTTGCTCCAAAAGAAGCTCAGGGACCAAATTTTGGCCATGCACCGCGAGCGATTTTACAATCGTGTTTTGCCTCAATACTTGTGTTTTCACACAACAGCCGCTGCAAAATCACGCCATGTTTAGTTTGCTATTCAAGATGTGCTATTCTGTGCGCAATTTCTAACCCCCCCATATGTGAACAGGGCCTAAATATAAGTTAATAAAAACATACTATTCTGACATTATGCACTCGCATTCCTTCACCTACTAGCTTGCATTCATTGGGACAACATGTCTGATTATACACATCACCAGCGTGTACACGTGTTACAGAAGTTTATTGTTGATTTAAGGATGTTGCCTGTGCCCAAGCACCCTGTAGTCCTCCCAGGGTGAGCACATGTAAGAGTGGCTACAGCAGGGCTACATGGGATCCTCTAAGGGGAAGAAGTCATCCTTAAAATAGAATATGGGACCAGCACATAGAAGACCAGTATAAACTACACCAAAGAAAGCCTTAATAAAAAACAAGTGCCATACAGTGTTGGCCTCTTGCATATGAGCGCCTGAACCCATTTATTGTAAATTCTGGTGTTTTCACCACCTGGCCCACCCAGATGCTGCATACAGCCTTCCATAGACATGAATGGTAGTACATGCTCTTGGTCTTTGTATATTGTAGTACTCACGTAAACATGAGTATAGCATAAACATGAGTATAGCATACAAAAATTAGACATTTTCCTATTTTTTTTTATATGACCATATGCTATACTCATGTTTATGATAGCACCGCCATATACGAGTACGAGTACAGCCGAGCACAGTTTATGCTTATGGAAGGCTGTATACAGCACCTGGCCTGGAAAAATGCTGGAATTTACATTGAATGGGCTTAGGTGCCCATGTGCCCCTCCCTTTAGAATGTAAGCTCTATGAGCAGGGCCCTCCTGTCCCTTCTGTATTGAACTGTACTGTAATTGTGCTGCCCCCCTCTACATTGTATAGCGCTGCGCAAACTGTTGGTGCTATATAAATCTTGAATAATAATAATAATGTACAAATGCCTCAGGTCATAACATCTGCGGTAGAAATTGTAAAAATGCATTAGGCTTTAATTTCACTGTTGGATTACAATGTTCATTTGTATTTTATGCAACAACTAAATCAACAAAAGTATTTAGTAAAGATATATTCAACCAGTAGATAGCAGTGTTTGCAAGTTTGTAGCTACATCTATGGTAATACTCTATGTCTTTTCCCTGAATAAAGTTCCTGTTCCTGTCTGCAGTTAAGTAGCAGATAAACACATATGGACTGTGCACTGTATGTTCGGTAGGGCTATATACAGAATTTCTATACTACATAATACAGAATTGTTTTTCTGCATTTGACAAGTGTTTGGAATGTCAATTCTAGTAACTTTAATTGAGCAACATACATGGCAGTTCAAAGGCTGCATTTGACCTGTTTTGTGCTGCGCTGCATTTCTTTGGGCGCAGCATGTCTTATTTAGGTACATTTGAACCACCGGCAAAGCATGTCATATGTATATGTAGCCTTTTCTTGTCAAATGCTATGTTGCCATTTGTGTTAGAATGGCAAACTCAGCCTTTGAATAGAGTGCAACATGAACCCTAAAACTGGCGGGATCACGAGGCTGAAACAAGCAGAAATTCTTGAACCCCCTCAGAGAATAGGCTCACTAGAGAAGGTGCAGGTAAAGACATTACGTAAAGTGGAAGTCTGGTCTAAATCTAATCTTAAATCTGCTACCAACTCCATTCTAAGTCCTATACTATCTATCCTGTAGAGAAATGATATCTATACTTACCTATTCCCTGCGCTCTCCGCTCTGTTCACATGACCATTTTCCAGCACGGGCTTCAGGAGACGGAGAGCTTACAATAAATTCCCCATAGTAAGCCTATGGGTGACATCACTGCCCAAGCATGGCAGAGGTAATTGGCGATCTCTCCTCGCCCCTGAAGCCGGTGCTGGGAGCTGATCACATGACCGGATCAGAGTGCCCAGGGAACAAGTAAGTATACATATCTTTCCTCTGCAGCAGGGATCTGCAATTAGCGGACCTCCAGCTGTTGCAAAACTACAAGTCCCAGCATGCCTTTGCCTCTGCGTTTCATGCTTGTGGCTGTCAGTGTCTTGCTATGCCTCATGGGATTTGTAGTTCTGCAACAGCTGGAGGTCCGCTAATTGTATATCCCTGCTCTACAGCAATGTTTCTCAACTCCAGTCCTTAACCACTTCAGCCCCAGACCATTTGGCCATTTGACATTTTTTTTTTCCCTCAGTTTAGACCAATACGTATTTTTCTACATATTTTTGGTAAGAAAAAAATCGCAATAAGCGTTTAATAATTGGTTTGTGCAAAAGTTATAGCGTTTACAAAATAGTGGATTTTTATGACATTTTTATTAATAATTTTTTTTTACTAGTAATGGCGGCGATCTGCGATTTTTATTGCGACATTATGGCAGACAGATCTGACACTTTTGGTGCTATTTTGGGACCATTCACATTTATACAGCGATTGGTGTGATTAAAAATGCATTGATTACTGTGTAAATGTGACTGGCAGTGAAGGGGTTAACCAGTAGAGGGGTTAAGTGTGTCCTAGGGATGTGTCCTAACTGTGGGGTGGATGGACTACGTGTGTCACGACACTGATCACCTCTCCCGATCACAGGGAGCTGTGATCAGTGCCCTGTCACTAGGAAGAATGGGGAAATGCTTGTTTACATCAGCATTTCCCCGTTCTTCCTCTCCGTGAGACGATTGCGGATATTCCCGTAGACATCGAGTCTGCGGGATCCGCGATCACGCTCTCACGCTTACAGAGCTTGCGGCACACTCATGCGCCCACAATGCCGCGCCTTAAAGGGCAACGTACAGGTACATAAATATGCCTGTACGTGCCATTCTGCCGACGTATATCAGTGTGAGCCAGTTGGCAAGTAAGTACCCCTAACAGGTCATGTTTTCAGGTATTCCATTATTTTGCACAGGTGATATGATCAGTTTCACTGCCTTATGCCGCGTACACACGACCAGACTTATGTCCGACAGACTTTCGAAGGAGTTCTGCCGGAGTTCTGACAGAGTTCTGACGTACTTTCCAAATGAGCGGACTTGGCCACACACAATCACACCAAACTCTGACGGATTCGAACGTGATGACGTACGACTGGACTTGAATAAGGAAGTTCATAGCCAGTAGCCAATAGCTGCCCTAGCGTTGGTTTTTGTCCGTCGGACTAGCATACACACGAGCGGATTTCTCGGTAGGAACTGGGTCCGGCAGAGTTCTTGCGGAAAAATTTGAAGCATGTTCCATTTCTAAAGTCTGTCAGACTTTTGCGAATCAAAAGTCCGTTGCAGCCCACACATGATCGAATAGTCTGCCGGAATCATTCCATCAGACTTTTGATGTTGAAAAGTCCGGTCGTGTGTACGGGGCATTAGTAATTACCACAGCCATTTCATCTGAGGGAAATCCTTAAAACATGACCTGTTGGGGGTACTTGAGGACTGGAGTTGAGAAACATTGATTTACAGGGTAGTTAGTATAGGACTTAGAATGGAGGTAGGAGCAGGTTTAAGATCAGACTTCTACTTTAAATAATGTCTTTAATTCATTTCACGGTTTACATGTTTGCGTTTTGAAAATTATGAGCTATAGATATATATAGTGTCCCTGCAGTGCCCCCTACTGTATGTTTTTAAATTAGGCTGAAGGAATTATGTTCCTAGGTAGCTGTATGCTGTTCTGTTATACTACATTGCCTTCTATAGGAAATGTAGGAATTTATAGTAGAAATAGTTGGTAGGATGGATGTGTCTGGGGTGGCAGCAGTAATTATAGAAATAAGAACTGCCAGTTCTTGGTGGCACTATTGAAGAGATGTGTTGCAAGAGGTGGGGGAAGAGGGGTATACAATAGATGCTAGGCCAGTTTTCTCCAGTTATAAAGATTTTAATATATTTTAAAAATGTGATGTTAAGCTGTCTCTGAAGTCATGACTCCAGTCAGCCTAATAGTGGCATTAATGGCCAGTTCACACCATATGCAGTCCAGTGTATTTCTGTATCAAAAACACAAAAAAGTAGGTTATATGGTTTTCACTGGCATAGTTCACACCAGTGCTTGCAGTTCCAGGAAAAAAAAGTAGAACATGCTGCATTTTTCCTGCACTGGATTGGAACACTGTAAAAAGCATCAAAAACGCATAAAAAAAAGCGTGACAAACATCTGGAAAGCAGCCGGACTGCATTTCTATGGTGTGAACTGGCCCTAAAAGAAGAGTGACTAAATAGTTCATTAAGGTTATATTTGAATTGAATTGAATTGAATTTATTTATTTATTATTTTTTGTCCTTTGTATTCAGCGTATTTAATACCTAAGTTTTGGCAATTTTTTTTTTTAAATCAGCACAAGTAACATTACATTCAGCGTGAAGTGTCCCTTGTGGCAGTGTGGGTTGTCAGTCTTCTGCTTGTCTCCCACAACCTGCAGCCAATGCTTCAAGGGTTGGATTGTCACTTTATATCCAGCACAGATCACAGAAGTGAGCGGACATATCCTCAGTAATACTTTCATGGTGACGTATGTACAGATAAAATCAATCTCTTTATTGAGGCAATCAACTCACGTCACAAAAAGTAAAAGCGATTCGTTTCAAAGCAAAAAGATGGCGGCAGCGTCTAGTGTACAGACGTCATATGTGATAGGTCCCACCGAACGCGCTTCATCACAGTTGACCTCATCAGAGGCACGATGATGCAGCAGCAGCATGCATTGTATACTGAGAAAAAAAAACATTTACTGTGCATTCCAAATACCGGAAGTAGCAGGAGCTTCAGTCTTAGCATCTGGCGCTCCACCCATTAGTACACGGTAACATCTTTAAAAAAAAACTGTTATTACCCAGAATAATCCTCATAACGAGGCACAGCCAACAAAGGACTGCAAAGTGTAATTTATAATATATTAAAACATTAAGAGTCTCTTCTATTAAAATTATTCACATGGCTAAAGAAAAAAACCTAATATTGGCAATTATAAACAATCACGCTGTTGCGCCATCTTGTGGGTTTGCTACAGAATGGCATAACGTAATATGATTACAGTTTTACAACAGTTTTAGAAAATAAAATCCCAAATTACAAAAATAATATACTGTATATATTTATATTTATATATATATATATATATATATATATATATATATATATATATATATATATATATATATATATATATATATATATATATATATATATATATAATACATCCACATAAAAAACACCTTATATACATATTAAAAAAAGGAATATAAGTAAAAAAATATATAGAATGAAAGTATATTAGCAGTTGTATATCCAGCGGGTTTCTAACATAGAAATTTCCCATCGGATATAACGTCCTCTTCAATTTGGAATGAGCTTGTCTATATCAAGAAATAAAGTGCCTACAGGATTTTTATTATAATAATGTGTGTAGTGTTTTGACTCACTATGTCCAGGGAACCCCCATCTAATATTAGCCACGCATTCTTTAATTCTTACCTGCATAGTCCTGACTGTGCAGCCCACATATTGTAGGCCACATGGACATTGCATTAAATAAACAATATTGGTCGAAGATCAAGTGATGAAAAATTAGATCTTATAAGTTTTAGAGGTCACTTATGAATGAAACAGATGTGCCTATCTCCACTTAAAGCGGTTTGGTACCTAAAAATTAAACTTCATATTATTAAAATCACAAGATAGAATACTTACCTAAATGAACCCTGAAAAAAAAAATATTCTTTACTTACCTTTTATTTCAGATGTTTCTGCTGACTTCCGGGTTGTCCTCCCGTGGGAGTAGGCGTGGTTATCGTCCTCGCAATGGTCCCTGGGAAATTTCTAAGCTATTTCCCAAGAATCCATGGGGGGACAATGAAATTACGAAATCTCGTGAGATTTCGTTAGGACGCCGGTCACGTGACGAGGGCGTCTCCGAATTTGCCATTTTTAAAGTGGGCAGGCAGCTGTATCTGCCATTACCACTGCTATCACTGAGCATGCGCGAGATGGAGCGGAGCATGCTGGGAGCCGAGCGTCATCGATATACAGGAAGTAAATGCCTGTGGGCTTCAGACGCCCACACTTAAAATGGAAAACGCCAGAGCACTTTTTTAAAAGTCATCCCGAGGAAAAGAATCGTCGCGCCGGGGGTCAAAAAAACGCCGGACGTGGATGCTAAGCGAAGGTAGCAGTTGCCCACCTGTGACACAGGTAAGAAAAAAAAAAAAAAGAGCGGAATCCCGCTTTAAGGACACAGCCTTTTTGTAACATTTGTTGTTTACATGTTTAAATCAGTACTTTTTGTAGACAAATTCTGGTACTGGTTGCAGTTCCATCCTGTGACATTCCAATCTATGCACATGCATACCTCACAACGTTTTGGATTTTGCGGGACCGTCCAGATATTTCAAGTCAGTCCCGTGGTCCAGTGGATCTGGACTGGTGTCCCGGAATCCAGAGCTGGAACAAGTTCCAGCAGTGGGATTCATTCAGTGCATGCATGCTCTCACGTACTGCTCCCATTGAGCATACCTGCATGCCTGCCCTCTCCGCTCCCTCCACCTCAATCTTCCTATCATTGGTTGCTAGGACCGCCCATGTCCCAGCAACCAATGGCGCGCTTTGCCGGCACACACACTAGAAAGAAACTACCTCCACGAAAGCCACTTCAGGAGGTCCCATCTCCGCCCTCAATTCTGGCACCACTTCCTGTCTTCTGCTCAGTAAGGGGACTTTGAAATGTACAGTATTTATTTTGTGGTTCCAGCTTGCATTGCCAGCACTCCAATAGTCCCTCTGAGCCTTCTGCATGTAACAAAACTCGGCCAGCCACACACTTTCAGAAGTTGAGTGAATATAGATAGATCTTGATGAATTAGCTATTTTGACAGAACAGCGGCGCTGATGGGCACTAATGAGGCTGCGCTGATGGGCACTGGTAGTAGGCCTTGGAAAAGTTGGTCAGGTGTACCGCAGTGAGTTGGTGTTGGTTTAAGTGGGGTCACCGTCAGAGATCACCAGAATGGGCATTTTATGTTGTTGATGTTAAAAAAAGTTATTTATATATTTATATATTTATCATATATACAAGTTTATTGGAGTGAGTTTTATTTAATGTTTAATAAAGGCTGTTGTGGCCAGTTTACTCCAATTAATGCTATGGTCTCGTTTCTAAGGGGTAAGGTGTTTTGGGAAAGGTAAAATAGAAGGGGAACATTCAGGCTACACTAGTCAAGGTCAAGAAAAATGCAGTCTGCAGTCTCTAACCATCTCTTGTATCATGTCCTCAATCTCTAACCATCTCTTGTATCATGTCCACAGTCGCTAACCATCTCTTGTATCATGTCCTCAGTCTCTAACCATCTTTTGTATAATGTCTGCAGTCTCTAACCATCTCTTGCACCATGTCTGCAATCTCTTATTAAACTTAAACACTTTGCTAATAGTATTAGCACAATTTCCATTTGGTGCACCTTTAGCAGATATGATACAGGAGATGGTCAGAGGCTGCAGACATAGTACAGGAGATGGTCAGAAAATGGTCAGAAACTGCAGACATGATACAGGATATGGTCAGAGACTGCAGACATGGTACAGAGATCAACGCAGCCTCACCAGTGCCCTTCAGATGCAGTCTGCCTGTCCCCAGCAGCCTCCCCAGTGCCCGTCATATGCAGCCTACCAGTGCCCATCATATGCAGCCTCACCAGTGCCCATCATATGCAGCCTGGGTGTGCCCAGCAGCCTCACCAGTGCCTGTCATATGCAGCCCACCAGAACTCAGCAGCCTAACTAGTGCCCGTCATATGCAGTTTCACCAGTGCCCATCATATGCAGCCTACCAGTGCCCAACAGCCTCACCAGTACCTGTCATAAGGAGCCTGCCTGTGCCCAGCAGCCCCACCAGTGCCCTTCATATGCAGCCTCACCAGTGCCTGTCATATGCAGCCTGCCTGTGCCCAGCAGCCTCACCAGTGCCCATCATATGGAGCCTACCAGTGCCCTTCATATGCAGCCTCACCAGTGCCCATCATATGCAACCTGCCTGTGCCCAGCAGCCTCACCAGTGCCCGTCATATGCAGGCTACCAGTGCCCAGCAGCCTCACCAGTGCCCATCATATGCAGCCCACCAGTGCCCAGCAGCCTAACCAGTGCCCATCATATACAGCCCACCAGTGCCCAGCAGCCTAACCAGTGCCTGTCATATGCAGCCTCACCAGTACCGCCATATGCAGGATACCAGTGCCCAGCAGCCTTACCAGTGCCCTTCATATGCAATCTCTCCAGTGCCTATCATATGCAGCCTACCAGTGCCCAGCAGCCTAACCAGTGCCCATCATATGCAGCCTACCAGTGCACAGCAGCCTCACCAGTGCCCGTCATATGCAGCCTACCTGTGCCCAGCAGCCTCACCAGTGCCTGTCATATGCAGCCTGCCTGTGCCCAGCAGCCTCACAAGTGCCTGTCATATTTAGCCAACCCGTGCCTGGCAGCCTACCCAGTGCCTGTCATATACAACCTGCCTGTGCCCAGCAACCTCACCAGTGCCCATCATATGCAGCCTGCCCATGCCCCGGATCAGAGCAGGGATTTCCGTGTGTCACTGAGATGGATTTGAATTGGCCAAGCCGCAATAACAATGTCCCGCCTCCTGTGATCACGTCACACTGATTCAAGTCCCGGCATTGGATCAGTGTGTTGTCTATCACAGGAGGTGGGACATTGTTACTACGGCCCGGACATTTCAGCTCCGTAACACACAGAAATCACGGCGAGGAGAGGAGGAGGGAGGGGAAAAGGAGGGAGTAGCCAGGGTGACACTCCCACAATGGGCGGAACCTGGGGCAGACTTTGCCTCCTTTTGATATCAGCTATTTTTTTTTCCTTTGGTTGATAACAGTTTTTGCCCGATAATTTTTGGCAGTCGAAATTTCAGTGAACCTCTAGTTTAAATGTGTCTGTGAAACTCTTGCTTGTTTCACAACAATCAAAGCATGTTTTGTAGGTACAAGGTTTTGTTCAATCATGCCCCTTAACCACTTCAATACAGGGCACTTCCCCCCTTCCTGCCCAGGTCATTTTCAGCTTTCAGAGCTGTCGCATTTTAAACTACAACTGCACGGTTATGCTACACTGTACCTAAACAAAAATCTTATCATTTTGTTTCCATAAATAGAGCTTTCTTTTGGTGGTATTTGATAACCACTGGGGTTTTTATTGTTTGCTAAACAAATAAAAAAAAAAGAAAATTTTGAAAAAAAAAAGTTTTTCTTTGTTTCTGTTATAAAATTTTGTAAATAAGTACATTTTCTCCTTCACTGATGGTCACTGATAAGCTGCACTGATGGCACTGATAAGGCGGCACTGATGATGGGGCACTAACATGCAGCACTGTTAGGCACCACTGATGGGCACTGATAGGTGACACTGATATGCAACACTGATGGGCATTGATAGGTGACACTGAAAGGCCGCACTGATGGCCAATTATATGGGACACTGATAGGTGGCACTGATAGATGGCTTTGATAGGCAGCGCCGATGAGAAGGCACTGGCAGGCCTTACTGCTGAGCACTGATTGGCACCTCTATTGGGCACTTATTGACATATCTGGTGGTCCTTCCTCGTGGGCACGGGTGGACTGCACTGATAATCAATCATTGCAGACACCCCCTGTCAGGAGAGCAGACGATCAGCTCTCCTCTACTCGTGTGTCAGTGTGAGTGGCGAAAAGCCGATACATAGCTCTTCCTGTTTACACTGTGATCAGCTGTGATTGGATGATCACATGGTAAAGAGCTTACTTCAGAAGTTCTTTACCGAGATCGGTAATGTGGTGTGTCAGACTGACACACCACACCAACAATCTCTGCCCTGCGCACCCCCCGCATGCTCCAGCTTATTCTGCTGGACATCAGTCAGGATAACAGACCCACTTCCTGGTGCTCTGTCAAAATAGCCAATGCATTAAGATCTCCAATTACATCACTTCCTGCTACTGTAAACTGTAAAGATTTCAATGACTTGCCATTTTGACACAACACCAGCAAGCATGTACACTCTGGTACACAAAGGCTTTGCTGTTTTGACATAATAGTGGGTAACAAGGAAAAAGTTGTCACCGCCATGGAGGCAGCCATTTTGTTGGTTAGTATTGGAGCAGGGTAACAATATGCGCTCATAATACCGTGTACCGGAGTGTATATGGTTGCTGGTTTGTGTCAAAACAGCAATTCGTCGAAATCTCCAAATACTGACAGTCTACACTAGTAACCGGATGTGACATAATTGGAGATCTTGATGAACAGGCTATTTTGAAAGAACAACGGTCGTCATTTTGCTATATGGCAGGCAGAAGTGGTTAAGCCCCTCCCACTGTTAAGAGTTTGGCCCCATGTGCTTTCTGGCACAGTGTGTGGCACCCGCTGTGGGTTAACTCCGCCCTCAAGTGTCCCTCATTGTGAAGTTATAAAGTTGGGAGGTGTGCACATGGTATCTGTAAGGGAATGGGATGGGGGGGAGGAGCTCCTAGTGTGGGATAGAAGACGGCTGGCAAGTGTCAGGGGTGGTGAGGGGGTTGGAAGGGGAAGTCCACCCACCCCCTATACCCCCCCTAGATTCACCCATGATCTTACCACTGCTCCGATCTCCACCCCTCTCCTCTCCATCCCCTGTGATTGGAGCAGTACACATCCCACCCACATAGATAGTAGTAACATGATCTGCCTCGGGCATCCTCCTTACACCCTGAAAGTGCTAGAGGAGTGCTGGAAAGTGCAGGAGTGGTGGGGGGATTGCAAGAAGCTCCCCATACACTTGCGGCCCCTGCAGTGCCCAGGTTGGCCCATGCGTTAAGATGACCCTGTCTGTTAGAGCTATAGGTTTCTGGAGAAACCCACCAATCCCAGCGCCGCTCAGCTCCCCAGGCACAGTGTCACCTAGCAACCAAATGTAAATGCTACAGTGCGGTACACAGCCCCACCCCTTCCTACCTGTGCATGCCTGGTCCCCGTCTCCTAGCTGCATGCACCTCACCCTGAATATAACTGTGTCACTGGTGCTCCGCCCAGAGCAAATTGAGACCTCAGAGAGGAGGACATGTTGTAGCTGTAGGGAGTCTGCACAGTGTCATCTAATGTAGGGGGTGACAAATTTTTATCCAATATATCAGAAATCATTGTGAGACATGAATGTGATGTGTGTACAGGAGGGGTTGTCATAAAAAAATCATCAGATTTACAATGCCATACATACAGGTCTGTATGGGGGGGCAGCTGTGCTCTCCTCCACATGTCTCTGAGAATGCAACCAATCATCAATCTGATTGTAACACTTGATTTTAGGGAGACTCTGATGGGAACACCTGATTTTAGGGGGACACTGATGGCAGGGTTGCCAACCACCAGTGAATTTACGGACAGATTGTAAAAATCTGTGAATTTTTTTACAACTGCCAGTAAATATCGGGGGCTGATAATTTCATGCTATGTTGACTTTTTTTTGTGTGTGTTGCAGCCACACAGAGAAGGAGGATCTGCATCTCGTCCTGTTACTGTAGTTACAGGGTTGCCAACCTCCCGCAGCATATTTTTACTGACAAAACATGGAAAATCTAATGGCGGCACACATTTTTTACTGGCAACCTGAGAAATTACAGAACTATTGAAAGCTAACACAGTGAAACTTTGAACAGTATAAACATGATATGGAAACACTGACAATACCAAAGTAATTTGCTTAACTTACACTTAAAAAGTCAACACAGCATGAAATTATCAGCCCCTGATATCTCCTGACAGTTGTAAAAAAAATCACTGATTTTTACATACTGTCAGTAAATTTACTGGCAGTTGCCAACCCTGCAGTATTATATGTTTGTCTGTCTTGTCCTTCACCTCACATAGAAAGAAAAATGCTAAAAAAAAAAAAAAGAGCTTTAGGCAGTTCACTGTGCAAAGGGCTAAAAAGAGATTGTAGGCAGTCCACTTTGGGACTACACTACACAAGAATACAGTGTTTGCTGTACATCTCTTCTCTGCTGTCCCGTCTGTGTGCGCACAGTCTTAGCTGTAAAGTGTGGGAATAGAGTGTACCCCTTTACAGAGGATAGACAGCAGGACCTGTTCGCCCAGAGTACGGAAGAATTGTTTGGAGACAAGAGCAAATTGTGCAACAGGCCCATGAAAACAAAGAACACATTACAGTACACAACTACTTCACACAGAGAAGGAGGATCCACATCTTGTCCTGCCACAGTAGTATATGTTTGTCTTGTCTTGTCTTTCACCTCACATAGAAAAAAATGCTCAAAAAAAATTACTTTAGGCAGTTCACTGTGCAAAGGGCTAAAAAGAGATTGTAGACAGTCCACTTTGCGACTACACTACACAAGAATACAATGTTTGCTGTAAATCTCTTTTCTGCTGTCACTTCTGTGCATGAAGTCTCAGCTGTAAAGTGTGGGAAGAGAGTGTACCCCTTTACAGAGGATTGATAGCAGGACCTGTTCACCCATAGTACAGTAGACTTGTTTGGAGATGAGAGCAAATTGGGAAATAAAAGAAGGAGATAGCCTATTAAAGTGTTGAGCACACAATTCTGTGCTATGTGTTATAATTGTGCACAGCATCAGCAAACTGAATTACCCTACGCTAATACTCCACTAGTGAGTGGTAGCGTTTGAAACAGTTGCCGATGCAGAGCCCAGGTTGGCCTGACCAGGAGGGACAATAAAAGTGGGTGTCATCCAGACCAACTCGCCAGGATGTATCCAACACACTCCTCCTTGTGCTGGAGAGATTGTGGCAGACACAACATCTTCTTTGGGGATTTCTTTGAGTAGGGATGCCAGGAAGGACATACAGAAAATGCCTCTAATACAGCCGGCTTACTGCATTTGCGTTGGGAAGATGGGCCACAGCACTGTCTGGAAACAGAAGGGCTATGATGATCTCTTCCTGGAATTTAGGAAGGATCCAGTTCGACCTGAAGCTTTGTATAGCACAAAAGCATTCAGCAGAGCCAATTGGAATAAATATACAGACACTTTTTTTATACCAGCGTCTAGCCTTACGGGCAATTAGGTATGGCACCAACAACTGGTCATTGAGGTCCATCTCTCCCATTTAAGGTTGTATTCGTGGACAGAGACACACAACACCAGTCGCTGTAGGAATTTGGACTGTCGGAACTGCGTGAAGGGAAGACAGAATAAAAACATTCCGTGTATCCCTTCACTTCACTGCTAACAAATTATTACATTTCAAGCAGGCTCTCTCCCTCCGTCTAAGTCAGGATTCTACAAGCCGTTTAGTCTGGGCAGTGCTTCACATGACTATCTTTTCCCTTTTAAACCATAAAACTATATGTATAGCCTGTTGCCCTGTCACAGAGCTTATACATTTTGACCCCATATCTGGCACGCTTGCTGGGAAGATACTGTTTGATAGACAAGTGGCCAAAAAACGTAATCAGGGACTCATCAACACAGACAACTTGATCGGGAGTAAACAAGGCTGCAAACCGTTGGTTGAAGTGGTTTAAGACGGGCCAAATTTTGTGGAGCCCAAGGATGACAGATTGAGGATGACAGATTCAATTGTCATTGAAATGCATGAACCGCAAGATCTGCTCATATTGTGTCCTGGTCATGGAGGCAAAGAACACGAGCATATGGTGAATTGGGTCAGTGGACCAATATGACAGCAACTCACTTTTTTTAACTGCGCCCATGAGGAGGGATAGGCCCAGAAATGTCTTATATTCAGAGACCTCCAATCTCTGGCAAGGGGCAACTGGGGATTAGCGGCGATGAATTGACCTGCATACAAATTTGGTCCACAATAGATCTATACAGATCTTCCCTGAAAAAAAAAAGTGACGTAAAATCAACTGTTTCCACCTGAATTCCGGGTTGGCCGGTGAATGGGGGAAGTGCAGGTGCTGCAGAAGTGGTGGGCTCCCAATTTGGATTGACAAATGTAGCAGGAAGGGCACTATGGGCTTGTCTTTGTCTTCTTGGTGGCTGCAGGACACTAGTTATGCTAGCTACCTCACCTGCTTGGACTGCACTTATGGGACTCGCCAAGTCACCATGTGATACTGCAGTGCTGGATGTATGACCAGGATGTACTAGGCTGCTGATGCTTGCCAGTTCACCAGAAGGATGAGTGGCACGAGTACCGACTCTCTGCTCCATACGAGAGCCCTGCAGTTCTTGCACCTCCACAACAGCAGAAGAACGGGGTCAGTACGCCTGACCTTGGCAGGGACCACAACTCTGTTGTCAGAGCTATCTAACAGGGTGCCGCTGCTGTCTACTGTATTCTGAGCCAGAATCGGACAGATGGCTGGCTTCCTCTTCACTCTCATCTGTCTCTCTTCACTAGCGTATCTTCAATTGGACATTTTGGCCTTTAAATTTACTGGTACACTAGTGAGACTCACAGGAGAAAGAGCACCTGACTGTCAGTGACTGCTTCAAATGCTACCAAAAGAACTGTTAGCATTTGCAGGGATCAGGCCTGACTTTGCGAATGCTGCAGTTATGTGATTTGATTGATTGATACTGCACTTGGGTTGGCTGGGCTGGGCAGAGGGGCTAAACGCAGATGCTAGCAGGTATCTGGGCTGATCCTGTTAACACTGCATTTTTGGGAACCCTAAACTACTGGGGACCCTAGTATAGATCTGATCAGATCAGGTATTTATCCGTTCAGACACTATACTACTAAGGGATGTGTATGGTGCGTGCGTGGGTGTTACCGATACTGACACTAATCTGACGCTGCCTGGGGGTGACGCAGACCCTAATTGACACTAAAACCTAACTAATAGCATCCGCCAGGTGATCAGGGGATTAAACCTTTTATTAGGTAATATGCGGCGGGTGCCCTGACGCTATAAAAAAATAACTAGCTAACCAGTGTCACCCGTGACACTATTTCGGTGATCACTGGTGACAAGGGGTGATCAAGGGGTTAAACCTTTATTTGGTGGGGTTAGGGGGATCCCTAGACCTATCTGGGGCTACTACTAAGTACCCTAATGCTGACTAGTGTCACAAATGACATCAGTACAGCGATCAAGGAAAAATATGAACACTGCACTGGGTCACATGTTTTTTATTGTCAATTGATTTTAAATTGGATTGTACAGCCCCCTTTTTAGGAAGAATGGATTTTATTGTAAACCTGTATGCTAAATGAAACACATTAGCACTATAGATGTAGCACTGCTGTTTGTGCCAAATAAAGATTTGTAAGAAGAAGCAATCGCGTTTCTGGCATTTCTTGCTATTTTGATGTTCATGGCACAGAACAAGCCTGAGCACCGATATTCAGCTCATTACTTTACAACTGTGCGGTAGAACTTGGGTGAGTCTTTGTCTACATTACTGTGGTGGATAGGCCTTTGTACAGGGTTTGCTAAAAACTCCAACTCTCAGACATTGTGGTGTAGATAATTCAAGCTAATAGGGAGGCATATAGTGAGGCTTAATAGGGATGTTCACAATTATACTGATTCTGTGTGTGGTGGATAGCTCTGTACATGGGGTTTAACATAAACTCCAACTCTCATGCACAGGCTTTCTGTAGCTGTTTAAGGTGTGTGCATGAGGGCTCATGGCTGGAGTTCTCGGCAGGTTGGAGAACACCCCGCACTTACCTCATTTTGCGGGTGGTGTTGCGGCGGTGTCAGCGGTGTCAGCTTCTCTCCTGGGTTGCGGGCTGCTTGTTGGCTTGGTTCCCATCTTTTCCCTCCTCTCTTCTATGCATCTCCTCCCTCCTCCTGCAGCTGGCAAGTCCGATCGGATCTTCTTTTGGCCAATCGGGTGATGGGTCTCATGACCCGCTTCCTGATTGGCCGGAAGGAGATTCAATGTTACAATAGCGAATATTCATTCGCTATTGTAACACACATGGGTGGGCTCATAGCGCAGTGCTTTATGCCCCGAGCCCACCCTATTTTGAAGCATATTAAAGACTCTGGCTCTATTCATGTGTTTCAAACCCCCCATTGGAATCCATTCATCTGGTGTCCCGCTGTGTGCCCCTAGTGGATGAGCCGCAACTGGAGGTACGCATATATGGAGCCCCACTAAAAAAAGCCCAGTTCCATGAGGCCGCATATATCTGTGCAGTCGGCACGAAGGGACCCGAGGAGCCACAAGTACCAGGTAAGCCTTTTCTTTAATAGTTAAAATGCCGTCTCTAAAACCCTGGTTAATAATACTCAATAATTCCTTTTTATATTTAACAGTAGGATCTCACTGAAGAGGAATATATGTCTGATCATCGGGCAGTATCCTATTAATTTCACCAATATTTAAGGTCTTGTCAAGGACCACAATACCACCCCTATTTTCCACAGGGTGGACAACATTAACATTCCACTATTTTAAACAACGAAGCCCATCAGAAAAAAATGGTATTCTTTTTATTACATTTAGTCTGCAATGCATCCAGACCGAAAGTGATAGCGAAGTTCCACTGCTCACAGGTGAGTACCTACGGCCATAATCCACCTGGTGTGATGCAGGTGGTGGGGTGCATGCCCTGTCACTTCTAACAGAAATTGATGTGAACAAAAAGATATGATGGCAGCACTCCTACACGATGCAATATGGCTTTATTGAAGTGAACAAAAATTCATGAAAACAACCAAGCATAGACAGGCAGGGGGCGACAAGGTTGACGCGTTTCACACAGAATCCATGCTTTATGAAAATTACATAGGAATGCAACCATAAGCATAATATATATGTAAAATCACAAGTCCGATACAGGTTTTCCCAATCAGATCCTTAAAGACCAAGATGGAAGCTACATTGAAAGGAGGGGTAAAAAGGGAAGCGTTAGACAAACCAGAATGTCTAGTACCATCAGTAGCAACCCGATTATGTTTAAAAGGATTGGATATTAAATGTCTGGCATTAGTTTTCTGGATGTACTTTTGCACATCCATGAACACCTGAAATTTGTTGAGGGGTTTGGCAGGGGCATATTTTGGATCGTGAGTCAAAACAAACTTTTCATTTGCAGAGAGAGCGGGGGTAAGCAAGCTGTAGATCATGATCTACCAGTAGATCATGAACAGGTACTGGTAGATCTCAGTCTGGGTTTGCTGACCCCTCATTCCAGAGCATCAGACAGAGTGCAGTGCAGAAGGACTAGTTGTAAAGTTAGAGCTGTAGAAGGGAGCAAGAGCTGCATAAGCTGATGCCTCCTCTGGCTCCTGTCTCATGAGGAGTGGTATCAACTGAAGTCCACCTCTTATGCCAGGTAGCTGTCTCCAGAGTGGTGCCAGCAGCAGGTATGAAAAGATCTTCAAGTCAGTGTGAAGCAATACACTGGGCATAATAATAAAGGGCTGCTTTCACATTGATGTGCTGTGGTTTGCCCACACCGTGGGTGCAGTGCAGTGTACCTGCAGCTTTCCTGCGGGTTTGCTGCACTTAGCCACAGACTTCTATTATATCCTGCTGTTTTAACACCCCCGACTTTACGTTTGAGCCCTAAGGTGAATGCAACTAAGGGCTCATTCAAGTGCTGCTCCTCTGAAGAGCGATCCAAGTGTGTTGATAGGTGGGGAGGAGGTGATATGTTGCCTTCTCGCTACCTGATTTAAACCCATGATTGCCGTGACGTTTGCGACACGGTAGTACTGCAATTAGACGTTTAAATCAGGTGTGAGGAGGAGACACTGTGCCCGGTGATCTTTGACTTATCTCATGTTGTTCAAGTAGATCTCCACCACTTTAAAGTTGCCTACCCCTGAGATAAGCCTCGTACACATGATCGGATTTTCGGCAGGAAATTGTGTGATGACAGACTGTTTGTCTAAAATCCAACCCTTAGTACGCTCCTTCAGACAATTGTTGTCCAACTTTTGGCCAACAAATATTGGATGGTAGGCTAGTAAATTTTCAACGGACAATGGTCTGTTGTCAGATTTTCCTATCGTTTGTACACAAGTCCATCACACAAAAGTCCAAAAGTACAAACACACATGCTCAGAATCCAAACACAACATTAGCAGAAGGTGACCAAAGGGTGGCACTCAAGATCTGAAATGCCGCGTAGTACGTCTAGTAGGTCTAGTACATCAGTACGTTGTGTTTGTTGGCCGACAATTGTGTGCCGTTAGTATGCAAGACAAAATACAGGCACACGACCTTCGGCTAAAAGTCAGACAGCAATCCGATCGTGTGTACGAGGCTTGACAATGCTCAAATTTAAAATGCCATTAAAAATATTGCCTTCCTGAATCTTATTCACACCCTTGGGGTGTAACTTTAAACAAAAAATAAATAAATTCCAGAGCAATTCTTCCAGTAAAATCCATGTTCTGTGTGAATAGAGTAAAAAAAATAATGTTTATGTACTGGATAAATGATTTCCTAATAAGGCTATTTCCTGTGCTGGAGGAATGTTCTTAATCGATTTAATTCTGTTCTGAGTAAATTTAAATATCAGGGGTGTATTTAATGCAGGCAAGCGAGGCACCTACCCAGGGCCCAATCTGTGTTGGGGGCCCAAAGTATTGAGCCCGCACTGCCCACAAATAGGGCCCCGATGATGGCTTTGCAGAGCGCACAGAGGACGCGGGAGGCTGTATTGCCGAGCTAGCCAGTAGAGAGGGGGCGGGGCCAGGAGCTACACTGACACTCTGACCCCCCCCCCCCCTCCCCATGCAGCCTTTATGCTCAGAACAGAGCAGCTGTTGTGAGAGCAGTGATCGGAGTGGGAGCATCAGTGGGGCTCCCGGCTCCGCCCCTCTATACAGGCTCGGGAATACAGAAGTCCAGGGGCGGGGCCAGGAGCTCCACTGATGCTCTAACCCCGCTCCATGCCTGTATGCTCAGGGGGGAGCAGTTGTAGTGAGAGCAGAGAGTGGAAGCCTCGCCCCCGGACCTCTGGCTGTATGCAGTTTGCACGGATGGCCAGGTATGTCCTTACACCCATAAAATGCCTGACTGCTGAAACTCTAAGCTGTGGTATTCAACTGTAAAGCTGTGCATTGCTGAAAGTTCTCTGACCATCTCCTGTATAATGTCCGCAGTCTCTGATTGTCTCCTGTAGCATGTCCGCAGTCTCTGATTGTCTCCTGTCGCATGTCCGCAATCTCTGATTGTCTCCTGTATAATGCCTGCAGTCTCTGATTGTCACCTGTAGCATTTCTGCAGTCTCTGATTGTCTCCTGTATAATGTTCACAGTCTATGATTGTCACCTGTAGTATGCCTGCAGTTTCTGGTTGTCTCCTGTATAATGCCCGCAGTCTCTTATTGTCACCTCTAGCATGTCTGCAGTCTCTGATTGTCACCTGTAGCATGTCCGCAGTCTCTACTTGTCACCTGTAGCATGTCCGCAGTCTTGGATTGTCACCTGTAGTATGTCCGCAGTCTCTGATTGTCTCTTGTAGCATGTCCGTAGTCTCTGATTGTCTCCTGTAGCATGTCCGCAGTCTTTGATGCTCTCTTGCAGTATATTTGCTGTCTCTGATCCTTTCCTGTAGTATGTGTGTTAATGTGCCACTTTACTTGCTCAATTATTTGGAAATGCTCCAGTGCTTAGTGAGTGGTAATGATGTGCATTAACCTGTAGAAACCAATCAGTGGACAGCAATGTAGCGCTGGCATTTTTGCCTACTAATGCAATGTTAATGTGAATACAATGTAAGCCTATGGACAGTGGTGGTAACTGAGAGCTCCTGATGACCTTGTGAAGTGGAACAGCGGGATGGCGAGGCCACAGCAAATAGACTGAGACCAGCAGAGCAGAGCTGTTGCATTTCTTCAAATCTAGTTTGGTGAGAGGGCACTTGACAACAGTTTATTACACACTTGCATACAGTTAGACTTTTACACAGTGGTGCTGGGACATGTAGTCCCACGGAGGAGGATCTAACAAAGACTGACATTAGGCAGGCCTAAAGCCCACCCCTCACTGCACTTTAACACTGTGTCATACCAGAGGCAATAACAATTGGAGTATCTACAGGAACAATTCCAGGATCTCTTTTAAATGAACCCTTACTCTCTCACTTCTTGGATTACAAATTATTACAGACCTTTATAGCTAGCAGAAGAAAGAAGATCAAAGACTGTGTGTTATTGCAAGGCCTTGCACCTTCATTAAAGTAGAGGGAGCTCCCTTGTAGTTGTGTTGTGCCATATTTTTATTGGCTAAACCATCTGCACTGTCATGTTATGTTGATGTGACAGTGCAACTGTTGAGATTACTACTTTAAACATAACCATAGTAAAGATACATTTTGGTTAAGAACTTTGGTGTGGAGTATTGTTCCTTTTCCAGCAGGTGGAGCCATTGGATACTCAGATAATAACAAAGGTATACTGTTATTATATTGCATATTGTGGGGTTATCCTTCACCATTAGTTCCACACCTCAGCTGTGTCAAGGGGACTGAGCCAAGTCAGTGGGGGTTCATTAGCAGAGAACAGGCCCAAACAAATTCAGAAGCTCCTTCAGGGGTCAGTGCTACAATAGTAATCTGCAGTAACCTCTAGCAACCAATCAGCAAGCAGAAATGATGTGTTATGTGCAGTAACCTTTAGCAGTAACCTTTAGCAACCAGCTAGTGAGGAAAGGCGGTAACCTCTGGCAACCAATTGCAATCGCTGTTTGATCTGCTGCAGTAAACTGATTTTGAGTCCACCTGATATTTTTTGTATGTCTCAGAATGGAGGGGGGGGGGGGGGGGGAGGGCAAAAAAATGTTTGCCCAAGGTCCAATCAATATCAAAGATAGCCCTGCCCCTAATATTTTAATCATGTCCCTTCTTTCACTTCCTTCCTCAAGGTGGAGAAACTCTTGACAGTAGTGACCTAGTAGCTAGCAGGTACAACCGCAGTGCATAGTAGGTGACATGCTATCCAAAGCACGGTGCTCATAACTGTACCAGAGTGTAATGGACTCACTGCTTACCAGACAGGCAAGTATCCAACATCCTCTTTTACACCGCGGTATTATGGTTGGCTGGATTGCTACAGATGCAGATTTTTCATGCATTAAGTTGCACTGTCAGGTTGATTAAAATAAACGGGGCTGCCTTTACACAGCACGACATGCAATAATACAATTCATAGTGTGAATGAGCCCTTAATCATCAGATAATCGGAGATTTAATCCTCTACTTGATCACAGCCAGGGGCGTAACTATAGGGGGTGCAGCAGTCGCGACCGCAACCGGGCCCTGTGATGCAGGGGGCCCATGCAGCCCCCTCTACATATGGCCGGCAGCAGCATAGGCAGCTAGGCGTACCAGTGCACCATGCACACGGGTGGCTGGAGGTGGAGGGTGACTAGCAGAGCTCCATGCTCGACTATCCCCCCCCCCCCCCGAGTCCGGCCCACTCTGCACTGCATACTTCTCCCGGGTAAACAAACTTTAAGCACACAGATGCAGTGCAGCCCTATGAGAGCCAGCTCCCGGAGGACACTGCAGGCTTGTTTGCCAGCCCTCCTCCTCCCCCGTCATACACAGATGATGAAAGGTCTTTCTGGGAGATATGCTGATCGCCCGTCCAGAACACTGGATGGAGCCCAGGCCAACATGGATGAGTGAGCGGCCTACAGCTTGGTCATGGTGAGTGAGAGGGCCCCATCCCCCACACACCATTACATACCCCTCCATCTCCCCCTGGGGACAGGGACCCCCTTCTCACCTGGGGGCAGTAACTTCATCTGCCCTGGAGAAAAGGACCTCATCTCTTCTGGGGACGGGGACCCCATCCTGCCTAGGGACAGTCCCCCAATGGGGCACCTAAAAAAATTTAATAATAAAAAAAACTACTGATACCAGTGGTGGAACTACAGGGCTCACAAAGGTCATACCTGTGACCACTCCCTGGAGTTCCACCGCAGGGCTCGGAGGGAAGGGCCCTGGCTGGGGTTCAGGGGGGCCCTTCATGGTTTCTTGCATCGGGGCCCTGAAGGTTCTAGTTACGCCACTGATCACAGCCTCTCCTGTTTTTCTTTTGCACTTACATTTTTTAGGCCTGATTCACACGGGTGCTGGCACCCCTTCCACGTGAATGATGTGCTTATTTTTCCACCTGCATCTGCCCTGAGCTGCTTGCAGGCATCAGCTGCAAGCAAATTTGACAGACATGTGCAGGACCCCAAACCCAGACAAAATTTGCTTTTATGTAACTGAAAAAAATATATACATACAAATAAGGCAGGCAGTCTGCTAATCTTGTTACATTTTTTTAAAACATTTTTTCTTTCACTACGGCAAAATGTTTTTAATAAATTTAACCAGCAGATGGCAGTGACACTAAATTTAAAAAGAAAAAAAAATTATATTCTAATTTTAAATGTAAAACATACCTTCTATTGCTGTCAACCAAAAACATAAATGTATTTTATTGGGATTTTATGTTATAGATCAACACAAAGTGGCACATAAATTTGAAGTGGAAGGAAAATGATAAATGGTTTTTAACATTTTTTACAAATAAATACCTGAAAAGTGTGGTGTGCATTTGTATTCAGCCCCATTTACTCTGATAACCCTAACTAAAATCTAGTGGAACCAATTACCTTCAGAAGTCACCTAATTAGTAAATAGAGTCCACCTGTGTGTAATTTAATCTCAGTATACACTGCCTTGCAAAAGTATTCACCCCCTTCGCGTTTCTCGTGTTTTGTTGCTTCACAACCTGGAATTAACATGGATTGTTTGAGGATTTGTATCATTTAATTTACAGAACATGCCCACAACTTTGAAGATTTTTTTTTATTCTGAAGCAAACAACAAATATGACAAAATAACAGAAAAAGTCAATGTGCATAACTATTTACCTGCCCCCCTAAAGTCAATACTTTGTAGAGCCACCTTTTGCGGCTATCACAGCTCCAAGTCGCTTTTGATATGTCTCTATGAGATTGCCATATCTTACCACTGGGATTTTTGCCCATTCCTCCTTGCAAAACTGCTCCAGCTCCTTCAAGTTGCATAGTTTGTGCTTGTGAACAGCAATCTTTAAGTCTGACCACGGATTTTCTATTGGATTGAGGTCTGGGTTTTGACTAGGCCATTCCAACACATTTATATTTTTCCCCTTAAACCACTTACCGTATATACTCGAGTATAAGCCGAGATTTTCAGCCTCTTTTTTGAGGCTGAAAGTGCCCCCCTCGGCTTATACTCGAGTCATCGCTGTCTGCCCGCTCGATCAGCGTGTCGAGCAGACAGACAGCGGCCATTCTATTCAAAAGCCACGCCTCCGGCTCCGCCTTCGCCTGTGATAGGCGGAACACTGAATTTCCCAGCAGCCTGTGTTCCGCCTATCACGGACGTCGTATCATCCTCGTACTACGGACGAGGATGATACGACGTCTGTGATAGGCGGAACACAGGCTGCTGGGAAATTCAGTGTTCCGCCTATCACAGGCGAAGGCGGCGGCGCAGCTTTTGAACTTTACAATGGCCGCCGACGAAGAGGGCACGGGACGGCACGGCACGGGACGGGACGGGACGGGGGCAAGGCAAGGCACGACACGGGACGGATGCAAGGAGGCAAGGCACGGCACGGGACGGAGGCAAGGAGGCAAGGCACGGGACGGAGGCTCGGGACAAAGGTAGGCTGGACACACACACACACACACACACACACACACACACACACACACACACACACACACACACACACGGATGGAGACACACACAGGGATGGATGGATGGATGGATGGAGACACACACACACAGGGATGGATGGATGGATGGATGGATGGAGACACACACACACAGGGATGGATGGATGGATGGATGGAGACACACACACACAGGGATGGATGGATGGATGGACACACACACACACAGGGATGGATGGACGGACACACAGGGATGGACGGACACACAGGGATGGACGGACACACAGGGATGGACGGACACACAGGGATGGACGGACACACACACAGGGATGGACAGGCATGTCTCACCCTCGGCTTATACACGAGTCAATAAGTTTGCCAGTTTTTTTGGGGGTAAATTGGGGGCCTCGGCTTATATTCGGGTCGGCCTATACTCGAGTATATACGGTAAGTGTTGCTTTAGCAGTGTGTTTGGGGTCATTTTCCGCTGAAAGTTGAACCTCCGTCCTAGCCTCAAATCACACAGAGTGGCACAGGTTTTGCTCAAGAATATCCCTGTATTTAGCACCATCCAGCTTTCTCTCAACTCTGACCAGTTTCCCAGTCCCAACTGCTGAAAAATATCCCCACAGCATGATGCTGCCACCACCATGTTTCACTGTGGGGATGGTGTTCTTTGGGTGATGTGATGTGTTGGGTTTGCGCCAGACATAGCATTTTCTTTGATGGCCAAAAAGTTAAATTGTAGTCTCATGAGACCAGAGCACCTTCCTCCATACATTTTCCTCCATACAGTCTGAAATCACCCTTAACATTATATATCCCTCATGGGGTCCCTGGGCAATAGGAGATCACTGGGCCCCCTGTGTCCCCACACACACTCAAGCCACACCCACTCAAAGCCCCACCTACATATTGCACTGCGCAAATTACATGCGTTCTTCACAGAACTTCTCTACACTATGTTTAAAGTATGCTCTGATTACTGTATAAATGTCACTGGCAGGGAAGGGGTTAATAGGGGCGATCAAGAGGTTAAATGTGTTCCCCCACTATGTTCTAACTGTGGGGGGATGGGACTGTCTAGGAGGAGAGAGATGGGTGTTCATACACAGTATGAACCCACAATCTGTCTCCTCTCCCCTGAGTTTACACACACAGATCCCGGTTTTCACTCACGAGCGGTCACTCGCATCAGCTCAGGGGATACGCTGCAGACACGTGCCTCTGGTGGCGTGCGCGTGCCCCTAGTGGGCAAAAGTCAAAGCAACATAAGGTAACGTTGTTTCGCCCAGCTGCACCATTCTGTCGCAGTAAAACTGCGGCGGCTGGTCGGCAATCAGTTAAACTAGTCATGGACTGCCTAACAACCAGCAACTGTTAAGAAACTGAACACTTTAATGAGAAGCATGTAATGTACAATATAGTGTATAATTTTGTGCAGTCTGTAATGTACAATATAATGTATATAGTGCAGGAGCGTGTAATATACATTGTAGTGTATTTAGTGCAAGAGTGTGTAATGTACAATATAGTACAGGAGCATGTAATGTACAATACAGTGTACATAGTGCAGGTGGCGCACACGTGCCCCTAGTGGCCAAAAGGCAAAGCGACATAAGGTAACGTTGTTTCGACCAGCCGTGCCATTCTGCCGCATTAAAACTGCGGCGGCTGGTCGGCAATCAATTAAAATAGTCATGGACTGCCTAACAACCAGCAGCTGTTAAGAAACTGAACACTTTAATGAGAAGTACCGTATATACTCGAGTATAAGCCGAGATTTTCAGCCTCTTTTTTGAGGCTGAAAGTGCCCCCCTCGGCTTATACTCGAGTCATCGCTGTCTGCCCGCTCGATCAGCGTGTCGAGCAGACAGACAGCGGCCATTCTATGATTCAAAAGCCGCGCCTCCGGCTCCGCCTTCGCCTGTGATAGGCGGAACACTGAATTTCCCAGCAGCCTGTGTTCCGCCTATCACGGGCATCGTCTCATCCTCGTACTACGGACGAGGATGATACGACGTCCGTGATAGGCGGAACACAGGCTGCTGGGAAATTCAGTGTTCCGCCTATCACAGGCGAAGGAGGAGGCGCGGCTTTTGAATTTTACAATGGCCGCCGACGAAGAGGGCACGGGACGGAGGCAAGGCAAGGCACGGTACGGGACGGGACGGGACGGGACGGGACGAAGGCAAGGCACGACACGGGACGGAGGCTCGGGACAAAGGCTCGGGACACAGGTAGGCTGGACACACACACACACACACACACACACACACACACACACACACACCTGTACTGCCCACTAAACATGATGGGATTTTTGTCGTGGCTATGACGCAAAGTGGCTGCTGGATGGTCTTCTCTGTGTGGGTGGCCAGCGGGAATAAATCTGCGACTCAACTATTCCCTTTTCCCTGCCAAAGTGAATGGGTCCTCAGCCCTGGTTCACACTATATTGCCATGCAGCTAACACTGCAAACCCTATTCATTTCCGCACTGCGTTTTGCGATCTGCTGCGGGTGTAGGTGCAGGTAGGCTGGACACACACACACACACACACACACACACACACACACACACACACACACACACACACACACACGGATGGAGACACACACACACGGATGGATGGATGGATGGAGACACACACACACACAGGGATGGATGGATACACACACACACAGGGATGGATGGATGGATGGAGACACACACACACAGGGATGGATGGATGGATGGATGGAGACACACACACACAGGGATGGATGGATGGATGGATGGAGACACACACACACAGGGATGGATGGATGGATGGACACACACACACACAGGGATGGATGGACGGACACACAGGGATGGACGGACACACAGGGATGGACGGACACACACACAGGGATGGACAGGCATGTCTCACCCTCGGCTTATACACGAGTCAATAAGTTTGCCAGTTTTTTTGGGGGTAAATTGGGGGCCTCGGCTTATATTCGGGTCGGCCTATACTCGAGTATATACGGTATGTAATATACAATATAGTGTATAATTTTGTGCAGTCTGTAATGTACAATATAATGTATATAATGCAGCAGCATGTAATGTATATTGTAGTGTATTTAGTGCAAGAGCGTGTTATGTACAATATAGTGTATATAGTGCAGGAGCATGTAATGTACAATACAGTGTACATAGTGCAGGGGTGTGTAATGTACAATACAGTGTCTTTGGTGCAAGAGCGTGTAATTTACAATATAGTGTATGTATTGCAGGAGGGTGTAATGTACAATATAGTGTATATATTTCAGGAACGTGTAGTGTACAATACAGTGTATATAGTACAGGAGCATGTAATGTACAATACAGTGTATATAGTGCAAGAGCGTGTAATGTACAATATAATGTATATAGTGCAGGAACGTGTAATGTACAATACAGTGTATATAGTGCAAGAGCATGTAATGTAAAATATAGTGTATGTATTGCAGGAGGATGTAATGTACAATATAGTGTATATATTGCAGGAGTGTGTAATGAATAAAACAGTATATATATATATATATATATATATATATATATATATATATATATATATATATATATATCGCAGGAACACATAATGCACAATATAGTTTATATAGTACAGAGACATGTAATGTACAATATAGTGTATATATTGCTGGAGCGTGTAACGTACAATACAGTTTATATAGTGCAGAAGTGTGTAATGTACACTATAGTGTATATAGTGCGGGAGGAGTGTGCAATGTGCAATATAGTGTATATACAGTAGTGCAGGAGGAGTGTGTAATGTGCAGTATAGTGCAGAACTTTTTTAAGCTGGACACAGACACCTGTCTGGGATTCCCCTGAAACCTGGACACGTTTTTAAGACTGCCTCAGAGTGGGGGTGGTGCAGAGTGAACATGGGGGCTGGGGATGAAATGATGGTGAGGGGAGGGGAGGAAGAGGACCGGGGATGGAATGATGGTGTGGGGAGCAAAGGAGGAGGGCCAGGGATGGGGTGCCAGTGAGGGGAGCCAAGGAGGAGGCCAGCGATTGAGTGAAGGTGAGGGGAGCAGAGGAGGAGGGCCGGCGATGGGGTGACAGTGAGGGGAGCAGAGGAGGAGGGCCCGGGATGGGGTGACGGCGAGGAGAGCGGAGGAGGTGGGCCAGAGATAGGGTGTCATGAGGGGAGCAGAGGAGGAGGGCTAGGGATGGGGTGACAATGAGGGGAACAGAGAGGAAGGGTTGGGAATGGGGTGAAAGTGAGGGGAGCAGAGGAGGAGGCCCGGGGATGGGGTGACGGTGAGGGGAGCAGAGGAGTGGGGCCGGGGATGGGGTGACAGTGAGGGGAGAAGAGGAGGAGGGCCCAGGATGGGGTGATGGTGAGGGGAGCACAGGAGGAGGGCCCGGGATGGGGTGACGGTGAGGAGAGCGGAGGAGGAGTGCCCAAATCATTTCTGTGTCAACGAGCGGCACAGTGTTTCATGAGAGACATGTAAGCCCTAACCTAGGGACTGCCAGGAGACTGAACACCATACAGCCTGCCAAACCCTGTTTGACCTACTGGGTGGTGTAATTAACAACGGATCCCCTTCCCCACCAGGAGAATACAGTACACACTGGGAGACACCTTCCTCCATATTGTACACACTAGAGGACCTCCTTATCCCTCCATACTACTCCAGGAGACCCCCCCCCCATCCCCACAAAATTACACCAGTAGATCCCCCCACCCCCACCAGTAGATGTTTTTATATTGTACCTGTATAATGTTATATGGCTTTCAGATGCCAGTAATTTACCAAGTTTCCTGATCACCATGTTTGATGTGGGTTGCTCTGTTTTAAAAGGCTGAGAAGGTCTACCCTCCATCACCCTTGGTGAAGTAGTCAGTGTGCAGCCATTTCAGCTAATAGGACGCACACTCTCACCTTCCTGCTGCCTGCCAGCACCACCCCCAGCTGCGCTACCGAGGCATAAATGATCACAGCCCAGGACACTGGCCCCGCTCTGCCACTCCATCTTCTTATTGGATCAGAACTGAGGACACTGCTGCCACCACCTCCTTTGCTCTCTTACCATCACCGGCGATCCCCTTAATGTTGGGAAGATGTTTCTTCCACCTCCTCCGAACCCATCCTGGGCTCCCTCTGTGGGCATGCACAGGGGGAGACGGGTGGGAAGTGGAGCAGATGGAGACTGTCTCCTCTCCTGTTTGTGCAGAGGGGTCAGAGCCACTCATCCCCCGACAGATGGCACCGACCTATTCTACTGGCACGGGAGGTGTTTAGGGTGTGCCCAGGCACACCAGGCACACCCCCTTCAAATGCTTATGAAAGCTTGATTTATTTACATACCAAGGTGTATCTATATACTATAACAGAAGAGAATATACTTATAGTTAATGTTATATGCTGGTTGCAGGTGTCCCTGTGTTTCCAGTTACTTTGATTGGATTACTGGTTCATTTCCAAGGAAGGGAATCCCATTTGCTAGACATGTGCACACTGAAATATTTTGTTTTGGAACTTCATTTACATCCCAAAAACACATTTATTTAGTTATTCACGAAATTTGTTTTTATTTATTTCGTTTTTCATAAAAAATTACATTTGTCCGAAAATCCAAATTAATTAAGGTCAAATCTGTCATTGAAGGCTACTGTATGACTCAGTATAGTTCAGCTGCTCTGTCAAATCTTCTTAGAACTTCTAACAGACACCATAAGCAAAAGATTCAATGTTTGTATGTTTTTCGCTGCTTTGTCGAATCTTTGCCGTTCATGTTGAATGTATATAGTTCAAACAGAAAATGGACTGGTGATAGGGATCACTGATCAGACAGGTAACAAGATAGGGTATATAGAATCTATATAGAATCTCAATCTATAATATAGAATCTATAATAATAAATCCCCCTCCCCCCCCCCACAACACAGGCAGCCTCTGAGGCTATCACAACACTAGCAACACTAGTATCACTATCAGGTTTACAACACTAACACAATAGCAGCAGATTATTATGAAAAAGTTAAGTTAAACTGTAGCTTGCTTCACTATTGTTCTGCTGTTGTGCTTATGCTTAATTGCTAAATAATTCAGGTTCTCTGACAAACAGATCAGATAATATTGACTGTCTTCTGAAATGATTCAGTGTGTGTGTCTCTCTCTGCTAGCAATCGTAAGTGAAAGTAAGTTGGCTGTACGTGTGTACTTAGTTCTAGCTATTTTACTGCTCCTCCTCTTTGGTTACAATCAGCCAATAAAATTTATTGTGAGCATCATGTCGAATCTCCTATCTATATCGAACTGTTGTCACAACGAAAACGAAAATAAAGCATTTGTTTATGTCAGATCTTTCGTTTTTTGGATTCTGCACTTTCTTTATCGTTTGTTAAAATGATAGCGAAAATACATGAAATTCGGACGAAAATGCATTCGGATGAAAAGGAATGCACATGTCTACTGTTTGCAGAGACACTGTCCTGGGTGGAGACACTGACAATTTTATTATTAAAACCCACTTTTCCACTTAGCGAAGGTTCTGGTTCACTTATTTACCTACAGGTTTAGTGCAATATCCTGTTTGGAGTGGGACATTTTTCATACCTCCCTCCCACCCCAAAAGAGGGCTACACTTACTACTGCCATATCAAGAGGTAACAGTCAACTATATTTATCAGTATGATACAGGGCAGGTTTATTGCCTGCATGGCAAGTGATACTATTTTGACACAAAAAGCCTCTCGTATCCTTTGGAATTCCCTACCCCAATCTGTCCGACTATCTCCAACTCTATCCACTTTTAAGTGATCCCTGAAAACTTTTCTTTTCAGAGAAGTCTATTCTGCCTCCACCTAACAACTGTACTTTAATTTTCATCATCAGCTCATCTCCACAATTATTACCTTTTGTATTACTTGACCTTCCCTTCTAGATTGTAAGCTCTAAGGAGCAGGGCCCTCTGATTCCTCCTGTGTTGAATTGTATTGTCAGCCCCCACGTTATAAAGTGCTGCATAAACTGTTGGCACTATATTAATCCTGTATAAAAATAATAATAATAATAATAATAAAAAATAAAAAGGAGGACCCAGCACAAAGGCAGAGCAGAAGCTCAATGGGGGACTAACGGTCACTTTCTCTTTTTTACTTTACTTTTTTGCTTTTACGAAGATGATTTAAATAAGCACCAGAATTAAGACCATAAAAATGTTGTTAGTATTTAGGAAAACTGTTCAGCACACAGATGTCCTTCTTTATCACTGAACAGATATGGAAGAATTCCCTGCAGTTGTTTCTCCTGTTCCAGATAAGACATGTGGGGGAAATGCCCTGCAGTGTACTCTTGTTAATATTGTATGAAGAGCAGATTGCAGGTCCCACAGGTTCTGTGGGTGCTATTGGTGCTTTTGTCAGATGCATTGTTGTTTCAGTATTAGTCTATGCAGTATTAATACATGCAGAATTGTTACCTGTGTCAGTGCATCATTGCTGAATACCAACTATTTTTATCGCTAGTGTAATGCTAAAAAGGACACAGTTGTGTGGGTGATGATTAATACTGGCCAGGAGTAAAAAAAAAAAATACAATGGACGCTCCTTTTTAACGAGTCATCTTAGTATTATCACCCCCTAGGAGATATTCCTCAGCATTTGCCAGACATAAAATAGCTGTTGAGCATGATTGTAAGCACTGAAACAGTGGTGAACATGGTCATTAAAAAGTTAGAAACCCAATAATGATATTACTGAGTCTATAATAATGTGTGTAATGAGAACAGGTTTTAGTTAAAACTTTCATTAGCAAGTAGGGAGAGGGATAAACCAGAGAAGATAAAAAATAAGCAAATTAAACTTCAGTTTTAAGAATGGTTTCTTCTTCTGAAGAAGCCCCTCCTTTCAATTTCTACACCATTAAATTCAGGCAAGTGACAATGGGATGAGAATGACCATCCTGAGGGATGTGATCCCTCTCTAGAGGAAGGGGAAGAGGAGGCACTGTTACCAACTCTAGCCATAAAGGAAATCATTGCAGCCTTGGCCAGCATGGAAGAATGAGTATGGGTGAAACTTCCTCCCTGTCTATCTTCATGAGTACATAACATTATCAGAGGTAGGTAGATGTAAACCAGCTGGAGGCTTCATGATGTTGAAAGGGCATCTTGCCCTAAGGCCTCTGGGCAGTAATATTGAGTTACGAATCTTGGAACTCGTGCATTAGATTCATCTAAGGAGTCCTCCATCCTTTGAATATGGGGTTGAGATAAACTATGTTCAGTGACCACTTGTGGTCGATGAAGACTCTACTTAGCTTATCCCCAACTGAATTCTCCAGAATGCTGCTAGCAGGTGCCATTCGATCTTCTAGGTTTCTCTGGCCGGGAAAACAGCTCTGTGGCTAGAAATTCATATTTCGTTCCTCCCTGAAGAATGATGTACGGGAGCACCATTCTATTGTTTAAACTTGGTTTTACAAGACAACACCTCTGGCAATAGAAGAAATACCTTAAAGCTTTGAAAGCAGCTTGAAGCTCCAACACATTCAAATGTATTAGAATTGGCCCCTATCTTCCATGACTATGAATACCTTGACACTTACAGGTCTTTCCACTCTCTTAGCCTGTGACTGGACAGCATGGTGTGGCTGCAGTAAACACTCAGAGTCCAGTTGCAGAAACAGAACTGTATTGAAGTTAAAGTTCAGCAAAGCACAACTAACCCAGTGGGCGAGACAACCTAACCGGGTACTCTCACAGAATGTTACAGTGTTGGGTGTATTAATAGGCCTCAGGTGTGCAGACAGTGTCTGTATCAGAGGAGCGTAATGCATCCTGGATGGTTTCCACCTTAAGAAGAGAGGCTTCCAGGAAGGATGGCATGTCCCTGAACTTTCCCTACTCATCTGGAACCTCTTCCTGCCGCTTATTACTGTCCCTGCCAGACAGGTGACCTGTCCTTACATTACCCACATGTGAAATGCCCGGGAACCAGGGGACCCTGGGACATAGTGGGTGGGAGAACATGACCTCAGCCTGCATGTTAATATCTCCCCTGCCAATCCCTGGTCAATTTGTCAGGTGACCAGCAGGGGGCCGAGGGGGGTATGAATGGGCTAGAGTCCAGAGTAGAGGCCTCTTGTTCCTTGTGGAGTAAGACTCAGCCTGAGGGAGATCTGCCCAGAACAGCCAGCATTATTTGTGGGGTCCCACCTACTGCTTAGCTGGGGCACCTCCATTCTACCCTCCTGGAGCATTTACAGAAAGCCCCCTAAGGAGCCAAGACACAGGCGACTGTAGTACAGAAGCTGACTGACTTTGCACATGGCTGCACTGAGATCAGGAAACAGTGAGCATTAGCCTTCTGGGCCTAAAGCCTTTCCTAGCTTCTCTGGAAGATCAGTAGTTACTATTTTGTACACGCAGGACTATTCCCGTTGTGGAATTCCTGTTTGGTACTGTTGTTCACATATACGCTTCAAATGGGGTGTCATCACCCTGAAGTCCTAAAGACTTTCCTTAGCTTTTCTGTGAGTTCACCAGCTAATACTCATTCAAGACCGTATTCCTGTTAAGGGTTCCTGTGTGGTCCCATTCATCCATACACTTCAAAGGGGGTGTCCTTGCCCTAAAGTCTTAATGCAGAGTTAGTGTCCTCATTTTCAATTGTATATTGTATTGTATATTGGAGTATCCCCAGGCTCACCCTCATCCTATCCTAGTTTTACCCAAAAATAAAAACCACAGAAAAAAAAAACATGCACAGCCTGGTTACTGGCTCAAGTGTGTGTGGAAATGTCGTGTGCTTGGCTGCCATGTACCTATCAGGGAATGGAAGCCGGGATCAAACTGCCAAACCAATCCGGTCAATGTGCTACATTTGTAAAGGCTATTTAAATCACAGGAATGGATGGTCAGAAATACAAATTCTTTGGCAGGTAACTTCCATAAAAAATGACATTAGCACACGTATCTGAGGTGTCGTAAGAATATTAGGGCATGAAGGAATCTCACATTCTCACAGTCACAGTCTCAATGATGAAACCTACCAAAGTCCAAATGAACGCAAGCAGTCAGTTTTGGTGAAGTTACCTAATAGCGTACACATTTTTATTATAGTCTGCAAACTTTTTTTTGTAGCACAAACAATGCACTGCTCTACACAGATTGTTCATGCACAATGGAAAAATCTATGGGAGCCTTGATGAAAAATGACTCCTAGTAGAATTGCAGCACAGATCTGGAATGCGTCCATGCTGTACAAAGCTGCTTTCCACACGTTATTGTCCGAGTAGTATGCTTCGTAAGATGTTCTGCTAAATATGATAGCCCAGCAATGGAAATAATGAGCTTTTCCAGACAGCCAGGGGTTATGGAAGCCGAATCCGTCAGCTTGTATTTTGTGAACACATCTGCCTGGATGTGGTTGGCTGCTGGCAAAGAGCTGGGAGGACTCAGTGGGAAGGAATGCAGCTAAGTGCTGGAGGAGGGAGCACTGCAGCTGGAGGCACAGGCTATGAAGGAGCTGATGGATAGCAGGTTGAGAAAATGTTGTGCCTATTAGGATGGGGATACCAGCTGGTGGGTGGCCACGTGACCCAGACTTGTAGTGGATTTTACTCCACATATACTTCTAGATAATAACAGCTGTCACTACACTGTAAATAGTGCCTGGGAATGTGTGGAAGAGATACAAATGATCACAGTTGTAGGACTGTAATTAGTTTAAACAGTTGGGTTAAATTAACAGGATCATGCGAGCTGTGTTTAAGCAACAAAGCAGTACAAACAGCAGTGCATAGTGAAATAGCCACTAGAGAGCAGTCCCATTGCTCCTGATTATCTCCTTTTTGAAGAATGCCTTTTTTTTACCGTAGGGATAAGAGCGTCTGTGATGCTTTTATTGCTGTCGATTGGGGATATTTTACTCTCACTTGCTATTGAAGGTGGGAGCACAGTGATAAAAAACCAACAGGAGATAACTGGCTATATCCAAAAAAAAAAGTTCTGGCTAGAATTTGCAGGCCCAATCACATAAGACTGCAGTACATCACAGCCTGAGTTTTATTGTGTATTAATTAACCACTTCAGCCCCAGAAGATTTGTCTTCTTAATGACCAGGCCATTTTTAGTGATATGACACTGCGTCGTTTTAACTGACAATTGCGCGGTCGTGCAACGTTATACAAAAACAAAATGTTTTTGACGCCTTTTTTCTCCCACAAATAGAGCTTTCTGTTGTTGGTATTTGATCACCTCTGTGATTTTTATTTTTTTGCACTATAAACAAAAAAAGAGCTATAATTTTGAAAAAGAAACAACATTTTTTACTGTTTGCTATAATAAATATCCCCAAATTAAAAAAAACATAATAATAATTTCTTCTTCAGTTTAGGCCAATATATATTCTTCTACATATTTTTGGTAAACAAAAATTGCAATAAGCGTATATTGATTGGTTTGCTCAAAAGTTATAGTGTCTACAGAATATGGGGATATATTTATGGCATTTTTATTATTAATTTTTTTTTTTGCTAGTAATGGCAGCAATCTGCTTCTGATTTTTATCAGGACTGCAAAATTGCGGTGGACAGATTGGACACTTTTGACACTTTTTTGGGACCATTGACATTTATACAGCCATCAGAGCTAAAAATAGCCACTGAGTACTGTATAAATGCTATTGGCAGGGAAGGGGTTAGCACTAGGGGCGATCTAGGGATTAATTGTGTGTCCTAGGGAGTGATTCTAACTGTGGGGGGATGGGACGGCCTGGGGGAGGAGACCAATAGTTGTTCGTACTTGGCAGGAATAACAGATATGGCTCCTCTCCCCTGACAGAGACATTCTGTCTCTGTGTGGAGTGATCGTGGATGCCCGGCGAACATCGTGACTGCCAGGCATGTACATCGGCTCCATTGTCGCGCCGCAGGCATGCCCCCTAATGGTCTTAAATTGACCGACGTATAGCTACGATGGCTCGCCCATGGAAGCCAACCTGCTGCAGTATAATGACGGCAGCTGGTCAGGAAGCAGTTAACCCCTTCAGGAAGGATCAGTGAGCATGTAACCATTGTGATTGTGACCACTGCCTGGGGGAGGAGACCAATGGTTGTTCATACTTGGTATGAACAACAGATATGGCTCCTCTCCCCTGACAGAACGGAGATCTGTCTGTTTACATTTACAGACCTCCATTCTGTCTCTGTGTGGAGAGATCTCCGGTGCCCGGTGAACATCGCGACTGCCAGGCATGCACATCGCCTCCGTTGTCGCGCCGCAGGCATGCCCCCTAGTGGTCTTAAAGTGGATGACGTATAGCTACAATGACTCGCCTATGGAAGCTAACCTGCTGCAGTATAATGACGGCGGCTGGTCGGGAAGCAGTTAATCCCTTGAGGAAGGATCGGTGAGCATGTAACCATTGTGATTGGTTGTAACAGTGGTCACATAATCAGGAGCCAGTCTTTCCAGCTACTAATCGCTAGCAGGATTTAAGAACTGTCTTTGGGAGCTCAGTACCTGTGCTGGGTGTGTGCAGTAAGCACGCTCTCTGCACAGAAACATTGGTCACCCAGTGATATATATGTGCAGTGTGCAAGCGTTAATGCCCACCCTTGTTGCTGCATAGATGTGTTATGTGGGCAACAGGTAAAAATGCATTGTGGTGCCCTGTATTAGGCAGCATATTCAAAATGAATGCACTGCAATGCACTTTAGTGCAGTTAAAAAAAATAGGTCTTGCTACATAATTTTGCAGCACATAGTTGTGGTTTTCTGTTGCACAACTCAACTATGTTCCATTTAAAATGAATGACAATGCAGTGTACTAATACATGCATGGTGCCCTACCAAAATGTGAGCAGACCCTTATTCAGGTTTTAATCTATGACAAAAGAAAGTCAATGGAAAACTTTTTTCAAATGCAGGAACTTGCATAGATCCTTGTGATAGCTACTGTGTTAAAGTATTAGAATAACTAGTCTGGTATGTAAGATGACTCCAGCTGAATGCTGTACTATTTTATCGTTAATAATATAAATGCCTCACAAGAATCCTGGATTTATGACTGTTTTAGAATGCAGTTGCTGTAATGTAAATTTGTAGGTTCTGTATATAATTGTATTCTATTTTATATGTATTGCACAATGCCCTCACTGTGCACACGGCACTAATAATGTTTTCAGTAGTGATGGCCGAACGGTTCGCCCGGCGGTCGTTTCGCGGCGAATTTCCGACATTCGCGGTCCGCACGTTCGAACGCCTTTTTCCGTCGTTCGCCGCGGCGGACTTACGTGTTTAATGTATACAAGAACTTTAACCTTTGGTGACACGTTTATCATGTGATACAGGACAGCCAATTGAGACATGACAGCACATGGACACTTGTACATTCCCCCTAACCTATAAATACACCCGATCCGGTGGCCATTTTACATTCTTTCTTCTGTTAAGATAGGGACAGGTTCCTGTGTGGAGTAGGGAGAGATAAACCACTAGCTATTTGGTACACAAAAGTTCTTTTCAGGACTGGTATAGGTGTTAGGTGTTGATAGGTTTGCTGTGCTGCTGATTCTTGCAGCAGCCTGAGTGTCTTTTGTTAGTTTAGAGAAAGGGAAAGGACGGTGTATGCTACAGGGACAGCCAGATTAGTCTTTCATCATCATCATCATCATCATCATCATTAGCTGTTACTATCAAGGTCCACAAAAGAGCTGTTCCAGTAACCACTAATCGTTCTCTTTTTTTGCCAATTTGTATAGGGACAGGAAGGAAGCAGTGTTGTCAGGCAGTGAGGGTAATTTTAAAGACTTGCTGTTATTATTAGTTCCACAAAGGTTCTTTTCAGGACTGGTATCAGTGGTACAGTAATAGGCTTGTACATGTATAATATTCTTTCTTCCAAATATAGAAAGGATATTATACTTGACTGCTGCCCTTCTGCTGCAGTCTGCTAAACATTCACAACTCACTTGTTCCACAAAAGTTCTTATAAGGACTGGTAACTTGGTATAGGGTGCTACGGTACATAGGCTTGAGTGCGGTACAGTCTGCTGTTCTGTAAGGACCGCTATCGGTCCACAATAGATAGGGTTGACGTGCACCACTGCTGACCGCTGCCCTATACTGCAGCAGTCCTTCAGCGGTATAGGGACTGACGTACAGTCTGCTAATCACTAACACACAACCTGCTTGTTCCACAAAAGTTCTTATAAGGACTGGTAACTTGGTATAGGGTGCTACGGTACATAGGCTTGAGTGCGGTACAGTCTGCTGTTCTGTAAGGACCGCTATCGGTCCACAATAGATAGGGTTGACGTGCACCACTGCTGACCGCTGCCCTATACTGCAGCAGTCCTTCAGCGGTATAGGGACTGACGTACAGTCTGCTAAAAACTAATACACAACCTGCTTGGTCCACAAAAGTTCTTATAAGGACTGGTAACTTGGTATAGGGTGCTACGGTACATAGGCTTGAGTGCGGTACAGTCTGCTGTTCTGTAAGGACCGCTATCGGTCCACAATAGATAGGGTTGACGTGCACCACTGCTGACCGCTCACCTATACTGCAGCAGTCCTTCAGCGGTATAGGGACTGACGTACAGTCTGCTAAACACTAATACACAACCTGCTTGTTCCACAAAAGTTCTTATAAGGACTGGTAACTTGGTATAGGGTGCTACGGTACATAGGCTTGAGTGCGGTACAGTCTGCTGTTCTGTAAGGACCGCTATCGGTCCACAATAGATAGGGTTGACGTGCACCACTGCTGACCGCTGCCCTATACTGCAGCAGTCCTTCAGCGGTATAGGGACTGACGTACAGTCTGCTAAACACTAATACACAACCTGCTTGGTCCACAAAAGTTCTTATAAGGACTGGTAACTTGGTATAGGGTGCTACGGTACATAGGCTTGAGTGCGGTACAGTCTGCTGTTCTGTAAGGACCGCTATCGGTCCACAATAGATAGGGTTGACGTGCACCACTGCTGACCGCTCACCTATACTGCAGCAGTCCTTCAGCGGTATAGGGACTGACGTACAGTCTGCTAATCACTAACACACAACCTGCTTGTTCCACAAAAGTTCTTATAAGGACTGGTAACTTGGTATAGGGTGCTACGGTACATAGGCTTGAGTGCGGTACAGTCTGCTGTTCTGTAAGGACCGCTATCGGTCCACAATAGATAGGGTTGACGTGCACCACTGCTGACCGCTGCCCTATACTGCAGCAGTCCTTCAGCGGTATAGGGACTGACGTACAGTCTGCTAAACACTAATACACAACCTGCTTGGTCCACAAAAGTTCTTATAAGGACTGGTAACTTGGTATAGGGTGCTACGGTACATAGGCTTGAGTGCGGTACAGTCTGCTGTTCTGTAAGGACCGCTATCGGTCCACAATAGATAGGGTTGACGTGCACCACTGCTGACCGCTCACCTATACTGCAGCAGTCCTTCAGCGGTATAGGGACTGACGTACAGTCTGCTAATCACTAACACACAACCTGCTTGTTCCACAAAAGTTCTTATAAGGACTGGTAACTTGGTATAGGGTGCTACGGTACATAGGCTTGAGTGCGGTACAGTCTGCTGTTCTGTAAGGACCGCTATCGGTCCACAATAGATAGGGTTGACGTGCACCACTGCTGACCGCTGCCCTATACTGCAGCAGTCCTTCAGCGGTATAGGGACTGACGTACAGTCTGCTAAACACTAATACACAACCTGCTTGGTCCACAAAAGTTCTTATAAGGACTGGTAACTTGGTATAGGGTGCTACGGTACATAGGCTTGAGTGCGGTACAGTCTGCTGTTCTGTAAGGACCGCTATCGGTCCACAATAGATAGGGTTGACGTGCACCACTGCTGACCGCTCACCTATACTGCAGCAGTCCTTCAGCGGTATAGGGACTGACGTACAGTCTGCTAATCACTAACACACAACCTGCTTGTTCCACAAAAGTTCTTATAAGGACTGGTAACTTGGTATAGGGTGCTACGGTACATAGGCTTGAGTGCGGTACAGTCTGCTGTTCTGTAAGGACCGCTATCGGTCCACAATAGATAGGGTTGACGTGCACCACTGCTGACCGCTCACCTATACTGCAGCAGTCCTTCAGCGGTATAGGGACTGACGTACAGTCTGCTAATCACTAACACACAACCTGCTTGTTCCACAAAAGTTCTTATAAGGACTGGTAACTTGGTATAGGGTGCTACGGTACATAGGCTTGAGTGCGGTACAGTCTGCTGTTCTGTAAGGACCGCTATCGGTCCACAATAGATAGGGTTGACGTGCACCACTGCTGACCGCTGCCCTATACTGCAGCAGTCCTTCAGCGGTATAGGGACTGACGTACAGTCTGCTAAACACTAATACACAACCTGCTTGGTCCACAAAAGTTCTTATAAGGACTGGTAACTTGGTATAGGGTGCTACGGTACATAGGCTTGAGTGCGGTACAGTCTGCTGTTCTGTAAGGACCGCTATCGGTCCACAATAGATAGGGTTGACGTGCACCACTGCTGACCGCTGCCCTATACTGCAGCAGTCCTTCAGCGGTATAGGGACTGACGTACAGTCTGCTAAACACTAATACACAACCTGCTTGGTCCACAAAAGTTCTTATAAGGACTGGTAACTTGGTATAGGGTGCTACGGTACATAGGCTTGAGTGCGGTACAGTCTGCTGTTCTGTAAGGACCGCTATAGGTCCACAATAGATAGGGTTGACGTGCACCACTGCTGACCGCTCACCTATACTGCAGCAGTCCTTCAGCGGTATAGGGACTAAGAGTTTTGTCACAGGGTCATTTAAAAAATGACATGCAGAGGAAGAGGCAGGCCCTTCCGCAGGGGTGGTAGGGGTAGGGCAGGAGCAACAGGCTTGAGCCAAAGTGGGAAGTTGCAGAAGGTGCGTTCAATTACTTTAAAGGATGCACCAGACTTGGTTGAGTGGCTCGCTCAGCCTTACTCTTCTGCACCCTCCTCATCCTCTCGATCTGCACCCTCTTCTTCACTCTCTGCTATGTGCACCCCCAAAGACACTACCACCAACAACACGACCACCACCACCACCACCACATACCTTCCGCTTGAGTCACTGGAATTATTTTCCGATCCATATCAAGAGGACATTTCTGATGCGCAGCCACTCTTGGTATTGGATCAGGAAGAGGAGGTAGCAACAAGCGCTACTCAGCAGTCTGACGCCAGTACCCAGATCAGCCCAAGGAGGAGGTTGGTCCCCGGTGTTGCTGCCTACTCCGAGATCTCTACTTATAGCGGTGGGGAAGGTGACGTTGATGATGACGTGTCTAGTGATGTCACGTGGGTGCCCACAAGAGAGGAAGAGGAGGGGAGTTCAGAGGGAGATATGGACCAGCAGATAGGGAGGAGAAGCAGCAATGACTTACATTGCACAGCAGGGACAAAGCAGACTGCAAATGTATCAGGAGCGAGTCATCGACCATGTACGGTCACATCTGGCGCTCCCAGGACACCGGCACATGGCTCCGCAGTGTGGGCTTTTTTTAACGTGTCCGCTGCTGACAATAGCGTTGCCATCTGCAATCTTTGCAGTCAACGCGTTAGTCGCGGTAAGCCCAATACTCACCTAGGGACGACCGCCTTAAGAAGGCACATGAGCAGCCATCACCGAGCCCAGTGGGAGCAACGGAACACACAAAGCCACACTGCAGGCTCTCACCGTCCAGCCTCGTCTTCTACTTCTCCTTCTCCTCTCTCCTCACAATTGTCCTCCACTCCACCTTCCATCACGCCAAGCTCACATTTTTCTGCAAAAAGGCAGGCTTCCGTGGGCCTAATGTTTGAGCGTAAAAAAATGATGATGCCGGATAACCCTCTTGCCCAACGGTTGGCGGCTGGCTTGTCAGAACTCATAGCCCGCCAACTACTGCCATATAAACTGGTGGACTCGGAGGCCTTTCGCAAATTTGTGGCCATTGGAACACCACAATGGAAGGTCCCAGGAAGGAAGTATTTCTCAGAGAAGGGCATCCCAGAGCTATATGGCCATGTTCAGCGGCAAGTGAATGTATCTCTGGCACACAGTGTCGGTGCCAAGATACATCTGACCACAGACACGTGGTCTAGCAAACACGGGCAGGGAAGGTATATCAGTTTTACTGCCCACTGGGTGAACCTTCTGACGGCCGTCAAGCATGTAACCCGTGGCACCCGTGTAGATTTGGTTTTACCGCCACGGATTGCATGCAGGCCTGACTCTTCTTCTCCTCCTCCTACTCCATCCTCCTCCCTCTCCTCCTCAGCTGCCTCCTCCTTTTCCGCTGCTAGCGTCTCTTCCACTGCACCGCCCAAGCTCCCCAGAACCTATTCCACATGCCAGGTGAGACGTTGCCATGCCGTGCTGCGTCTGTTGTGCCTGGAAGCAAAGAGCCACACTGGCCCGGCACTCCTTTCAGCTTTGCGTTCACAGGCAGATGAGTGGCTAACACCGCTCAATTTGACAGTTGGTAAAGTGGTGTGTGACAACGGTGCCAATCTGCTTAGCGCATTGAAACAGGGCAAAATCACGCACGTGCCGTGCATGGCACACGTCTTAAACTTGGTCGTGCAGCGATTCCTTGTCAAATACCCTGGGGTCCAGGACATCTTGCGGCAGGCAAGGAAAATCTCGGCCCATTTCAGAAGATCTTACACGGCCATGGCTCGCCTTGCTGACATTCAGCGGCGACACCATCTGCCGGTCAGACGTCTTATTTGCGATTGCCCGACGCGATGGAACTCAACCTTCTATATGCTTGATAGGCTGCTCCAGCAGAAACGTGCAGTTAACGTCTACCTGTATGAACTCTGCGAAAGAAACGGTTCTGGGGAGCTGGGTTTTTTTTCACCGCGCCAGTGGCTGCTCATGCGCGACACATGCAGACTTCTGCGGCCATTTGAGGAGATCACCAAACTGGTCAGTCGCAGCCATGGCGCCATCAGTGACATGGTACCTTATGCCTTCTTTCTGGAGCGTGCATTGCGTCGTGTCATTGATCAGGCTGTGGAGGAGCAGGAGCGGGAAGATGAGGAAGTCGCAATGCTGGATGAATTCCCAGGGGGGGCTACTCTATCTGAGACAAGTCAACAACAGGAGTCTGATGAGGAGTCAGAGGAGGATGGTGCCGGGGCGGATGAGCAGGAGCAAGAAGAGCATGCTTTAAACCTTTCTGGGATCCCTGTTGTGCGAGGATGGGGAGAGGAGAATGAAGAGGACGACATTATCCTGGATGATGAGCAGGAGCCAGGCCACCACACCGCTTCCACTTTAGTGCAAATGGGGGCCTTCATGCTCCAGTGTTTTAATAGGGACCCCCGTATAAAAAGCATGAGGGTCAAGGACCAGTACTGGGTGGCAACGTACTTAGACCCCCGGTACAAACACAAAATGGCGGAAATGTTACCGCCGTCGCAGAGGGCTGTCAGAATGCAGCACTTCCAGGCCTTGCTTCGAGAAATGCTGCATTCTGCTTTTGCGTGCGCTGGCAGAGGAGCAATTCCCACTCCCAGAGAAGGATTTGCGGGTACCAATCCAACAGCGCCTGCAAGAAGAGGCCGGTTTGAAGATGTGTTGGTGACTTCGGATATGAGGTCATTCTTTCAGCCGACCCATCGACAGGTGTCATCCGGATCCAGCATCAGGGAACGCCTAGACCGTCAGGTGTCCGACTACATTGGGTTAACGGCCGATGTGGACGCTCTGAGGAGTGATGAACCCCTAGACTACTGGGTGGGCAGGCTTGACCTCTGGCCAGAGCTTGCCCAATTTGCAATCGAACTGTTGGCTTGCCCCTCATCCAGTGTCCTGTCCGAAAGGACGTTCAGCGCAGCAGGGGGGATTGTGACCGATAAGCGTACTCGCCTAGCTCACCACAGTGTTAACTACCTCACATTTCTAAAAATGAATGAGGCATGGATCTCGGAGGAATTCAACACATGTGACCAGTAGACCATGTATATGTCTATAAACTATTTTTTTAATCAAGCACACAGACCTTCTTAATTCATTTGGCTCACTTCCTTGACCCAAAAAAGCACACCGTACTATATGCCCCTACCCTCCTCTTTGAAGAGGTTGAGCGGTGTCATATTTCTACTGGGGCTGCTTATGATATCCCTGTGCTGTGCTGACTTCCTCCTGGGGGTTCTTATTATGAAGGGATCACACTATCCCTGTGCTGTGCTGACTTCCTCCTGGGGGTTCTTATTATGAGGGGATCACACCATCCCTGTGCTGTGCTGACTTCCTCCTGGGGCTGCTTACGGTGCTGCTGTCAGTGCTGTATGTCACGGTGCTGCTGTCAGCGCTGTATGTCACGGTGCTGCTGTCAGCGCTGTATGTCACGGTGCTGCTGTCAGCGCTGTATGTCACGGTGCTGCTGTCAGCGCTGTATGTCACGGTGCTGCTGTCAGCGCTGTATGTCACGGTGCTGCTGTCAGCGCTGTATGTCACGGTGCTGCTGTCAGCGCTGTATGTCACGGTGCTGCTGTCAGCGCTGTATGTCACGGTGCTGCTGTCAGCGCTGTATGTCACGGTGCTGCTGTCAGCGCTGTATGTCACGGTGCTGCTGTCAGTGCTCTGTATTACGGTGCTGCTGTCAGATGCCTCTATCACGGTGCATGTGTCATTCCGGTATGTCACGCTGCTGGTGATCATCTCCTGCACCCTCTTCTTTGCCTACCCTGGTCCCTGACCTTCCCTCTCCTCCATTGCCTTCATTAGCTCCATAGTCCTGAATTGTTAGAACAATTTCCCAAATAAAATAAAAATGCTTGTAGTTATCGATCCCAAATTCACCTCATACATGTATTATGTCATTGTCCAGATGGTGGGACTACGTTTTACCCCCTAATAATTACCACGTGGCCGCAAATTCGACATGAAGGTTTGCAAAGTTCGCCTCCCATTGAAGTCAATGGGGCCCGCGGCGAACGGTCGGTTTCGCGAACGTTTGGGTCCGTTCGCATTTCGCGTTCGCGAAACGTCCCGTCGGAAGTTCGTCCATCACTAGTTTTCAGTACATGTTTTGCATTCTTTCAAGTCCTGATTAGAATTAGCCTGCCTATGTAACGCCCTTTGTTACCATAAATGTACAATTGTAATATTAATGTGATACCTACGTAATCATGTGTATAAAAACCTTCAAATGCGTCATAATAAAGGAGAACGGTTGTTTGGAAAGATGCTGAGCCTATCTTTTGTGTCTGTTCCCTACTGCAGTAGTTATTATTAATTTGGAACCACTAATCAATATGAGGGAGTAATAGAGAGTTGCCTATCTATAAAATATCTATTTCAGTTGCTTTTGGTTGTTTTTTTTGGTAGTAGGTACTATTACATGGCCAGAACTGAGGTTTGTATTAACACAACTTTTCCTCTACACACTTTAGAAAAATTAATCATTTTACTGGAAGAAATTACATCCATATGATGCGTTGTCTTAATGGTTGAAGCCTTCCCCGTGGATCATGAGTTAGATTTCTATGTTGATTTATAGGTTGCTCTATTATGTGTAGGGGATGTGGATGGGTTCATCATCGTAACATGTCCCTTGTTATCTTTCTTCAGCATCCACTCTCCAATAAACTGTCTTTATGTTGCAGGTCAGTAAAGAACTGAGGAAATAGAGAAAAAAATAATAATCATTCAACTCCACTCAAATGTGACCATTGCTTATATAAATATACAGTATGAATAAAGTATCTGAGAGAGAAGAGGCAAAAAACTCAATTCACAACAGAGCTCAAGCAATCTCAATGGAGCAGGCTATAGGTGGAGATTCCCTCCAAGGCCATGGACAGCAGAAAAGATCTGCAAGGGATTCTAATTTGCCTAACTCCATTCAAAATTAAAACAAAAACTAGAATTCAGTTTAAGAAAAAAATTAAATTGAGATGTGTTGAAATATAAATAAAAGGTTTAAGAATAAAAAAATAAACTCAAGTTGTCAGGGCTTTAAAAAAATAAATAACAGGTTTCGTCATATTAGGTCTAATGCCCATTGCCTATATGATACATTCTAATTACTGCTGAAAATGACTTTTTTCAGTAATTATTCCAACACATACAAACATTTGCCAAGACTTCTTGTTATAGAAAAATTGGAACCTGGAACAGTGATTGAAGTGAATCTGAATTCAGGACTTTTAGAATAAGATGGAGTTGTGTGGGGTTAAGTTGGAATATCCATCTATTTTTATTGCTGAAAATGTCCCAGTTGAGGATATTTCACCTCAATTATTGTCCAGGAAAGAAGTGTCAGACATAACAGGAAATAGGAGGACATCAGGAATGCAGATGGCACAGCAAAACTTTTTTTGTGGGAAGGCTTTAGAACCCTTTGTCTGGTTTACCACTGGATAGAGTTCTACCATATAGCTGCTACTAGATGACAGGCTTGAGAAAGAGGCGTTGCCACCTCCAAACATGTAGCCATGCCACCTCCACGTCCTCCAGCATCTAATGTCATCAGCCAAATTCCCATCCTGTCAGACTGGCTCCCACTTCATGTCAGTGGCATTTACATTTTTTGCACTAATAAATAATTCAATCTGCTCCACTTAGACGTGCTCTTCTTTATATAACTGCTACTGGTTACATTTGGCTTGGTTGGCTAGAATGGCTACATTTTTATGAAGATGTTGAGATTGTTTAAAGTAAAATTAAAGGCAAAATCTTTTTTTTTTCTTTAGTTAGAGTGGACAGGGATTAGAGCCCGACAGGCTTTTATTGTTGTCTATGACCCTGTTAGTGAGATTCATCCTCTATCTTTGACTTTTTTTCGTTGAAAGTAAAAGTTAAAGAAAATCACAAATTTTGGGTTGTCCCCAGAACAGTACTAAAGGGGACACTAGTTCTGGTGACCCTTATAACAACCAGAGAGTCTCTAACTTTGGGGGGAGTTCTTCTTGCTTTGTGTTTTGGCTATGGTACAGCAAGTGAAGGGAAATCTCTCCAATGGGACACAGATACCAACAAAAATAAAATTGACAGGGGTTACTGCCCTCCCTTACTCTATCCAAAATGGAAAAAAAGTTTTGCATATAGATCTACTTTAGGCATTTAGAGCATTTAGTTCTACTTTAATGCCTACTACAGACAACCCTATTATGGATTTTTTTTACTCCCCTTGTGTTTATACTTTTTCACTATGTAGTATAATTTTCTTACACAAAAATAATCTGTCAGATCATTTGATGCCTGCCTAAACTGGTCAAAAAATACACTATATTACCAAAAGTTTTGGGATACCTACCTTTACACGCACATATGAACATTAATGGCATCCCAGTCTTAGTCCGTAGGGCTCAATATTGCGTTGGTCCACCCTTTGCAGCTATAACAGCTTCAACTCTTCTTGGAAGGCTGTCCATAAGGTTTAGGAGTGTGTCTATGGGAATGTTTGACCCTTCTTCCAGAAGTGCATTTGTGAGGTCAGGCACTGATGTGGATGTGAAGGCCAGGCTCACAGTCTCCGCTCTAATTCATCCCAAAGCTGTTCTATTGGCTTGAGGTAAGGACTCTGTGCAGGCCAGTCAAATTCCTCCACCCCAAACTTGCTCATTCATGTCTTTATGGACCTTGCTTTGTGCACTTGTCCAAATCATTTTCTTGGAGGGGGGATTATGGTGTGGGGTTGTTTTTCAGGGGTTGGGCTAAGCCCCTTAGTTCCAGTGAAGGGAACTCTTGAGGTGTCAGCATACCAAGACAGTTGGACAATTTCATGCTCCCAACTTTGTGGGATGGCCCCTTCCTGTTCCAACATGACTGCACAAAGGAAGAATTTGATGTGGGGGAACTTGACTGGACTGCACAGTCCTGACCTCAACCCGATTTTAGGAATTAATTAAAGTGCAGACTGCGAGCCAGGCCTTCCTGTCCAACATCAGTGCCTGACCTCACGAATGCACTTCCTGGAAGAATGGTCAAACATTCCCATATACACACTCCTAAACCTCGTGGATAGCCTTCCCAGAAGAGCTGAAGCTGTTATAGCTGCAAAGGGTGGGCCAACTCAATATTGAACCCTATGGACTAAGACTGGGATGACATTAGTTCATGAGCATGTAAAGGCAGGTGTCCCAATACTTTTGGTAATCTAGTGTATCTCTGTGTATCTCTATATATCTCATGGGGTTCGAGGGTCAGGTGAAGCTAGGACGCTGTGTCCATGCATTCTGAGGATTTTTAAATATAATAGCTACAGAACACACTGCTACACAGATAACTCTGACAACTTGTAGACTAGTATGGCACTAGCAACTAGTATATAAAATCAATCAAGTTGTAGTAGATTACTATTTCTTTTAATTTGAACACAAGGTTTATTTTATTTTTTGTTATTTTTTTTTTTTTAAAGCCACCTACAAAGAGTATTGTCCTCAAATATTTTTTCTCATTTTCTCAAATTTGCATTCTACAGACTTTCTACTTTCTGCACACTGTTTATTGGCCTGGGGTGATCTTAGGAAACCCTTTTGTGTAATACAAAAGGTAACTTCTCTGTAAGGGCCTGTGTCTAGCCAGAAAGTCCACAAATTCAAATAGAAGGTGGAAGTCCGCCAGCTTGACTATAGTCAGAAGTGTCCCAGTCCCCTGGTTTGCATGCTCAATTGATGGTGTGTTAGCACCCTTGTGAAAATGATGACCTGTCTAAATTCAGATTGAAATTCAGCATTGAGCACTTATTTATGGATACTATAATATATAATAAAAATGTCATCTATAAAACCTCACAGCATTTTGTTTTTTAAATCCACCACCAACAGTATGTGCTGTGAGGACAGGAAGTTCTCTAGCACAAGAGTGTCTTAATGAAGCAGTAAAAAGGGCATTTGTCCAGAGTCTGCCAGGGGAGAGATCCAAGGAACAGAGCTTTTAGTAATTGTAACAGATCCTAATAGTTACTTTAACCTAGCCTGTATCCAAGCCCCTCTGTGTAACAATGCAAGTGATTTTTTTTTTACAGTCTCTTTTTTTGTGTTGATAATTCCATGAAAAACCCAGTTGAATAAGAAAAAATATTGCTTTACGCCCATGCAAATCACTGAAACTTTGCAGTCTTGATCTTTTTCCCCAAATTTTAACAAGAAACCATTTGTGGGTCTGGTTTAGTTATCACTTGTAATTGCTGATTTGTAGAGCACCAGCAAGCATTTATGCATTAAATATTAATTAATGCATTTATTTAAATCACCTCTCACGTCCACACTGGGAATTATGCATAGGATCTTAATCTGAATGCTATTTGCTGTTTTAAACAGGCTTTACGCTGGATTTAAAAAAAGCCTTGTTTAAAATTACTGCCAGCACTCCCATTATAATCTGTATTCAGCACTTCCACCCTGGGGGAAAAGGGTGCTTTAAATTGAAATTACGTGTGAAAAAATAGGCTTTTATTGGGTCATGATAGCCAAAGTGTAATGCCTGTGTAGCTGTAACACACTGAACATGGGCATGACCACGCAGGGGTAAAACATTTTGTAATCATTCAACATGATCAGTACATGCAGTGTTTTTTTTCCACGTAATTTTATTTTCCCTAGTGTGATTGCAGAGTTCTTTGCGTTTGTTTCCAACCTTTATCAGGCTTGCAACAATAATTTGAGTTCTTCTTCTAAACCAGGGGTCTCCAAACTTTCTAAACAAAGGGCTATTTTATTGTCCTTTAGACTTTAAGGGGGGGGGGGTGCGCTGTTGCCAGTGGGAGTGGAAATTTTCCTGGCGTCAGTGGGAGTAAATATCCTCCCATTAGTTATTAAGGGGATGAATAGTGTCCCATTGTTGGTATCATTGGGAGGAATAGTGCTCCATTGTTGGTGTCAGTGGGAGAAATGCTGCCACATTGTTGGTGTCAGTATAGTATACAGTATAGTGGCAGAATAGTGTCTCCTATCAGTGGGGGGAATAGTGCCTTAAGGGTCTGATAAAGGCAAGCAAAGGGCCGCAGTTTGGAGACCAATGTTCTAAACCCTGCAATGAACAGCACATCAGTGTCCTACTAAATAGTTGACACTAATGAACCCTTATACTTGTATTTAATAAATCATTGCCAAAACCAGTATCTCATAGTAACCAATCACTATAGTCAGATGAGTTAAATTGATATCTGATTGGCTGATGTAAAAAACTGTTCTTTGTACATAATGGTTGTACAAATTTGGACGGAGTTCATTAATAATATTAAACAATAATTACTCCAGTTGCCACAAGTTTAATGAGTCTCATAATGTTTAAACAACTCTTTCTCCTCTTCTTCTTTTGGCATGGGTGACCATGTTGACGATGGGAGGCTAAAGATGTAAACAGTGTCAACAGTGCTGTGCCATGAAAGTAGATCTCATTCATCTAAATGAGTATGGATGAGCAAATCTGCCTGGGTTTATTTGTTAATCATTTCAAAAATGTCATTCTAAGTTTGAAGCTTTCAAACTTTGCAGTGTACCCCATTGAACTCTATGGGCAGCAAATCTTGGTATTCGATCAGGGCACTGCCATAGGAGACACGTTCTAATGTCAAATTGACTCTCATGACTCATTGAAGACCCCTTTCACACTGCCAGCATTTTTCAGTTGCTTCAGCGCTAAAAATAGCGCCTGTATAGCACCTGAAAAAAGCGACTCCATTCACTCCAAAAGTCCTGCCAGCATCTTCTTTTGAATGGTGACGGAGCGGTGAACTCCCCCGCTGCACCCCATTGAAATCAATCGATGCCGCTGGCAAAATGCAGCTCCAGCGGCGTTTTGCGGGTGGGTTTAACCCCTTTTTGGCCACTAGCGGGGGAGTTTAGTGCAGCTAAAACAGCGTTTTTTTAGAGCCGCTTTACTGCCTATGCCTGGGGCCACTTGGTGCCTAAGCCCTCTAAGGGCATAGGGTATGCTGTGAATTATATGTGTTCCTTATTTCTGACAGTGAATCTGCAAAGTTTTTGGCCAAATGTAAGTGACTCTACTAAAGTGAACTTTTAGTTTTGTTTTCATGGACTTAAATTTCAACAAAGCCACTAAACCACCTCCATCATACAGCAAGGTAAAATGTTAATACTGACCAGAAACAACAATAGGCTGTTACTGTGGTGCTAGTTATGTAACTTCACTACTATTGGGATCCAGCTTGCCAAAAAGCATTTTCTGCCCGAATTCTGTCTGCGTATAGCAAGTCTGTTGTAATCGTTACTATCAGCTGTTTTATTATGTCTAGTATTGTCATCATGCGGTGTACCTTTTATCTATATACTAACAGGATACTGGATAACCAAAGTAGCTTCATAATCTGTACTGGGCCTCATTTCTCAAAGTTTCTTAAAAGGATATGTCATTTTTTGCATTCAACCAACTTCATTAATAAAAATATTACATTTTAAGCAAAAAAAACAGCCAAAAAACAAAACAAAAATAAAACACCTACAATTAATACCCATCCACGTAGATTACATTTGTAGTTATGCTGTTTACATCTATGGGCTAGATCTGTGTGGGCTATATGCAGTGTTATCTCATTTGGGAATAGAATTACACCCATCAAGGATGAATACAGTTCTTTTATATTGTTTTTTTTTTACTTTTGGATTTTGAATAAACTTTATACAGGCATACCCCGCTTTTAAGTACACAAGGTTTTATTACCAAAGTTTAATTGAACAAGCTGGGGTTAGAAGCTCATTGGTTTCTATGCAGAAGTGAGCCTGATTTTGCACTTTACAGCTTTAGTAAATAAACCCCAATGTGTGCTTAAAAGTGGGGTATGCCTGTATACTTTTATACAGAAAACTCTAGTACTAATCTCCTTTATTTGGGGGTTATTGGTAAAACCTACAAAGCCCTTTCTTTCTTTGTTTTTCGATCCAATATTTATTGGATGTGGTGCCATGTCAACAATGTGTGCTTCATTTTGTGCTATAGATTAAATTTGTAGCTATATTAAAGTTTATAGGAACCAAATAACAAATATCATTAGATGTGTTAGCTGCATTCATTTTCTTATTTTTGGGCTGTTTAGGCTATTTTTCTCTTTATTTTTGCCCCATGATCCTGCCAGTAACAATTATCCTGTCTTAGAGTGTTCTCCTGATTTTGGATTACTGAGCTCAAAAAAAGTATATAAATACAGCCACCACAACTAAAAACTTGTAATAATATATATTACCATTATTTTTAACTAGCAATATAATTCACTTTTGTTATTGAGTTCAGGTATACTTTAATCTCATTTAAAGACCTTAACATAACAATTTTACAATTTGCTGTAAGATCTCACTTTCTGATATAGCCAAATATCCTTTATTACATTATTTTATTTTATCGTTTACTTTAGTAAAAGCATGAGTGTTATTATTTATTGTTTTACTGCAGCAAGAAGTGTGGATGTTTTATAGGTAAAATACACATTGCAAAGAAAATCTTACAATCATGTGCAAGAAAAAATGAAAACAGGATTTTTTCTTTCACATGATTGTTTTTTTGAAGTCGACACAGCTTAAAGCGGAGCTCCACCCAAAAGGGGAAATTTCACTTGTTTGCACCTTCCACTGCCACATTTGACACTTTTTGGGTGGGAGTGGGTACCTGGCTTTGACAGGTACCCTCTCCAACTTCCGCCTCAGATGGCCACGGCAAACGTAGCCTGAAGTTCGGCCAGCCCTCCTTCCCCTGCAGTCTTCTGGGACACATCACAGGTCCCAGAAGACCATGGGACCATTCACCAGGAGCAGTGTGACTCATGTACACACAGCAGGAAGACGGCTGTGAAGCCGCAAGGCTTCACTTCCTGTTTCCCTTACGTCAGATGCTGGCACCTGCACCCAAAACTGATTGAAGAAACAGCTCGGGTGATGACATTGCTGGATCCCTGGACAGGTAAATGTCCTTATACCAAAAGTCAGCGGCTACAGTATTATTTTTTTTGGGGGGGGGGGAGCATGGAGCTCCTCTTTAACCCCATTGACTATGTCCAGTAAAAATGTACTTGCTAAATGAACGGTCCATTGTGTGTTGTCTCATGTTTTGATATGTGTGATAGATGTCCCAAATAAGTACAGGTTTGTATTAAAACTTTTTTTTTTTTACAATTTAAATTTCACATTCTAAAGTTGTTTTGACTGCCTACATTTGTATTTACAACCAGTGAGATTCACACTGTCTCTGGAAAAATGGTGGAAGGGGATTGATATACCAAAGGATTAGAGCATGTTCACTTCCCAAGTAAATTGTTACTGTAAGTGAATTTTTATTTAGCTAAATTAATGAGTTTAGGTTGTGCTGACGTCAATCATCCCAATCGTGCACGTGCAGAGATCCTGTTTCTTCCATTTTTCTTGTGCAGGATTGAGTATTCTTTGCAAAGTGAATTTTCAATCATTTGTTTCATCTCACTTACTAAGATAAGTGAAATTTTACTTTAAAAGGGAACATATTCTACTCCATTAGTAAATCAGGGTCAAAGTAAAAAAAGGCACTTTGATTAAAAAAAAATGCCCCTAAAATATGTATAAATTACTCTTCACTTTCAGAACACAATAATCAATCTTCAAACCAGAACTAGCTTTTTTAGAGTAAGCATCTATCCAAATGTATAAATTTTATTTCATTAATAAAGCGTAAGACACAGCGCAACCACAGGAAACTGAAAGGAATAAAGGAGAGAGATTTTTTAATCTTTTATTCTTTGTGGAGTCTTGTGCCTCAGTTTCGATGAATTAATGCCAAATTTTCTAGAAAAATTGAAATTAACATTCCAGATAACCCAGCCTTGTGCGTGGCTTAGATGGGAACTTCCCTACACCAAAGAATAAAGAAGCTCCTGTCTTATGTCAGATCCCGCCACCTGCCTGACCCCGGGGTACGAGTCAGGTGTTAACCCCTTCATTGCTGAAGTGTCTCTGCAATAATTGGGGGGCTACTCCAGCAGGGAAGGGGTTAAAGTCCAGCTTTAACGCTCCCTTATCTTTAACTGGCTATCCCTGAACTAGAACAAAAAATGGTAAGCAACACTGGAACAGAAAAAAGTCTTTGCTTTCTTGAAGTTGGAGTTGAAAGCCATTCTATTCAACCTTTGTTCTCAGGAGAGTGAAAGAACATGAAAGTCAGGAATTGAAGGGGTGTAGAAAGCAGAGAGGAAGAGAGAGAGAAATTTGAACTGGATGAACAATGAAATTCTGAGCGAGTGGTAACACGCTGTCATCTCCTCCAATCGCTAATGTGTCTTGCTTCGAAGGTCTTTAGCACCGTTAATAGAACCTGTTCTAAGTTAGCACCATTTTTTTGTCTTTTTGCCGCCCAACCCCAAGAGACAAATATTACAAACTAGAGTGTGTAAGAGGAGATACGAAATAAAATATTACACAAATAATTTCAGATGAGACAAAAAATAAAAAATAACTGGAGTGGCTTAGACGATCATGTCTTGATCCACGTCATCTGCAATAGAGAAGTACAGATATGTGTAAGTTTTGTTTTATTATTACAGTCTTATGGCTTTAGAAACACTGTAAAACATTCATAGTAAATATTTAACTCAAATCAAACTAGATTTTGCTCTGAGGTCCAAATTCATACTTTAAACCCTAACAACAATGGATACAATAAAGAAATCAACCAATCAGATATTTTCTTCCTTAGGCTCCATGCACACTGGCGTAAAAAAAAGTTACTTCAACAGGAGTTTTGTGTTCTGCTTGTAGAAGCAACTCAATGTTATCCTAGGTGTCCATGCAGGCATATTTTAAGATCAACATTTAGAGGCAGGGGAAAAAAAACATCTCCTTCGCTTTTCTGATTGGAGTTCACGGGCAGAAAAAACGTAGAACTCTCCTAAACTCGTCTAAACATTGTACAAAAAATGCTCCGAGAGTTTTTTACTCCAAAGAGAACAGTTTTTTTTTAAGCCCAGTGTGAATGGAGCCTAATGCCCCATACACACGATCGGACTTTCTGACAACAAAACCGTGGAACTTTGTTCGAAGGTTGTTGGCTCCAACTTGTCTTGCATACACACGGTCACACAAATGTTGGCCAACAATTACAAACGTAGTGACGTGCAAGACGTACAGCAAGCCGATAAAAAGGAAGATCGATAATCATTTGATATCTCCATTACAATCGCTAGTTTTACAAGACCGAGCGTTTCCAGCTTGTACTTGATTCTGAGCATGCGGGGACTTGTGTGACAGACTTGTGTACACACGATCGGAAAGTCCGACAACAAAAACTTGTTGGCGGAAAATTTGGGAACCTGCTAGCCAACATTTGTTGGTGGAAATTCCGACAACAAATGTTCGATGGAGCATACACATGGTCGGACTTTCCGCCAACAAGCTCACATCCAACATTTGTTGTCGGAAAATCCGATCGTGTGTATGCAGCATTAGACTAACATTGCTCTGATCAGTATCCACAATGGTTGTTTAACCCCCCTGGCGGTATTCCCGAGTCTGGCTCGGGGTGGAATTTTCATACCAAAAGCAGTATCCCCGAGCCAGACTCGGGACTGCATCGCTGGATCCAGGAGGACGTTTACTCACCTTCTCCCTCGGATCCAGCGTTGTCTCCCCGCTGTACGAGCGAGCCGTGTCTCGCTCGATGCATCACATCGCCGATCTCCGTGCCCTGCGAGCGTTGCGACGCACGGGGACGGAGATCGGCGCCAAATTCAAAAAGTGAAACAAACAGTAAACATACAGTATAATGTAATCTTAGAGATTACATTGCTGTATGTAAATATTTCACATCCTTGTTGTCCCTAGTGGTCTGCCCAGTGTCCTGCATGCAGTTTTATGTAATAAAAACTGTTCTTTATGCCTGGAAACTGGAGATTGTCCATAGCAACCAAAACTGTCCTTTTACATCAAAAATGGTTTTAGACCAGCTAGAAAACAGCGATAATAAATTGGAATCACTCGCAGAATTGAGCGATAGCGATTTGTGAGGAGATCCGTCCTCAAATACTGAAAAGTAATGACAGTGACAATTCTGCAACTGAGCAAATTTCAGTGTTTTTGATTTGATTACATTATTGAATAATTTTTATTATTGTTATATTATTATTTGGTACAATTATTTATAATTATTTATTATATTATAATTTATGATTTCATTTTTCAAACTTTATTATACCCGAGATGTCTGCTAGACTCTGGTTTGGACAGATTTAAGTGAGTTATTCCTAAGAATTGCAGGACTACAATATAAAACGCCAAATTTTCATGCAAAATAATGGTACCGCTTTTAGCACCTAAAATCCGAAATAATCGTACCGCCAGGGAGGTTAAATACTCATTTATACCTGTTTAAATAATGTTTGAAATTCACTTTAAATTACTTAAAATTTTCTTTACTACAGGAAGTGAAAACGACCGCTTCACTGCATGTTTGAAACTATTACAATCTGTTGTACATAAGACATCTGCCTGTCTCGGGGCAACTGTAGACTAGGCTTAAGTACAAAAATAACTACTAGACAAGTCTTATAGGAAACACTGTAAAAGTATACAGTATTTATAAACTATATTTTGGTCTGATCTGCAGCAGAGGGTTGTTGAGGGAAGAGTTTAGGGTACAGGAGAGCTTCTTTCAGCACATATGTAGACATTACTGTAGTGTAAAGTGACTGGTTACAACACTGATATACCAATTTCATTATTAGTGGCCTGTATAAACAGTGCGGGGTAAGGGAAAATTGGAGAATGGGGGTGGAAGGGTCGGGAAGCCAAAAGATGAACAGATGGGACCAGGAGGTGAGCAATAGATGACAACATCTTAAAGCCCCATAGGCACTAGTGTTTTGTTTGTTGTCTTTAAGTTCAACCCAGCAGGGGGCTGAATGAGAAAAACTGACAGCTCAAGAGGAGCCGCTATAGTAACAATCCTACGTTAGTATAGCCTTCTCCCTGCTGTGCTATTGTGTTCTGACAGGGAGGCGCTAACCCACCAGAACACTTCAGTCAGCGCCCTCAGCCATTGGCTGAGAGTGCTGATTGGGAGCCAGTCGGCAGACCTTGTTTGGTCATGCTCCTTTGTTCGGCTGGTTTCTGTAGGACCAACTCCAGTACACACAATGCCACCCAACATTCAGCCCGTGCATACTAGGCTTAAGTGTGATGGCCTAATCTTTATCATTCTAGAGATCAAGACTTCAGTGGGTGAAGTCTGCTAACAGCTCACAGACACTAAACCTAAATTGGAACTCCAGCCAAGATAAAGAATGTTTTTGCATGCACAACCCCATTTCATGATCTATATTTTGTTAATAATCCATACTATTCTGAAACTAAGGAACCTAAAAATTAGGCAAGAACGTTGTCACTCTCACAACTGGAACTTCCCTGCAGGTCATTTGGGTAGATGGAGTCACTTCTAAATGTAGATGCTGTACATGTTATGTAACAATACGTACCATCCTTGATTCCAAAGCACTTAGCCCATTCATCCAATGCAATGTATTTGTCGTTGTCAAGGTCACACTCTTCAAAGAAACGGGTGGTGCAGTGCTCCATAGGGATGAGAGGGGCACGGAGAGGAGACAGCTCGGTGTGGGAGAGGTATCTGTAGGTAAATATAGGACATAAAGGTAAGCAGAAATAATAAAAATACATGTGACTGGGTCTTTCTTCATGTACTCCTTCCTTTTCTAAAATATTACCTACTCAGCATTTACATTATCCACCCTGCCTCGTTTCTCTGAATAGACAATGTATGTAAAAATCCCAGCCCTACTTTTAGGAATCCTTACTATCGCTATCAATGTACACACAAATTACTTGGCTACTTAGGACCCAATGTACACTGTTGTGGTTCAGTAACTTATGCAATACTGTAATCCATAGTAATGGTATCCTAACGCACCTTGCCAGCACACCTGTGTTGTAACACATGGTATTGCACGGCTGTGTGTTGTGATGTACTGGGTTGCAAAAAATAATGCACGTTCAATTTTTAATACAGTCTGGTAAGGTTCACATGAATGGGCTGCCTTAACACAATGCATGTGAAAATGTTGCACAAGGTACTTTAATGCATGTGTGATAACACAATGCATCAGAACCCAACAGTGTGACTGGGTTCTTAAAGTGTTTGCTCCTAGAGTGGCCTGACAGGATTTCCCAATCTACTTTTTTATACAACTTCCCCACAGGTTTTTTAACAATCCCCATGGGAAATCTTCAAATTCTGCTCATGCAAATTGGAAAGGAATGGACTCATTAGTCTACATGACCCTTCCATAAACAACAATAGATCACTGAATTAGCTGTATCTGTAGAATCTTTATATGAGGGGTCTTCAAAAAGCTTTTGCACTTTGTTTATATTTGATAGACTTAAAAAAAAAGTGTGAAGACCCTCGTAGCAAAAGGTGACCATTTCTGTAGGCAGCAGAAAATGACATTTCTCAGAATGGAAGACGATCTAAAACATAGAGTGCTCCTATGAGAAAGTGCTACCATAGAAGAACAAAAACATACATGGTGTATCACACAGCATTCAATCCATGAAAGTACTTCTGCACTGTTCTTCTATGATTTAGTAGAACTTGGCTTCTGAGCAAGTCTGAATGTAAGGTGACATTTCTGGAATATGCTCATGTTCTAACACAACTAAGCCCTGTCCCTTCCTGTGAAGTCATGACAATTCAACCAATCTGTGGCAGGTGAAGAAGGCAGTTACCCAGGTATACATACAATCATATACATGACATTATGTAGGAAAACAAGTTCCAGCATGTGCCCTAAAAAAGTGCACATATAATAATATACCAAACAGAATAAATGCCATAAAATATTGCCCCTACTTATCTACCTTAACTAGAGTAAAAGGTTTTACATACCCATCAATGGGGTGCTGGTCCAGCTGTCCAAACTGCCAGTGAACTGGGAAGATGTACATGTTGTAGTTCTTCTCAAAGTCACGAGCAAGCAGCTCAACGGGGTGGTCTCCAGCCTCCAGACGCTTCTCGTTTTCATGGATTTTCTTTACCTATTATAAAGAATCATATTATTACAGTTAGAATCACTGCCAGACTTCTGGGAAGCCCACTGTGCCCTACGCCATTAGTACATTTAATAGTATTGCTAACATAATATTCATAGTCAACATCAATGGGTGTTGTGGGCTTTTATATGCAGGGTCTTCAAATATTAGACCCTGGAATCCTAAATGTCAGTTTGACAATGCCTTAAAGCTGTGTTTCTCAACTCCAGTCCTCAAGGTGCCCCAACAGGTCATGTTTTCAGGATTTCCCTCAGATGAAACAATGTCTGCGGGGATACCCGCGATCGTCTCACAGAGAGGAAGAACGGGGAGATGCTAATGTAAACAAGCATCTCCCCATGCTGCCTAGTGACACTGTCACTGATCATAGCTCTCTGTGAACGGGAGCAGTGATCAGTGATGTGTCACTCGTAGCCATGCCCCCTGAAGTTAAAATCACTCTCTAGGACACACTTAACCCCTTCCTAGCCAGCTAGTGGTTAACCCCTTCACCGCCAGTGTAATTTTTACAGTAATCAGTGCAATTTTATAGCACTGATCGCTGTAAAAATGATAATGGTCCCAAAGATGTGTCAAAATTGTCCGACGTGTCTGCCACAATGTCGCAGTCATGATAAAAATCACAGATCGCCGCCATTACTAGTAAAAAAAAAATTATAAAAATGCCATAAAACTATCCCCTATTTTGTAGACGCTATAACTTTTGTGCAAACCAATCAATAAACGCTTATTGCAATTTTGTTTACCAAAAATATGTAGAAGAATATGTATCAGCCTAAACTGAGAAAAAAAAAGTATTTTTATATTTTTTTGGGGATATTTATTATAGCAAAAAGTAAAAAATAATGCGTTTTTTTCAAAATTGTCGCTCTATTTTTGTTTATAGTGCAAAAAATAAAAACCGCAGGGGGGATCAAATACCACCAAATGGTCTGGGGCTGAAGTGGTTAACAAGGGATATACCCACACTGGGTATGACAAATTCAGCATAGCGATCATTGTCAACACTAATTACTTTAATATTAAAGATTTTATGTTTAACAACTTTTTTACTGGGCACTCAAACCCCCCTCCTGTCCAGACCAATTTTGTAGCACTTTGAATGACAATTGCGCGGTCATACAACACTGTTACATTTTTTTTTAAAAGACTGAATTTTTTTTTAAAAAGATTATTTATTTTTATATTTTGTTATAAAATTTTGCAAACAGGTAATTTTTCTCCTTCATTGATGTACGCTGATGAGGCTGCACTGATGGGCACCGATGGGCTGCACTAATGGGCACCGATAAGGTGGCACTGGTGGGCACTGATAGGTGGCACTGGTGTGCACTGAGAGGTGACATTGAGAGGTGGCACTGATGGGTGGCACTGAAGGGCATTGATAAGTGGCACTGAGAAGTCGCACTAATAGGTGACACTGATAGCTGGCAGTGATGGGCACTGATGGGTGGCACTGTTGGGCACTGGCAGGTGGCAATGGCAGGTGGCCCTTGCAGGGGGTGCTGACTGGCACAGATGGGGCAGATGTGCCTCTTTCCTCTTCGGGACTGATGTCCCTTGCACATAAGCCAGTGATCTGCTTTTTTTTTCTCCTCATGCTGAGCTTTTGTTTACACACATGATCAGCTGTCATTGTCTGACAGCTGATCACGTGGTAAGGGGCTGGGATTTTGCTTTTTCTGGTTCTTCCCCCCTTCCCTAGCTACATGCTAGTTACATTTGTAAATTAAACCTTTCCAATTTCATAACGTATCTTATTTTATTTTAAAGCCAGTGATGTCATCAAGGGCTCTCAGCCCTGGAAGATGACAATTTTGCTTGTAATCTTCCAACTGCATTCAGTAAATTTGCAAGCAGATTGTCACTGGGCTTCTTAGGAAGCTTAGTCATATGGCCTGCTTTACATCATGTGTGTGGCATTTTGTTGTTGTAACATGGTCATTGGTCTAAAGTACTACCATACATTCTGACATACAGTATGAGAGGCTAGAATATCCTAGTATATAAGACCAATGTACATTGTAATATACCATTTACCTTCTTGTTTCAATACATTGAGTCAATGACCTTCAAAAAACATGCAGATAAGGACTTCTAAATTCAAACCTAATTTACAGTATCTTAACTGCACACTTATTCTGAGTTTATTCTGAGACTCAAAAAAGTGAAGTTTTAGCAGCCAAGCAACTAACATTTACATAAGGACAACAATTGTATGACAGATGTACTTTGAGACAAGATTTGGTTATCTTCACATCTGATTCCATACCCTCAGCTTCTGCTTCTCATTGAGTAAATTGTTGTTCTCATCACGCTCATACAGGCTGACCAGGACATTCTTCAGCCAGTCGCGCATACGCAGAGGGAATTCAGTCAGCTCAGAATCCATGCATGCAGGGATGTCTGAAAGACCAAGTGGAGAAAAGTTTACATTTCTTAACTAATGAGATAAGCGAAGAGCTCAGCCATCTGCACAATCTTCATATACATTGTTAACATATTTCCAAAGTATGACAATATGAGTAACCATGTCTGTACAGCTGGTTCATTTAGCCCAGGTATGTTTTATACAAAAAAAGATATCAAGCAATGTCATCACTACAGGGGATTAAGTAATACACTTTGCTGAAATCCCCATTGGCACTGTTTACATCCTCCAAGGATCCCTGAAAGGAGGTATTTAGTAGGTCAGTTCTTGACTCTACAGCTCAAGGTTCTCAATCGGAACAGAAGCCTCATTGTTAGAGCACTAGCATCTATTATACAGCCTGTTGTTATCTGAATAGTTACTGTAGAAGAATTTCAGTCAAAATGGAGCTTTTGTTTGCCCTTCTGATCTACTGCCTCCCTTAGTGGATTGGAGTACTTCACTGATTGTGTTTCTCACTTACGATGACAGAAACAGTTAACATGCCACAGTCATTAGAAAGGATCTCCTTGACAGCAAGATATTTATACCCAAAAACTCACCTTCTTAGTTAAAATGAGAATTTTACAGAGAAACATATATATATATATATATATATATATATATATATATATATATATATACATAGGAATGTTTGAAGAGATGGGTTCAGTGAAATGTGTGGATTATGGTAGGATGAATCAGCCATTGGCTTCTTAAATGTCATGAGGACTCCACCAGTATGTCTATGCTGGTCGTCCACACTCTAGATATTGCACAAAATGGCTTGCATAAACAACATTATATAAATGAATTACTTAACCATAATGAAATCCTCGTAAATTACTGTGGTAGGTCAACAGAGGTGGGAACAGAGATCTTGCTACCTTTTATCTCTAGGTTTGTAGGCAATGGGTGATTCAACTTGTCAACACCCATCCAAAATGAAAGTAACTGAAACTAACATTTCAGTATTAGCAGGAGTTTAATAAACAGGGCCTCTGGTCATACCAGAGATGTCTGAACAGCAGAGGTCTTGATTAGAGGGCTTAGGGGGTTGCTGAGGAGAGGTGGTACATTTGAATGATACCTGTACTAAAGGTAAAGTTTAATAAGTAGCAACATTATTTTTTTTTAAAAGAAAATTTGTTTCCTTTTTGCAAGCATTTGAAAAAAAAAATGGATTTATTTTGCACAGACATCCATCTTTAAAAAAACTGGAATGTTCTATATAAAACACAGCAAGCCTAAACACATCTGTGTATTGTAGGAATTAATCCCTAAGGGTGGCTTCACTGATTGTTGGCTGAGCCAGCAGGAAACTGACGGCTCACTCCCAGCAGCTGGGTATCACATCTTCCCTCTTGGGACCTACACTTGCTGGAACCAGTCATTTAAAATTCAGTCACCCTGGGGCCCTGTTACAACATTCTATTGGAAAATGTCACTTAGGGGCTTACATTTCCAAACCATAAATGGGAGTAATCATATTACTTTAATGACAAGGTTACTATGTGTTAAAAGTAAGAATTCTAAAAAACAAATTACAAATGGCAGATGCAATATTACTATCCCCATGCGTTTCCCTTTAGGCCCCATCTATGTCCTGACGTTTTATGACTACGTAAGAATATGCTCTTCAGCCCTACTGTCTTTTTTAATTGAAGAAGTTCCCAGTTTCATAAAAATTGGACCAACCCACTTCTAGAACTTCTTGACCGTTTCTGTATCTCTGTGATGTGATGTGTCAAATTTGTAAATCAAAATGGAGAATTCTCTGACACCCGGAGAGACATGGAAGTTGACCACTTGTCCCAGAGCTGAATGGCAAAGGAAATTGCAGCATGCAGATTGGGGTACTAAACAGGTATTCAACCAAGGTAGTCAAAGTTTAATTCATCACTCTCATTTTACAGGGCTGATGGTACTTTCAAAAAAGTTTTTGGTTTGATTTGATTTGCTTACAAGACTTACAAGAATATGCTCAGTATAAAAAAAGGTGCACACTGATAATGCCTTCACAGGCAAAAATTAATCAGCCAACAAGCCTCTGCACATAATCCTACCCCCAGGACCACCAAAATCTATGATTAAGCCCATCGGGTGAAATATGTTGGAGGGTTGATTATGGGGGGGCGCCATGTGCTAGTCCACTTATTAAAGTTTTGCCTGTCACAACATCATCAATGTAAGGCTTTTCTTTTGGATTATACTGAGCCACATGTGGAGAAGTGATGTATGGAGAGCCAGCACCTAATGGCAGCATATGAGGGGGGCACTTAAAGGGTTGAAGCAGTGCATTTTACCTTGACCTTGACAAACTTTTAAAATAGTACCCTGTTATTAAATAGATGCATGACTCACATTTGCATGGTCCAATGTAGTCAAGGTGCAGTTTGTGGCCCTTCTTTGTGCCCTCCAAGGTGCACTTGGTGGCAAAGAAGTGGCATGAAGAATCATAGGTCTTGTTGTCATTACCACAGACCTGCAGGAGAAAATTGAGAAAGGTAATTTTTTAAGCAACAGCTTAACAATAGATACATATTAGCATAGTTGACATCAATGTAATCAGAAAATAAAATCCTTTAAATGCCACTGGGCTATATGTGTATTTTTTTTTTTATCAGGGTTACACACTGGGACTCACTTATGTGATGTATCAGAAATTATATTCTGGATTTGTAGCACACCATTCAGAATGTACATAGTGGCACTAATGAATATATACTAGTCAATTCATGACAACTTTATTTTTCTTTAATTCCCATCCCATTTTGTAGTCCGCTCTTACAGTCATATAATCTATGCCATGATTTGTACACTAATATATTGTCACTAATGTACTGTATTTTTTTTATTGTATTAATTACAGTGAATTGTATATGCTCTATTTGTTTTCTTACCTTCTCAAACTCTCCTACACTTTCGGGGCAGGTAGAAGGATCTTGGCACACGCACATTGGTTTGTTGCTCTCATCAACTTCACACACCTTGCCATGTTTGCAGTGGTGGTTAAGGCATGGATCTGTAAAAAAATAAATCATTTGATGAAAAAGCTGTAAAACATAAGTGGAACTCCATCCAACACATATTTTTCTGAATTTCAAATAGAGTGAGAAAAGGTATTCCAGATTTTTATTGTTGTGCCCCTGTTGAGGTAGCTGCATGTTAGTGTGGATGCATAAGCTTTGAATTTAAAACATGGTGGTGGAGGAGAAATCAATAGCAAAATGTTCTATATCACTTAGTTCCTTAAGAACGGTCTTGCAGGAATATCTAATGGTACCCATTGGACAGAAAATTGTCATCCTTAAAGCGGCTTTTCATGGGGGTACTTGTCATAGAGGAGGAGCCTGGAGTGTGGGCGGATGACACCAGAACAAGAGGATACAAAGCAAGTAAGTATACCATGTTTGTTATTTTAATAAAAAAAAAAAAAATAAGCTTTAATCTCACTTTGGTTACAAGTATCGAAATTCGAAATTCAGCCAGTTCAGTAAGACCCTGACAAATTTTGATCTGTGTGTACCCGCTCTGTTCAACAGAAGCTCATTAGACTCACTTCTGTGGAATGGTCCTGCTGGAAAACCAACATTCAATCAACACCTTAGATGCTATAACTGAACATTAAGACTAATTGAGATTGATTTACTTAAAGGCAAATCAGTTGTTTTCTTTGCAGGTGACCTTTCCCTTAGCTTAGTGAAGGTAGTAAAAAAATTCACTTTGCAAAGAATAAAAGGAAACAAAAAACAAATAGTATTTCTTCTTGAACATAATTGGATGATGGAGGTCAGCAGCGCTTGCCCTCATTCACTAAGCTCTGAGGAAAATTCCTTATGTGTAAATCAACTCTATGAACTCATATAATTTAGGATGCCATTTTTACCCAATACTTACTCTCAGTTGTGGTCTCTTCCTCTTCCTCTTCAGCAATCGCTTCATCAAATTCACCAACTTCTACCTGCACAGGATTTGCTCCAACTGCTGCCTCCTGTAATCAGCAAAGTGTAAATGTGAAAAAACTGCATATTGTAACTTCTTCCTCAGGAGGTTGGCATTGATGGTGTGTACCTCTAGCATCCTTGGTAAATTCCACTTAGGGATAGCTTTCATGCAGTTGTTATGTATATTATATTGTACTATACATGTATTATACATATATTGTTATGTATATTATCTCCTTATTTTTGTGGGACTTTTTGGGCAATGTACTATCAAATGTGGCATTCTTCCTTGTGTGCAATGCTACCAGAGTCTGCTTTTAACACCCTTTACTGCCTCTTCAATGAATGTATTGTATTTAAATCTGCCCTCCCAAAACAGCCCTTTAAAACAGATAAATACACAAATACAATTCCAATTCACATAGTAGTGCTTGCGCTGTTTATCCACCAGTCTGAGCTCTGTACAGTGACTGCAAAAGGCTAATCACACACTAACTTCAGGTACTTAAACTGCTTATATTAAACGAAAATTAAATGACTATATTATGGCTCATTTGCGTTTGCATTGCTCTCTGAAGGTCCATGGTGGATCGCTTTTCAGAAAGCGTTGTGCAGGAGCGGCTGACAGGCATTCAGGAGGAGATAATGCTGCTTCCTGAATGCCTGTTTTTTTTTTTGGGGGGGGGGGGGGGAGTTGACAGTCTAAAGGGTTTTTGAATGGGAATACAGAGCTACAACCACAAGCCTAGCATTTATGGCATGGCCCAATCAACACAAATGTGAATTTTCCCATTGCACAGGTTTCTGGAATGAGCTTAGGGTAGTGGGTGCTTTAGAAATAGCCAGCTGTAGACTGGAAGCATCACAATTCAGTGTAAATATTTTACAGCTCACCATAGATCTTCAAATAACATCTAAAGGTTTTATTGAAGAATGATCACATCACAGTGGGCAAAGTGCATTGTTTCGGAGCCACGTAGGACACCTTCCTCAGGTATGTGATATCACATGCCTGACAAAGAGGTCCAGGGAGGCTCTGAAAAATTGCACTTTTCCCCAATATGATCACTCCTCAGTGGAACCCTATTTGAAGATCCATGGTGTGCTGGCAAATATGTACACCAAATCACATGACAAATTTTGCCATGCAACAAAACAAAGCATGTGTACAAACCTTTCCGGCTGCCTTTGCAGTTTGTAGGGGGGAGGGGGCTGCGATAATATCTGTCTTTTAAATCTGCAAGCAGTTAGACATGGCCCTAATTTCCTATTTTTAGTGTGGACAGTGCAGGACCCCCAAAACCAGGTAAACTTCATTAACTGGCATTGAATACAGCAGGTCTGTTTATAACTTTTCCCTGAGTATTTGCCTTGCTAAATAAGCATGCGTAACACAAAAATATGTGTAGTTTTACCTCTTGCACGACATCTTCAATCACCTCCTCCTCTTCCGGCAAAGCATCCTGTTGCTGTGTAAGATTATAAGTATAAGAGTTAGGTTAGTTACTAAAAAAATACTAATTCTAAATACTATTATTCAATAACCATTACTGTATATAACAGTGATGGTGAACCTTGGCACCCCAGATGTTTTGAAACATTTCCCATGATGCTTAACTACACTGCAGAGTGCATGAGCATCATGGGAAATGTAGTTCCAAATCATCTGGGGTGCCAAGGTTCACCATCACTGGTATATAACATCTATATAAAAAACACTTACAGGTGCAGCTAGTGCTCTGCCAGCCAGGCACAAGACGAAGAAGATCCAGACCCTCATTGTGCAGTCAGACCTGAAGACAAAAAGAACTTTTCATGAGTATCTGGTAAAAGGTTTGTGAAGATTCTCATTCATCCATCTCATGGTAGTTAGTCACATTCAACTGGACTTTTTTATAATGTTGAAGACTTTTCTCAACTTCGTCCAGTTGAATGCGACTAACTACAACTAACTAGTATCTAGTTAAGAACTGACACTAGTGATATATACGCTATAATGGAAAAGTAAGTGTAGAGGCATACCCCACTTTTAAGTACACAATGGGGTTTATTTACTAAAGCTGGAAAGTGCAAACTCAGGCTCACTGCTGCATAGAAACCAATGAGCTTCTAACCCCAGCTTGTTCAATTAAGCTTTGAAACTAAAACCTGGAAGCTCATTGGTTTCTATGCAGAAGTGAGCCTGATTTGCACTTTCCAGCTTTAGTAAATAAACCCCATTGTGTACTTAAAAGTGGGGTATGCCTGTACATGTGATAGACACATAGGGGTTTATTTATTAAAACTGGAGAGTGCAAAATCTGGTGCAGCTATGCATGGTAGTCAATCAGCTTCTAACTTCAGCTTGTTCAATTAAAGCAGTAAACCAAAGAAAAAAAAACATGCAAGACAAAGACATAATGTGCTAGTATGCATCACATACTAGCACAGTATGAAATACTGTGCTAGTATGTGATGCATACTAGCACATGAAATACTGTGCTAGGAACAAAGCCCTCTCAGCAGGGCCCAGTCACCACTGATAGGGCTGACATTTTCTCCCGTCCTTTCTTCCGGGTTCCTGGGCTCTGGCGCTGTGAATGGCCGGAGCCACGATTACATCACTTCTGCGTGCGGGAGCCCTTGGTTCCGGATAGAAGCTCTGGAGTTCTGGCAGAATAAGTCGGACCTTCAGAGCACATGCGCCATTGACAACAGTGTCTGCATGCAGGGTGAATATCTCCTAAACTGTGCATGTTTAGGAGATATTAATTTTACCTATAGATAAGCCTTATTATAGGCTTACCTGTCGGTAAAAATCCCAAAGCGGGTTTTACAACCACTTTAAACTTTGACAAAAAAACCTGGAAGCTGATTGGTTTCCATTCAGAGCTGAACCAGATTTTGCACTCTACAGTTTTAGTAAATCAACCCCATGTTGTAACTTACATATTACTATATTAGGCTTTAGCTTGCAGTGAACCGAGAAAATCTAAAGATACCTAAAAGAGTATCATGTGCCATACAGTAATTAGGAATCATGGAGGGGGGATAGTCAGATAGCCTCCTCGTGTCAATTCCCCAAGATTCTATGTACTGGCAAAGGTGCCTAAAGTGCCTAAGCACTGGAGAAATTTGGAATTACCTTTACAGTATATTGTACTCTTTTCTGTCCCTGAACTTATGTTGATAAAAAGAAGTCTATTTGTATTCATTTTTCAGCATAGCATAGCTTCCCTTGTGAACACCACCTTCCACTGCTTTGGCAGCTTAAAAGGGGGGCAGTTTAGGGATGCCTCAACCCCGTTTTTTTTAACACCCCCAACCACAGGTCTAAGAGAGCCCCAAAATGTAAGTTACACATTTAGCATGCAGTATCATGTACAGTAGCAGCAGTTAATCTTTGATGACTGCACAATGCCTCAGTTAGGTGCAATTGATTGCTACAGGGTGCAGATGCATATCCGCACATGTGTGTGGATAGCATAACAAAATCTCTGTCAGGATTTTTTGACAGACTGTGTCCTGTTGAGGAGAATTCCCCTTGTTTTCTGCACCAGTGACCACACAGGAAATAAGGAAATTTATCTTCAGTAGGGACACAGACAAAAATGAAAACCTAGCAGAAGATTTATTACTTCCCCACGTTATAAAAAAAAACAGAGAAAAAAAATTACTCTGTTGGACTACCTACCAGAAAAACGATTTTACTTCACTTAGCCTGGCCATGTTCTAAGGGGGTGATGGTTAGTGCCAAAGAAGATAATGACAGCCCCTATATGTACCTTGGCATCTGTGAACATGCATTATCCTTTGTGGCAATTCCTGTTATCCTTAAAAAGTGCATCATCTTTAAAGGCCTCTCTTAAGTTATGCGTTGCAGTAATGCACAGTAACATGGACCAATCTAACACAATATGTTTTTATTGGTAATATTGACATGCAAAAATAATTTGAATTTTTATTAAATTTATAGACAAATAGCTGTAAAAGAGGAAATATTAAACCATAAAAAGAAGGTAGATTTACAGTTAAAAATGTATAAACTTTATTTAATAATTTGTCTACACTAAAAATGATGTTTCTGGTGCAAAGCATAGCAAAGTAATTTGTAGCACTAAAAAACAAAAACAAATGAATGCGAAAAATAAATCCGAATCGTAATGGTAAAAAATTGTAATATTAAAATAGTAGTTCATCAGAGTAGGCAAGAAAGGTGTTAGTTAGGGCTGATTAGGTTTAAATAAAAGTTAAGAATGGTTTAATTAGTAATATTATTAAATTTTTTATTTTTTTTATCTTGTAGGGTTCCTTTAACTGATGACATATGCAGATCAAAGATCATACCTCTACATATCATTGAAATAGAAAATACAATGCAACAATACATTATATTTACTAAAATGACATATGTAGACTATCCACAAGCTTCATTTTGACAGACACTCTTGCTGTGTATTACAAAGCAATTCACAGCTGTCATTTTTACAGCCAGGAATTGCTGGAGAAGAAGGGGCAGGTGAAGTAGAGCAGTACATAGGAGATGCACTCTATAAGCTTTGTTGACATTTTTTTAGGATATACTGTATATCATGTTCAAAATCCTCAAGTGGTTAAAAATGGCACTCGAAGACACAAATACAGTGGATGTCAAGGGACCTGTGCTGCAGTCTATCCCAACACACGCTGCAGGTCTGGTTTTTGGTGCCTTGATGGGTGTTGCAGGTGCATTAAGACCACAACAGACCTCAAATTATTTTAGGGGCCCTAAATAAAACAAAGAACAATATGTGAAGTGCAGTAACCAACAGCTACCAGCTACCAGTCAGTTATTATTATTTCATTACTCAAATGGCACTAAATGGATGAATCCTGAAATCTGAGTATTAGCTTTGCATAATTAAGCCTGTGATTTGACTCTTAGATAAATACCAAGACATTTAAACTAGTTAAAAAATATAAAAATATGTAAACACTTATAATTCAATGTAAAATTAAACCTATATTATAGTGATACCTGATTAAATTCTAATACTTTATTATCCACCATCAGGTATAATAAATTAAATATTTGATGTGAGGATTTTGAAACTTGTAGTTGCTAGTTGGGCTGAAATACAACGTAAAACCCCATACACACTATCAGATTTTCGGCTGATTTTTGTCTTCAGATTTACCAAAACCATGTAGTGCAAGGGCCTGCCTGATTGCATACAAATTGAAACTCCTAAGGTTTGATCTTATATTATATGGTTTTGGTAAATCTGAAGGAAAAAAAATCTGCAGAAAATCTGATAGTGTGTATGTGGCTTAAGAGACATAAAACTTGCCATGGTTAAAGGTCCAGGACATAATCTGCATTGGCCACCAGGACAAAAAAAGAGAGTAAGTCTCTGTAATAAGATACAGAAAAAAAAATCTACCAGATATTCTAACCCCTCACCACCCTATGCATGAGGTAAAATAGGACACTTTACAATCCACCTCCGGTTTCTAGCAAATTGTGCCATATTTTGTCTTCCTATACCTCTTGGGACTTCAATGGTGGGACTAGCCAGATGGAAGAGTGACACTTTCAAGGTGGCCTTGAACAAAGGGATGAAGAAGTACAGCTGGGAAATCTTATTTTTGCAATTGGTGACAGAAGTTGCAAGCCAGTGGGGATTATTTCTCAGAGACAGGTGAAATAGCAGTTTTTAATGAGTAGACCCAAAATGGTTCATTTACAAAAGCCTGGCTTGGACAGAAGGGAAAGAAAATGCATATGTACAGTAAGTCGTACTCAAAAATTATAGGCTATAGTAGTTAAATATATATTATTATTTGCACTCTTTCATTACATAAACTCCTATACAGCAAATGTATCATATTTAAAGCATCGTATTTATTAAGACTTTTATTCTCCATATGTTAACCTAGGATATGTCTACACATGTACCCTTAATGTTTTTTCCGGTCAGTGTTTATCTTTGTCAGCTGCCCCGTACACCATGTAAAGTGGCCGGGCTTGTGCAGCCAGCAAACTTCCTTTCATCCTATTTTCTCTGGCCACACCATCCCCTCTGTGCTCTGTCTCTGTGCTTTTTCTCTCACACTGAGGTCATTTCAGCTTTTTTGAAACTTTGATGAGTGTCTGGGTGGAAAATTACTGCCACCGTTGGCAGAACTCAGTGCCCCTTTCCCAGTATACACAGACTGGGGCACCTTGTTTTATTTGGATCCCTCCTGGCACGCAGTATATGCATTCTGGGAGTACATTCCTTATGTCCACAGCTAGAAGATAAACATGGTTATTTAATCACATTGTAGATCAGAGAGCGAAAACACTTTCCCTGACCAAAATCAACAGCAGGTTGGAGATGACTGTGGTGTCCCCAATATTTTCAAGAAGCTTTGGAAAGGTTTTTCTTTTAATCTCACTGCCTCTTCAAGGTTATCCCAAAGGCACATTTTAAAACTTAAAAATGAACTACGGGCTTAAATACTTTATTTGGAATATAATCCACTATAGCCAAAGAGGATATAAATTCACTTTGAATGTGCCAATTGCATTTACAAGTTAGTTTAGTGGTTTGCAAACACAATAGTGACATCATCACTGTGCTGCACATTGCTTGCCTAGAGATCAATCCTGTGGGAGGACACCAGAAGCTCTACCTACTACAGGCTGCCTGCAGAAAACTACAGAGGGAGTGGATACAAGACCAGTCACCCTGCACAAGGAAAACAAGAAGCAATGACTGGTCTACAGTATATCTCAGGAAGCTCTTACACAAAGGTAAAGTAAGAATATGCATGATTATTGTATTTAGACAATTATTTGCTCATGAAGTTCAGCTTTAATGTGTATACTAAGCGAAAAAATGTTCCTTCCATTTGGAGTGAGCAGGGAAGGATAAGAACTAGGTTTTTGTTGCTATGTGGGGCTCTGTTAGAGAGATTTCCCCTCACTTCCTGTCCTGGTGACAACAGTTTCACTAGGCAGGAATTGAGAAAAAAACTGTAATGGGGTCAAAGAAAGGAATAAAAATCTGACAGGAGTTTTAGCCCCTTCCTATGCTACTAAAGAAAAACATTGGTATATCTGTCTGTACTGCTGCTGGAGAGATTCTCACACTGGCTTTACCAGACAGGAAGTGATGGGAAATCTCTCCAACGGATACCAGTGAAAACCTTTCCCGCTCTATCCAAAACTAAGAAAAAAAGCTTTGGCTGGACATACACTTAAACTTTCTTATGTGTCTTCCCTTCCTTCCATCTAGAATTTTCACACATTGCAGTGTCACAAGTACTTATAGAGGACCACAGGTTGTAAAGTGTCAAAAGAGAACACCTATTTTGTATAATCAGGGCTGGAAATCTACCAACTAGGACAGTGATGGTGAACCTTGGCACCCCAGATGTTTTGGAACTACATTTCCCATGATGCTCAACTACACTGCAGAATACATGAGCATCATGGGAAATGTAGTTCCAAAACATCTGGGGTGCCGAGGTTCGCCATCACTGAACTAGGAAATGTCTGGAGCATACCTCCCAACTTTCTGAAATGAGAAAAAATGAGGGATAACTTTCAGCACAACCTATGTAGGCAAAGGACAAACTTTCATACATGAAGTCCATTAAGACTAAAGGCATTACAACTGTCATTTTTATAATGTTGATAAGAAAATCAAAAGAGATATTTAATTTATTACTGTAAGAACCGCATCCATCTTTCTTTAACTTGTTTTTTACATTCATTATTGTGTAACAAGTAAAAGTTCAACAAAGCCTCTTTAAAACGTTCTATGTTTCAATATAAGTGTTTCCTAATTACTATTCAAAATAAATGTATGAAATGTTATCTACCTACAGGAAAGCTGCACACAAAGGCCACAGGTATAACTCTATGGGTGTTTGGCTATCTAAGGCTGGGTTCAAACTGGTGCGATCACAGACATTGCATGTGTTTCGCACTGCATTACTGTGCAGATCACCTGGGATGTCTGTGTGATGCGAATTTAGCCATACAAAATGTATGGCTGAAATCGCAATATTATTTAAATATTTAAAAATGTATGAATAACAAACGGGCTTTAAGGGCAAAGCCAACAGGCAGGGGGAGAAGTGGAGCCCCCGGCAAAGATGTATGTGTACCCTCAACTCAAACAGGCAAGAGTGACAGTAAATACACATATAACAACCTATAACATTCATTAATAGAATGCTCTTCGGTTGAACGTTATACTCACTAGTTCCAATATATTCTATACTTAGAACTCCCACCTGCCTCCATGCACTTACCCTTGGGTTGGCTTGAGATTCTGTGTCTGCGCCACAGACTGCTTTATATCAGGGACCACGAGAATACCGCTAAATGTAAGCCATATAATTATACTACATGATCTTATAGATTGAATTATGTAAAATGATTTCTAAAATTCTTAACAAATCTTTGCTTTAAGATAACTTTGCCTGTACCGCCACAACCAAACAGTCTTGAAGAAGCTACTGCTCAGTGAAACGCGTTGATTGCCTATCAGATAAGAGTATTTGGATGTTATGCATCAATATTTTGTGTATTTACTATCACTCCTGTCTGTGTTCGAGTTAAGGGTACACATAAATCTTTGTAGGTGCGCTACTTCTCCCCCTGCCTTTTGGCTTTGCTCTTAAACCCTGTTTTTTTACTCATATATTTTTAATGATTGGTTAAATAAATATAATTTTTATAGAAATTACTTGTGTACATATCATGTTGGGACTTCAAAGCCCCCCCTATACTCACAGGGGTTTCCATGTGAGATAATCTTTTGTCCACTTCAAACAGGTTTTGCATTCCCATATAAGTCTAATGCCTTGTACACATGGTTGAAAATTCAGACGGAAAAGGTCTGATCTGATTATATTGTCAGAAAATCCGATCATGTGTGAGCTCTATCGGACTTTTTCCATCAGAAATTCCTCCGGAAAAAATTTGAGAGCAGGATCTCAAATTTTCCAACAAAAAAAATCCGATTGGGCTTTTTCCGATCGTTTGTAGAGTATTCCGATCGGACAAAGTGCTACACATGCTCAGATCAAATTACGAGACCAAAGCTATTGGCTACTAGCCTCAACGTAGTCTGGTCGTAACGAACCAACGTCATCACATTCCGAGCGATCGGATTTTACGACAACTTTGTCCGACCTTGTGTATGCAACACCAGTTTAGGACAAAATACATCGGAATGTCCGACCGTGTGTACAATGCATAAGGAAAAGAAAAAACAATGTGAAACAGGTCAAATATAGGTCAAAAGAAACTTCAGGTCAAATAAACCTGCCAATGCATTTTAAATGATCTCAGAAGTGTCTTAATCTGATGTCAAACTGATGTCTTCAAGCCCATCAACACAAACGCCTAAAAAAACATGTGGACTGCCATTGCTGGGCTCTGATTTTGAAACTGCTAGATGCATGGCTGTCATGATAACCCTAGGCCTTCAATACTTTCTCACTGCCTTGGAACAAGTATGTAGATTGGAAGTACGACCATTTTTCTGACTTGCCCGAGGCTAAAGACAGCCAGTCAAAAATGGCAAGCATATTCTTTTATTCTTTACTTCTTTAAAAATGTTTCCTTTAAAGTAAATGTCCAGCCAAACCTTTTTTTTAATTTTGGATAGAATGGAAGAGGGTACGAGAAAATAATTATGTGCTACTGAGAAGTGGTGCATTGTGTGAACGTTTGTTTTACCCTAAATAGCCAAAGTAAAGGTAAAAAAAAGGAAATCTAGACACATGCTAGGAACAGTCAAGAATAACATACAAAATGTAACCAGGTCAAGTCAAAACACCTAATACCCACTAAAAATAATGACCTCGCTCTTAACCTAAAACTGATTTGTTTATGCTGATCTGAAATCCCAAAAATCAATATTTTAAACAAATGAGAGCCAATAATAGTAGCTTCCATGTTTCTCAGAATTTAGGTTTCATCCAATTTAGTAGGACCAATCACCAAAAAGCAACAAACTGGTTGCTCTTGAGTAAATGTACCCAAGCAGGTATATCATTAAGATCTCTCAGATTACAAAATAACATTATATAGGGTGAACTTTCTTTTATTTTAACTTTTTAAGCCATAATATTTAATCTGTGAGCACCATTAGATTGAACTGTTTATTTTTTCCAACTGCCCCCAGCAAAGTAACAGATGGTCCTTAACTGCTGAACCCATAGACGCAGAAGTAAAGAACTTTGTGTGTTTTGGTTGGAAAGCTGTGAAGAGGAACCGTGTCCTGTGTCAAACAAACCTCAGGTCCACATGATCTCATTGCAAGGAAAAAACAAGTTTATTTCAGAAGAGTAAACTAAGTTTATGAAAAGAGACTTATGCCTGAGCCTCATCTATGTCTGGAAATACTTCACTTTGTACACTTCCAGGACAGAGAAATACACATTGGCTGGTTCATCATGGAAGATTGACCAGAAGATCCAATTAACCCAGTATGAACATTGCTAAGCATGATCTTCCATAGAGGGGTAGAGATTTGACTTTCCTACTTCTCTATAAAAATGGTCTCAGAAATGAATATAAAATTGGAGAAATTTCAAGTTTTTATTACTATTTGCCGTGCTAATTAAAATACCAGCTAAGGAGTTGCAAAATGATATGAAAAATACAATTAGTTGATGTGTACAACATTGTTTTTAAAATACTTTTCTGGTATGTGAGGTCTACTGGGAGTTAAAAAAGTACTCCTTGTTTGTCACATAAATTTGGCTTCACACCACTTTACCAAAACATCTCTTCAAAGATCAGTACACAGATATCCTGATGCCATGCTTCGCAAATCAGTATATCATTATCAGTAACTAACTATGCAAATAGCAGACTGCAGTGAGTTCCCTGAGCCTAAATTTTCTACAATATTGTATTTTAATTGCCATTGGAGCTCAATTAAGCCATCAACAATGCATCATCATGTCTGAGTTAAGACTTTTTAAGGTGTGTCCAGGTACACGTTGGCAAACCATTTCCATACCTCAGTCTACAAAAAGTATATAATTGTTCACCATCAAACTTGAATTAACCAGCCTGGCGGTATGATTCAGTCTGGATTTAGGTGCTGAAAGCAGTACAATTATTTTGCATGGAAATTTGGCGTTTTATAATGTAGTCCTGTAATTCCTAGGAATAACTCTCTTAAATCTGTTCAAACCAGAGTCTAGCAGACATCCCGGGTATGATAACGTTTATAATATAATAAAGAATAATAAAAATGATTCAATAATGTAATCAAATCCTAAAACACTGAAAAAGAGAGACTTTCTGGTTGCTATGGACAATCTCCAAATTTCAGGCAGAAAAAAAACAGTATTTATAATATAAAAGTGCATGCAGGGCACTGCACAGACCACTAGGGACAAAGGGGGTGTGTAATTTTTTAATACAGTACTGTAATCTGTAAGATTACAGTGCTGTGTGTGTTTTGTGTGTTTTTTACTTTTTTGAATTTGCCGCCGTTCTCCGCTCCCGTACGCCGTAACGTCGCAGGGAACGGAGCTCGGAGGCATTCAGCACTGTGAATCGAGCGGAGGACAGCTCGATCACACAGCGCGGAGGACATCGCTGGATCCAGGGGACAAGGTAAGTAACTCTCCCTGTGTCCTCCCCTGCATCCAGCGATGCGATCCCGAGTCTGGCTCTGGGTTACCGCTCCTGTTATTAAAATCCCAACCCGAGCCAGACTCGGGATTACCGCTAGGGGGGTTAACTCTTTTTTCCAACGCATTCATCAGTTTCAAAAACAATCTAGTCTACACACGATCAGAAGTTCGGCCAGCAAAAGACCGATGAGAGCTTTTGGTCGTAAAATGCAACTGTGTGTATGCTCCATCGGACTTTTGCTGGCCGAATTCTCGCCAGCAAAAGATTGAGAGCAGGTTCTCAATTTTTCGGTCGGAAAAAGTTTTGATCAGAAATTTCGATTGTCTGTAGCAATTCCGACACGCAAAATTCCTACACATGCTCAGAATCAATTTGACGCATGCTCAGAAGCATTGAACTTAATTTTCTCGGCTCGTCGTAGTATTGTACGCCACCACGTTCTTGACCGTGGAAAGTTCAGCGAACTTTTGTGTGACCGTGTGTATGCAAGCCAAGCTTGAGCGGAATTCCGTCGGAAAAACCATCCAAGATTTTCCAATGGAAAATCCCCTCATGTGTACGCGCCATTAGGCTGGCCATACATTATGCAGTTTTTCTTTAGATTTACCAAACCCATACAATATGAAATCAAACCTAAACACTTTAAATTTGTGTCCAATCAGGCAGACCCTTATCCTACATAGTTGAAGGTCAATCTAAAGGAAATTGAATAAGAAAATTGTATAATGTATGGCCAGCCTTAGGCTGCCCATAGATTATTCGTTTTTTTTTTTTGTTTTGTTTTTTGATTAGCCTGAAAATGAACGGAATCCCCCATTCACACAAGTGAGGTGGATGAAGGTATCCTCCCTATTGTGTCGCTGTATTCTGACAGCAGAGACTCCTCCACTGTCAGAATATACTAGTCAGTGCTGCAGCCATGCAGCCCACTGATTGGCAAAGATTTTCGAACAGTCCCATTTGACAGAAGTCAATCCCTAGATCATATTCTGTCGGGCGGGAAGGGTCATAGATGGATTGAAATTTAGCTGGTCCCTGCTGAACCAGTTGTTTTCGATCCATCTATGGCCAGCTTTAGACAGCAATAAAATCTGGGGTAGAGCTATAATCCTTACCCACTGTATCTCAAAACTTTTAAAAATGGCTGCACATGTAACTTATAATGTTCTAGTGTCTTGTTTTGAATCTATGCTGAGACTTCAGACTTCTCCAACTTTCTTAATGTACACTGATGATAGGAAGTTGTAAGATAACATATTGCTATTTACTGCCTGTTCATACTCTCTTCTCCTTTGCTGGAGACAGGCGGTAGATGGCTTGGTTGGAAGATGCACTTCTTTGCTTATAGAACATGCTCACTGATGAGGTGTTTGTATGTGCGTCGGTTTTACTTTTAACCATACTAAAAAAAAAAGTTGAACATTTCATATGGTCCTACATTAGGTCAAGCAAAGTTACTTTTGTTAAACATTCTTATAATTTTTCTAGTGGACATCTGAAAATTTCAGCTGTTTGGTTCAAATCTTTTGAAGAAAAAAAACAAGAAATTTTGTCTAAAGTGGCATGGCTACGAAACACAAAGGATTGTTCTGTAAATAATAAAGGGGAGAAGGTCCCATGTGCCTTTGGTTCTTGTAAGTAGAACTTCTATCATGTACTGCTGTTTCCTTTGGAAAACAATCATGGCCTACTAAAATGAGACTATATGAAAATTAAAAAAGAAAATATATTAAAAAACCTAGAAGAAAATATAAAAAAAAGAAGAAAACATGTCCATGTTTTAGTAGCAACCAAAGAAGTACCTTTTTTTTTTATCTTCTATCTTACATATATAAAAACAACAGCTGAACTCTGATTGGTTGTTATGCCCAACAAACGTTCATCAATGTAAATCAGCCCAAGTCATGTATCTGAGTTTTATCAGAGCCGTAGTATTTATTCAAGAACCACAGGTATATTACACTTGCATGTCCATCATGAATGAGGTAAGGATGGAGAAGGAAATTTATCTTGGTCTGCAGCCCAAAGACATCCACCTGTGAAACAGAGTTGTGTGTACATACAGATCATCGCACTAACGTCATCGCCCAGCGAAGTCATAAACTGAATCATGCCAGGGAAAGTGTTTGGGCATCTGTACAAACTGAAATTTAGATTACTAAACCATCCATAAATATGTTATGCTAAGATTATGTCATGGAAGGTGGGTGCTGGGGTGATGTGGGAAGGATTGGCTATGAAAAATTGTTGATAATGATTGACCGATTGAAATTAAAAATGTTGTCCATTTTAATCTTTCAGATCTCAGCAGCCATTTCTAATGCAGGTTACAAAACGTTTGCTGCTATGGATATACACTTTTTGCTCATCTAGTTTTTATGAATCAGCAGGGACAAGCTTGTAGGATAATAAGGCACCATAAAACATAATTTTAGACCTCTCATATATTAAAAATTGCAGTGAAGCATTAGCTATTTTATAGTTAGTAAATACCCAGCTGAATGAAAAAGTAGACACTTTCAGGTGGCTATATATTACTTATTTTATGTTTGCAGTGGTATGGGCTACTCTGTTATGCAAATACTGATTTCATTTGGGAAGCTGTGGCTTTGACCTTCCGTCCCCTGCCTGTACTGGATTATGCATAAGAGTAGCTTAAAGCTAAAAACTGGGCTAATATAAAAGGCACCCATTAATGCAGCTCCCATTAATGCAGCTCTGTAAACATTAAAGTGATTGTAAACCTCAGACATGAAATATGAGCAAAGCATATCACTCCACAGTACTTATCTCAATTAAGAACACTTAGGGGTTTATTTACTAAAGGCAAATCCACTTTGCACTACAAGTGCACTTGGAAGTGCAGTCGCTGTAGATCTGAGGAGGACATGCAAGGAAAATAAGAAAAATAATTTTTGCTTGTACATGATTGGATGATAAAATCAGCAGATTCCCCTCATTTCACATGTTTCCCTCAGATCTACAGCGACTGCACTTCCAAGTGCACTTGCAGTGCAAAGTGAATTTGCCTTTTTGTAAATCAACCTCATAGTGTTATTTCTCTCGGCTGCTTCATTCCTCTGCTACTTCATTCCTCTGCTTTCAGCATGAGTCACTTCTGACAAGTTTTCCTGACACCAAGAGAAAAACGATGACAGGTGAGGGAGCTCTAGCTTATTGACTCAGCTATGTTCCTGAGAGTTGTTTGAAGGGGGTGTGTCCTTTCTCTCTAATCAGCTCTCGGAGTTCTCCTCAGAGTGTAAATTCGGCTCTCCGCCCCCTTTTTTCTGAACTCTCAGACAAGTTGATAAATGATTGACTTTGAACGGATGTAGAAAAGACTGCAGATAAACAGGTACAACTTATGTAGGGGGATTTGTTTAATCTCTATATATCACCTTAGACCAGTCACTTCATAGGTATATGTAAGGGTTTACAACCACTTTAATGTGGAACTACACTGCATCTGAGCACCACAAACCAAAAATGCTATTCATTTCCTTTTTTATATTCAAAGGAAACTTACCTATACACCCATGCCTCCATGCTTTATTTTGCTGAGAAATCACCCCCTAGCATTTCTAACAATGGCCATCCTGGATAAGGGCAGATTATTCATGTAGCATGTACTACTTAGAATCCAACTGCCCTTAGCTCAGACATGCAGGCAGGAGGGTGTGCTTAGCTGAGAAAATCCCTCCTGAAGACTCGTGGGATGTTTGACATTATTTGCCAAGGCCTGGAAACCAGGAAGTAACAAAAAAAATTAAAACAAGTAAATATGATATACTTTCCTATCAGTTTACTAAGGTTAGTAGCATAAGTATTAAAAATAGTCAATGTTAATTGAAAGAGTGACGTTCCACTTTAATACATGACTAAGTTGTAAACACTGAAGATTTTTTTACCTTCATGCATTCTATGCATGAAGCTAAAAAGCCTCCAGTATGCAGCTCCCCCAGCCCCCCCAATACTTACCTGAACCAAATCTCGATCCAGTGATGTGCATGAGAGCAGCAGCTGTCCCAGCTCTCTGCCTCCTCGTGGCTCAGAGACAGCAGTGGGAGCCATTGGAGGGGGCTGAGCCCCACTTTGTCTGTCTTATAAGAATGAGCATACATGAGTGCCCCCAGAGCAAGCAGCTTGCTGTGGGGACACTCAGCAGGGGGAAGAGCCAGGATCGCTGGTGGGGGACCACAGGAGAGGAGGATCAAGAAGAGGAGGATCAGGGCTGCTCTGTAGAAAACCATTGCACAGAGCAAGTAAGTATGACATGTTTGTTATTTTAATTAAAAAAAATAACCTTTAGTAACACCATTGGCGGCCCGTCCATAGAGGGCACACAGGTGCTGCCCCCCTATCCATGATTTCGGCCCCCTGATCTACATGCAGGACGCTGGACCATGGATTCCAATGGGGGGGTTGAAGCATGTGATTAGAGCCAGAGGCTCTAATAGGCTTCAAACAAGGATGGGCTTGGGGCACAGAGCACTGAGCTCCGAGCCCACCCAGTTGCGTGACAACAGCAAATAAATATTCGCTATTCTCAATACTAATCCTCCTTCTGGCCAATCAGGAAGCGGGTTATGAGACCCGTTTCCAGATTGGTAAAAAAAGACAGGCGATCCTATTAGATGCCTAAGAGGAGGGAGGAGAGAGGAGAGCATGGCTGGAGGAGAAGACCCGCCGACCCACCAGCCGCCACTGAATTGTCTCAACCGCAATGGCGCTCCCCGGCTCGGACAGAGGAGGGAGGGGAGATCAGAGTGAGGAAGAAAGGAGGCTGTCTGTCTCATGAGGGGGGGGGCCCGCATACCCCACATTTATTTCCCTGGGGAGGGGGGGACACCAATATTACTTGTTGTTGTTCTTTTCCCATTACTGACTTTCCATCCCTTGTTCTGCACTGTGTCTCAGAATGGAGCCATCTTTGTAGAGGAAGGGATTTTCTTCCTCATGTCAGAGCCTCCAGCAAGGAGAGCAACCAAATCTCAAGACTAGCAGTCAGCCCTAAAGATACACAGCTATGGTGGTTGTAGGTGTTGGAGTGCCTTGGTTCATTCACATTCCAGTCAAAAGGTAAATTTTCAGGGTACTGCTTAGACACAATTCTAAATGTTCCATATAACAGCAAATCTTCACTTTTTTTGAGCTATACTCCACTTTAATTGTATTTCTGTAAATGTAAGCAGTGTAAGTTCCTAAATTTGACTTGGTATCAGCCCTTTGCAGTCCCTGTACAGCAGATAATGCTGAAGAGAGAACAAAGTGACAGAGAGATGAGCTCATCAGTCTGCTGCTTCTCTATTTACTCTCCAGTTACCAGAGGGCTATATCTTAAAAAGGAATGGACTGGCATTATATACTCCCAACCACCAGCTTCAGATTCCCTTACACATAGGTTTAAGTTAATTTAAATAATTCTTTACTTTTTTTTTCTTTTTTTTTTATTGTGTCTATATGTATTAAGTTTCTATGTGCTTAGTAGTTTAAGACAATCAATTTGTTTTACTCCTGACCCTACTCAGAATAATAAAATGTATAGATGGTTTATTTTGCAATTGGTATTATTTCACCAACTGCTACATATATTTGCTATATGCTGACATACAGACAATGAAAATACAAAAATATGGCAAAGGTTAGCCATTGAGAAAATACTCTTATATGTAAAAAGACCAAACAAAGGAAATGTAGGCTGCCATAGAACTAACACATTAAAGTGGAACTTCAGTCATTTTTCATCTTTCTATCTATTAAATCTTCTGCTCTTGTTGTTTTAACTTTGGATATTAAAAAAAAAAAAAACTTTTCTGCCAGTAAATAACTAAATACAGCCCACTTCCTGTTTCTTGTCTGGGAAAAAGCCTAGGATTATGACATCATGCACTGCTTTCTCTCTCTCACTCTCGTGAGAATTTGACAGGAAGGGAGGGGGTTGAGTCATAAGAGGGCCAATGAGAGCTGCAGAGCTGGAGGCGTGCCCCTGTGTGTCTGTGTAAATCCAGGAAGTGAAGAGGAAGCAGCTTCAGCTGCCCACAGTTAAAATGGCTGCAGTCAGACTTAGTGGAGGGAGATTTCTGCAGCATATTTGGCAAGTACAGAATCACAGTATATATATAAAATAATATGCAAAGTGGTTTTGATGGGAAGCTTCAGAATAGCAAAGATGTTTTGATGTTTTTATTACAAATTATGTGAGCAGACTGCAGTTCCTCTTAACCTCCTCAGCGGTAATCCCGAGTCTGGCTCGGGTTGGGAATTTCATTACAATAGCGGTAACCCCGAGCCAGACTCGGGCTTGCACCGCTCGATGCAGGGGAGGACACAGGTAACGTTACTTACCTTGTCCCCTGGATCCAGCGATGTCCGCCGCGCTGTGTGATCGAGCCGTCCTGCGCTCGATTCACAGTGCCGAATGCCGCCGAGCTCCGTTCCCTGCGACGTTACGACGCACGGGAGCGGAGAACGGCGGCAAATTCAAAAATGTAAAAAGACACAAAACACACACAGCACTGTAATCTTACAGATTACAGTGCTGTAGTAAAAAATACACACCCCCTTTGTCCCTAGTGGTTTGTGCAATGCCCTGCATGCACTTTTATATTATAAATACTGTTTTTTACTGCTTGTAATTTGGAGATTGTCCATAGCAACCAAAACATGTCCCTTTTTCATTTTTTTTTGGATTTGATTACATTATTGAATAATTTTTATTATTCTTTATTATATTATAAACTTTATCATACCCGGGATGTCCGCTAGACTCTGGTTTGAAGAGATTTCAGAGCGTTATTCCTAAGAATTACTGGACTACAAAATAAAAGCCAGATTTCCATGCAAAATAATTGTACCGCTTTCAGCACCTTATTCCAGACTGAATCATACCGCCAGGGAGGTTAAAGAACAATTGAAAATATCATATTTTTTATTTGTACTTTATGCAAACTTTAGTTCATTCTACATAAAGATTGCCCTTCAGACTGGAACTCTTATAATGTGATATAAAAATAATCAGCAATGGTAAAACAACCAATTAGAAATCACGACTCGGCGACTCATATAGGCCATTTCTGATTGGTTGGCGTGAAGTTATTGCTCACTTTACTTAAGGTGAGCATTTCTAGCAGTAACAAAAAAATATATTTTAGATGAGGCAATGACACTAAAAGGAGTTTTTCATCAAAGGAAAGGGTGACTGTAAATGGACAAATGGTAGGTCAATTATTAGAAAAACACAAGGCTCCTAGACTGTTTAGGTTAGCCAGCCTTGTTACAAAGAGTTTTCAATCTTCATTAGATTTCTAACAATCCATTTGATTTGTATGTAATCAGGTAGGTCACTACTATGTAATATGGATAAATCTAAAGGAGAGTTTACAGTCAGACTATAGCTAACTTTAATTCTTAAAGCAGTACAAAATTGACTCTGGGTGCAGCCATTTTAATAAAAATGTGTCTTTCAGACATAAAGCAGATCCAAAGTCCCCAAATTCCATGTATTACTCTGCTACAGAGACAGATATTTAAAGCCTTATTAAAAAAAAAAACAACTACCCTTGCAATGGCCCTTCCACACTGCCAGAGTCAAAAGCTCATTAAGCATAGAGTTAAAGTTTTATGTTGTCCTAACAGTTAAGTCTAGGGTTTTCTGTGCAACCAGTCCTCCGAAACCTCTTCTAAGATGCTCCAGCAGTGACATGCTGACATCATCAACTACACTGCAAGGCCAATAGTCCTGCATTGTACGTGAGGACAGGTGGGTATGGGAGGAAACCCACAACATGGAGCATTGGAGAGAGGAGGAGAACACCAGAGGCAGCAGCTGCAAAGTCAAGTAAAATCTTATAATGTAAAAATAGAAAGGTAAAAAAATTTAAATCTGTACTCCAGGAATGATCTTTATTGCATATTTACATTGATCCAGCTTAGCACAATGTAAATGTGCCTATTGTATACCTGAGGGATTCCTGAGGAAGTAGACAATCACTGTTGTAGTTTGCGCTACTACAGCGACTGCTGCAATCTTCCAGGTTCTACTCGGGTTCAGTGCAAGAGGTTCCCCCTCTGTATATTAAATACAGAGCGATTGCTGGTTTGGCATTACCACCATTCATGGAACACCTAGTATTTTTTCATTAAAAAGAAGTGTTCTTTGATTTCACGAGGTGGAGAGGATGAGCAGTAATGTCACAATCTCCACCTTGCACCAACTACTACATTGATTTTGCCCTGGGGTCTATCAGAAATTAGATATACATACTTCCATTGTGCCAAGCTGGACCAAAGTCTCTGTGTAACACACACGATTCCTGGAGTCCAGATTTAATTCCGCAATTGTATTACAGATGTATAAATCACTTGTAAGGCCATATATGAGGTGCACTGTGTGCAGGACATTTGGAAAGGGGTCAAAAGTGGGCAACTTAATAAAAGGGTCTCATAGTGAATGGTTAGACAAATGTATCTTGTGTTGCTTCGATTAAAGATATTATTTAATAAGTACAATTTAACTTAATAACAATTAAAAAAGGTTTTGACACATAAAACATTATCTCAAGAACTGTACACAGAGCAAAGGGACATCAGTTTGGAATGAGCTTAGATAGCATAGTGAAAACGGTTAAGTGTGGAAGGAACGCCATACCCTAAAGAAGTATTAATGGTGAAATCTACAACATAACTTAATGACACTACAAATACCCAAATGTTATGAAAGGATTTTGTGGGAATATTTTTATCAATGGCCCAACTCTCTATATGGACCTAAACCATTGGGATTAGTGGTGGCTAAACTAGATGAACATTGGCCTTTCTTTGTCTAGGTAACTGTAGCCATCAAACAATGCTTGCATGCTGTACAACTTTGTGACTTGTAATGAAGGTGGACAGCGGAGAAAATAACTTGTGATGGAGGTGGACAGTGGAGAAAATAAAGATTTGACATAAGCGTGCTCCGTCATACCATTTAGGACCTGACTAAGTTACCACAGCAACTAGCATTCCTCTGGGCCTGAGTAATGCGAGAGGGGAGCCAGGCAGGGTGGAGCTCAACTAAGAGCAAGTTTGAAAAGTTGATTCTCTCCCACACAACATCAGCCTCAACCCTCCCCCCCCCCTCCTTTCCTTTCTCTCATCCCACCCATCCCCCTTTTTCTGCCTATGTGGCAGACAATGGCTGTGTTAACCCCTTTTTACAACTCTATATAGGGACCTGCCACGCAATGACAGGCATGCTTTATGGCTAATTTTGCTGTCCATCATCTGTTGACTATTGGCAATGTATATTGCCATTTCTGCACCAATTAAAGAAAAACATGTTTACATTTTTTTTATATTATAACATATTATATTTAGAATTATTATTAGAATTTAACGTGATATTCCAAAATAGCATAATATGTCTTTTTCTTTTCATTTTTTTTTAACACTCTTCTACGCAACATTGTTATACTCAATATCAGTTGTTTATCTCTGGACTATTTTCCAGTCACTGCTCCTCAAGGGCATGCTTAAAATACTTTAATAACATTCCAGTGATAGAAAGCACTCCTGCTTGTCCTCATCCTTCTCTAACATCTATTATGTGATCCACAACAGACCACTCTATATTGCATATATCAACTAACACCTCCTATGGCACTTGCATTTCACAGTGAGATAAAAGGTTTAAGGTTTAGGGTTATGATCATACTTAAAAAAAACATAGAGAGGCTCATTTCTCATTTTTTAAGCATAACTTAGCTGTAAGTCTCACCAAAATGTCCAAACTTTATTTTGAAAAATATATTTAAAATTGTAACTTTAAGTTAAGTATGTAAAATAATGGTGATAAAATCGTAATCTGTGTTACGTTAAAAGAGTAAGGATGTTAATGTAGGTTGGCAACTATAGGGAGTAAAGTACAACATCTGACCACACCTCCTGGCTAAAAGGGATATTTCTAATACATACTTGTACATGTAAATAAAAGTAAATAAAAAAATCAGTATAACATTTATATAATGATAACTTAACCAGTTTGGCTGTTGCTTTAAAGCTTATCAAAGATCTCAAAGATCATTGGCTGACATGCTTTAGAGAAATACTCCATACATTCCAAGAAAATGTTTCAGTAGATGTGTGTTTGTGTATATATATCTATATATCTATCTATAGATATATCTATATATATCTATATATCTATATATATCTATATATATATATATATATATATATATATATATATATATATATATATATATATCTATATCTATATATATATATATATATATATATATATATATATATATAGATATATAGATATATATATATATATATATATATATATATATATATAGATAGATAGATAGATAGATATATATATAGATATATATATAGATATATATATATATATAGATAGATAGATAGATAGAAACATGCTACAAAAGCTACCATTATTTACATACACAATTGTTTTTTCTTGTTTTAAATCCTTTTCCCTTTACTGTTCTAATCACACCTTTTTATGAAGTGGATTGTTCAAATTCTTGTGCATCTCTCCAATGTTGCCAACATAATTCCTTATCTCTAGAATTTTTAAAACATGTTGTCTTAAGAGCAGGGGGAAAAAAATTAACCCCTTAGGTCCCTTCGAGCAAGAGTAAAAGTGTGCCTATCAGTGGCAGACAAAGTACACAGGGTTAAATTAACATTTTTTGTGAACAATGCAAAAATATTTCCCTTTTGACATATTTAATGCAATGGATTAAAATGATATAAGCATAAATGTAACAATTAATTAAGGATAATTAATTAATTAAGTATTCTAGAATATCAATACGATATATAAGATGTAGCTATAGTAATTATGTCGCCACACCTATAATTCAGGTCGTTAATAATTATGCTTCTCAAGATGTACCCATTTCCTATAGAGCAGCATTTCTATACTTAGTTTCCAGGGTGAGAACTTGCAGTTCTACTTGGAAAGTTCCATGATGATAGAGACAGCTGCATTATATGGAGATATAGGTATAGGAAGCCTGTTCAGGAGATAGTTCATACCTTGCAACACGAGAGGAGAGAGAGCTTGAGCCTCAGGGATGGTCTGAAGAAATCTGAAGGGTGCACAATAACTTAGCACAGAGCAGAAGCAGGATGGGTGGGACTGAGCTGTCTGTCTTTCTCATTCTGTCTTTTTTTTTTTCAGGGGAGGCTGTGCAAACTCATCCAGCCCCCCGACAAGCCTATTCTAAGGATGAAGCCAAAAGTACATAAAAAAAAAAGTAACCTCAGATTTCAGACCAGAACAATCCATAGAGTCTCCTAAACCTAGAGAGGAAATGGGTAATATGAATAGAAGGTATCTGGTCTGTTGGTTGAACAATGTTAGTTTGATGAAACTTGTATAGTTTGTAGGAAACAATGGCAATAAATAGCAACAGTGCAACCAAACTTTCTGAATGTTTTTCCAGGTGTTGGTAACAAAAGCCAATAATAGTGTGGAAAAGCATAAAAAATTCAAGCAGCGTGAAGAGTTTAAAAGAGAGGCATGGGAATAAAAAACAAAAACAAACATACAGTACATAGTCATCTAGAAGTCAATCTGATGCGGCAGCTGTCTCTTGCTGGTTCTACAGTGTGAACTGAGCCATCAAAGACCGCTGATAGCTCAGTTCCCAGGTCTGCTATGAGCACAGAGCCATGACTGTCAGTCGCCGTTCTGTACTATGCCTCTTCGGCGCTCACTGGGGCACCGGATTTTGGAGGAGGCAGGAGTGGCTGGCTTGTGCTCTCAATGGTTTTGGATATTATTGTTGGGATCCCGATATTATTCTTTGGATCCCTGCAGAGCCTGGACCAGCTCTGTGATGTCTGGGTCACAGCAGTGCAGAGCTAAGTGCACTCCTATGATCTATGGGAGAAGCAGGGCTTTTTTTCAGCAGGAACATGGGGGAACACAGTTTTGGCTCCGGGGGTGCTGGAGTGTGCTGCAGGGTCTAGTGACGCTGGCTGCTGGGGCATCTATTCTAGCTGGAACTATTTATGCAGGTGAGTCTATTGTTGCTGTTGGGGGACCTACTGTTGCTGGGGGTGGTTCTTATATTGCTGGGGTCAGTTATTGCTAGGAGAGATATACTGTTGAGGGAGGGGTCTATTGTTGCTGGCTGCCAGTGAGTCTATTGATGCTGGCTGTGGGGAGATCTGTTGTTGCTGCCAGGGGTCTATTGCTGCTGCCAGGGGGATTTTGTTTTGGGTGGTCCATTGTTGTCGGGAATCTATTGTTGCTGGAGAGGGCTATATTGTTACTGGCTACAGGGGATTTTATTATACTGCTTTTCTTGTTATCATTAATAAAATTATACTTGGTTCTGTATTCTCTAAAAGGGCAGTATCTAGAGGTGGGTAGGGGGGTGTAACCAAAGAACGGTGGGTAAGGGTACGGAAAAGGGGTGACTAAGGAAGGGGGAGTACCTGCACCTATTCACTGAGAAAAAGCCCTGAGGAGAAATATATTTCCATATACTTCTCCTTTAACAGCAGAGCTCTTCTTAGAGTTGGAGGCTCTTTTATGTAGGGATCATCTCACATGCTGGAGGCAACCATTCCTCCTTCTGTGGAGAAAAGGGTAAGGGCCTTTATGTATTACAGGTTTTTGCACAGCACCTTACATATTGTGCATTCACATAAGTCCCTGCTTCCAAGAAGTTTAAAATACAGTCCCCTCTTTACATAACATTATTCCCATTTGCATCACAGTCCCAACCCCCTTTACAGTGCCTCTCAATTTACATCCCATTGCAATCTTTTTTCATCACAGTCTCCCCCTTTATATCACAGCCCCTCTGTACAATACAGTCCCCCCCTTTGCATTGCAGTCCTCCATCTTTACATCTCAGCCCCCCTTTTGCATTACAATCCCGCCCCCTTTCGCATTTTAACATTGCAGCCCTCTTCTACAGTCTCCCATGTTTATATTGCAGTCTCCACTTTACATTACTGCCCCTTTCACATAAAAAATCCCCCTTTTACAACACAGTTTCCCTTTACATAATAGCACCCCCTTTACATCAGAGTACCCCTTTACATTGCAGCCCTTCTTCACATTAAAGTCCCCCTTTTACAGTACAACCCCTACTTCTATATTATAGCACCCCCTGTTACAGCTCAGTGCCTGCACTTTACATGGCGGTCCACTGTTTAGATAGCAGCCAGCACTCCCTTCCTTCAGTGTGCTCATCTCCCCTTCCTCTCCTACCTTTCATAGCAGAGGGTGGGAGGTGTGATCAGTCTGGATGAGGGTGGAAGCTTCCCAACTTCTCTTATTAACAAGTGGATGATTGATTGCTAGAACCGCCCTGCGTCCTAGTAATCAACCAGCCGCTTGTTAACTGGAAAGCGGGGCAGCTCCTACCCTCCATGCAGACTGATTACACTTCCCGCCCTCTGTCCTGCTGTAAAGATGACAGTAGTGGCATCAGCAGGATGAAGAAAGGACACACAGGCAGCTAAATGGCAAGGCCGTGGCAGTCCAAACAGAACTGTCACTTGGTCCGTATCCAGACCATGGTCCACCATTTAGTGATGTCTTCTGTAGACAAAGCTTTACTAAGTTTTGAATGAGAGTTGGAAAAGGTTGGAACCTCTGTCAGATGTTATTGCTGTCTGTGTAGTTCACCTTCACTATTTATCTTAGTGATCATTGTCAAGGAGACTCTTGATGGAATCTGGAATACTTGGTAAGAAATATTCATCCCCCTCTCACCTGTAAAGCAGGGTATACATGGACTGAAAATCGGCCTGGTTTCAAATTTTGTTCTGTGTGTACCACTGCCATTTGCACAGAAGACAGCCTAATGACTGGTTTCTGTTGAACTGTCCTGTTGGAAAACCAGCATTTGATTGACAGTCACAGCCTATGGCTGTAGCACTGATCTGTGTATTCCGATGGGGGCAGGGCTGGACTGGGACAGAAATTTGGCCCTGGATTTCATCCAGACCGGCCCACTTACATTTTGAGTGTCCCATCACCAGCCTCTTACATCAGAGTCCCATCAGCAGCCCCCTTACATCAGAGTCCCATCACCAGCCCCTTACATCAGAGTCCCATCACCAGCCCCTTACATCAGAGTCCCATCACAAGCCCCTTACATCAGAGTCCCATCAGCAGCCCCCTTACATCAGAGTCCCATCACCAGCCCCTTACATCAGACTCCCAAGCCTAATGCTCACTCCAGCATATGATGAAAGCTGCTCCTCCTGACAGGAGTGAAATCGTGATCACTCACTGTCAGAGAGGAGTGGCTCTCCGGGAATCTCCCGGTAGTCCCGATGGTCAGTACATGCCTGAATGAGGGTGTAGTCCCCGCTGTCAGAATACAATAGAGCAGCATAGAGGATCCCTGCATCTACATTGCTTGTGTGGATGTGGGGATCTGTTCATTTTTTCATAAAAAAAAAAAAAACTCAGGGTGTATACCCTACTTTAATCTCCCTGTTGTCAACACTCCAGATCCATTTAATCATGTTCTACTATAGAAATACATTTTATTTCCACTGTTAAAAAATAGTTGACCAATCCCTGATTGCTCTCTTACATTAGTGGACAGTAGAGGTGTAACTAAAAATAACAGGACCTATGTAAACCAATAGTCAAATAAGTATTGTAAAAGTATTGTAAAAGTAAGGCTGGTAGGTTTTCTGTGACAAAAAGAAAAAAAATTTCAGCAGTTCCAACCCTTCTTCACTGTACTACAATTGTGTTTTTGTCTGCGTCCCCATTCAAGAGATTTCCCATCACTTCCTGTCCTGACAGTAATAATATGATAATAGTGGCTCCAACCCGTCTTCACACTATCTATAAAAACATGCACAGCCTTCTTGTTTGGGTAAAGGGGGATGGGTGAGTGGGGGGGTGCCAATGGTATGGACCCATAACCTGATGTTACAATGTTTCAGATATATTTCTTCACCCCACTAGTTAAACCTCTGCAAAATAATATACGAGTCATACCACAATTCACATCAAGAGTGAGTGTGATTGTGGGAAGAACATACAGCATACAGCACTGTATATATTTTTACCTTGCTCAGAAAGTTGAACATTATACAAGAATCGTAGGTGCCCTGGCAGCAAATTGTGGAGGTGGGAGAGCACAAGAGAAGTACATTTTGACTGCTTAAAATTTGTTACCAACACTTCGTATTCCTGATATGTGCCTGCTGTGCCATGTACTTGTATGAGAAGGTATCCTATTGCTTCCTTTATGTGAAATCCCTGGTGTTTCTGCCAGTCCCCTTACTTTCCTAATAAAAACTAACCCCACTAAGCAGGAGAACACACCATGGTCAGTTCTCTAGCTATGCTGGGAACTCTGCCTGCTCTCCTCCAATGTGATCAGGCATGTCCAGGCACCCAACCCCCCCGCTGCACAGCCATTCAATGGAAAGCTCAATGTGCTGTTGCTTCTCCCCCCTCCCCCAGCTAATATGCAGCTAAGAACAGAGGGAATGTGATCACTTATAAAAAAGGGAAAAACTGTATTTATAATTTATTTTTATAACTATACAAAAATGGTTTGCCATTCATTTCTATTTTAAACTTAATGGGTTGTATACAATCACTTTAACATCCCTCCTGTAAAGCGGACCTGTCATCTTGCCTAGTATAGGCAAAGTGCAATTTCACTATAAGTTGTATTTATTAAACACTTCCAACCAGTTTGTGATTGTCAATGAGGCCTTACAAACCATATGTCCTACTACAGGGATCTGAGTTTTCAATAGACACTTGCTTGTAAGAGCGGGGCTGACAGCTGTGTGAGTTATACTTCCTGCCTGGCAGTAGAAAATATACAAAACTACAACAGGCTATTCATATATTTGGTCTGAGGTTTTTCCAGGTGTAAACATGTGGTCAGGCATCAACCACAGCTCTTGCACCCCCATAAATAGATAGGAAACCCATTACCTGCACTGAGACATTGGTGTCCTCTGAATGATCTGTTTGCTGCACTGGTTATGAATAACTGCAAAATTTTATTTGGCCAGAGAGCAAATGATCGTATTATATAAGGGAATCGTATTGTGCATATAAATTACAAGCTGCTAAGATTTTAATGTGGCTGAGGGGTTGATTTACTAAAGACAAATAAACTGCACTTTGTAAAGTGCAGTTGCACTCGGCATTTGCTCCAGAGCTTAGTAAATGAAGTGGAGCTCGACTGACTTCCATCATCCAATCACGTGGAAGCAAAAATGCTGTTTTTTTCCTCCTTGCAGGTGATTGGATTTTCTTTGCAAGCTCTTACTGGTTCTTTCAAATTAATACAGGAGGAACCAGTGAGAGCTGCCAGGAGATATCCCCTGATTACTGGTGTTCTGATGACTGGCGGGGTAATGATCCAGAAGCAACAAGAGAGGTGTAGGAAGTATGGCTGAAGCAAAAGCAGGTAGATCCTTGTACTGCAGGTCCTCATGAAAAAATCTCTGTACATAGTTCACCTAGAGAGGAGTTCTTTAAATATTGGTGTCCTTTGTATTTTTTCCTCTAGATCTATGTAGATCTAGATAACTTTTTCACGAATATGCCAGGCAGCATGGTGGTGATTACCTGCATGGAGTTTGCATGTTCTCCCTGTGCCTACGTGGGTTTCCTCCAGGTACTCAGGTTTCCTTCCAAACGCCAAAGACATACTGGTTAATTGGATACTGTCTAAATTGGCCCCATGTGTATGTATAAATGGGACCTTAGACTGTAAGCTCCTCGAGGGCAGGGATAGTGCTGAATAGATTGCGGGCGCCATATAAGTACCTATAACAAATAAATATGTAAAGAATGATTAAAACTAAAGCAATGGTCTTGATGATACATATGCAAAGAGACCCAAAGAAAAAGTATTGAGGTTTTTTTTTTTCCTTTTAGACAAAAAAGAAAAATTTACACAGGCCATTTAGTTTTTCTCAGGCCACAACAACAACAACAGTAATGCCATGGGTAGTAGAATAATATGTTATTTTCCTACCGTTATTTAGCTATATTTTATTAATTTGTCATAGTTACAATCTAACTGCTTTTAAAACACTCTTAAGCCCCATACACACTATCAGATTTTCTGCTGATTTTTGTCTTCACATTTACCAAAACCATGTAGTGCAAGGGCCTGCCTGATTGCATACACATTGAAACTCCTAAGGTTTGACCTCATATTATATGGTTTTGGTAAATCTGAAGGAAAAAATCATCAGAAAATCTGATAGGCAGAAAATTTGATAGTTACGACCATAGTTAACAATTTGAAATGCACAAAATTGTGCCTACAGTTTTTAAGTATGTGACAATAAAGGCTAATGCCGCGTACACACGATCTGACTTTCTGGCGGACTTGGTCCGTCGGACAATCCAGCGGACTTTGCAGCTGAGGTCCGCCGGACTTTCAAACGAACAGACTTGGCCACACACGATCACTCCAAAAGTCAGACGGATTTGGACATGATGACGTAGAATAAGGAAGTTCATAGCCAGTAGCCAATAGCTGCACTAGCTTTGGTTTTAGTCCATCGGACCAGCATACAGACAAACGGATTGTCCGCTAAAAGCTGAGTCCGGCGGACAAATTTGAAGTCAGTCTTATTTCTAGGTCCGCCGGACTTTTGGGAAGAAAAAGTCCGCTGGAGCCCACACGCGATCGAATTGTCTGACGGACCAAGTCTGATCGTGTGTACGCGGCATAAGACTAAAGAGTCTCAATCCCAGCTGTTCAATATAACACGTGCTTGCATTCTTTCCTACAATGTAACTGCATGGCCTTTAAAAAAACTTTTGAAGCTTGCTGAAAGCTTTGCAAATGCTCTGCAAAAGTTTGCTTTACCCATTGCTCTTATTGAAGCTTAATCCTGTGTAAGGAAGGCCTAAATGTATGGTGCAGGAGCCCATGATGGACATATTTTGCCATGGCCTGGATTGAGTGTTTTCCGAAATGGATTATTACAGTCTGTTCCAAACACAGACCTGATTATAGCCTTCAAAGCAGCAGCTGCTCATACAGTACATGTCTCTACAAGACACAAAACATCTGGGCTGAGGCTCACTTAAACATTCAGTAGAGAGCTGATTGGGCTGAGGACGTGGCAGAAGGGAAATCCTCCCATTCTTGGCCCAAAGCTCACCCCTCCTTCTTTTAAACAGAACCAAATGGCAGGGATGCAGATGTCAGCCGATGTACGTGGCGTCTCTGCCACAAGATTGCAGTTTATTTTATTCGAAATTACCTTTTTAAAAATAGTGAATGTTTCTGTGTGCAATTTTAAATCCAGACAGAACAGGGAACCCTCAAAGTGTCAGCTACACAGTTAAAATTTGTTCTGATTAAGGGGGGGAAAAAAATCTGTAATAAAATTGCATTCCACCATTATTTGTGGAAGTGCATTTCTTAAAAACTATCCGCAATGTTCCTCAGAGCCGTTTTTAATATAGATTGGACCCTAAGCAAAACTTTTCTTGGGCCCTCCTCCATGGAGTTTTGCTTTCCACCTGCTCTGAGACATAAAATAAAAAGCAGCTAAACTCAAATTCAGTTTACTGAATCAGATCAGGCAGCTATTGTGATTGGTTGCCAATGGTTACAGTGTATCATTAACACTCACTGAGTGGTGGCCAAAAGTATAGCACACATTACGGCTCACTGATTAGTTGCTAGAGGTACAACACATGATTTCTGCTTGTTGATTGGTTGCTAGAGATTACTGTGGATATGACCTCAGGGGGGTATGGTATATACAGTGGTGTGAAAAAGTGTTTGCCCCTTCCTCATTTCCTGTTCCTTTGCATGTTTGTCACACTTAAGTGTTTCGGAACATCAAACCAATTTAAACAATAGTCAAGGACAACACAAGTAAACACAAAATGCAATTTGTAAATGAAGGTGTTTATTATTAAAGGTGAAAAAAAATCCAAACCATCATGGTCCTGTGTGAAAAAGTGTTTGCCCCCCTTGTTAAAACATACTATAACTGTGGTTGTCCACACCTGAGTTCAATTTCTCTAGCCACACCCAGGCCTGATTATTGCCACACCTGTTCACAATCAAGGCATCACTTAAATAGGAGCTGCTTGACACAGTAAGGTCCACCAGAAGATCCTTAAAAGCTACACATCATGCCGAGACCCAAAGAAATTCAGGAACAATTGAGAAAGAAAGTAATTGAGATCTATCAGTCTGGAAAGGGTTATAAAGCCATTTCCAAAGCTTTGGGAATCCAGCGAACCACAGTGAGAGCCATTATCCACAAATGGCGAAGACATGGAACAGTGGTGAACCTTCCCAGGAGTGGCCGGCCGCCCAAAATTACCCCAAGAGCGCAGCGACGACTCATCCAAGAGGTCACAAAAGACCCCACAACAACGTCCAAGGAACTGCAGGCCTCACTTGCCTCAGTTAAGGTCAGCGTTCATGCCTCCACCATCAGGAAAAGACTGGGCAAAAATGGCCTGCATGGCAGAGTTCCAAGGAGAAAACCACTGCTGAGCAAAAAGAACATCAAAGCCCGTCTCAATTTCTCCACAACACATCTTGATGATCCCCAAGACTTTTGGGACAACATTCTGTGGACCGATGAGACAAAAGTGGAACTCTTTGGAAGGTGTGTGTCCAAGTATATCTGGCGTAGAAGGAACACTGCATTTCATAAAAAGAACATTATACCAACAGTAAAATATGGTGGTGGTAGTGTGATGGTCTGGGGCTGTTTTGCTGCTTCAGGACCTGGAAGACTTGCCGTGATAAAAGGAACTATGAATTCTGCTGTCTACCAAGAGATCCTGAAGGAGAATGTCCGACCATCTGTTTGTGTACTCAAGTTGAAACGAACTTGGGTTCTGCAGCAGGACAATGATCCTAAACACACCAGCAAGTCCACCACCGAATGGCTGAAGAAAAACAAAATGAAGACTTTGGAGTGGCCTAGCCAAAGTCCTGACCTGAATCCTATTGAGATGTTGTGGTATGACCTTAAAAAGGCCGTTCATGCTCGAAAACCCTCTAATGTAACTGAATTAGGACAATTCTGCAAAGATGAGTGGGCCAAAATTCCTCCAGGACGCTGTAAAAGCCTCATTGCACGTTATCGCAAACACTTGGTTGCAGTTGTTGCTGCTAAGGGTGGCCCAACCAGTTATTAGGTTTAGGGGGCAATCACTTTTTCACACAGGGTCATGATGGTTTGGATTTTTTTTCACCTTTAATAATAAACACCTTCATTTACAAATTGCATTTTGTGTTTACTTGTGTTGTCCTTGACTATTGTTTAAATTGGTTTGATGTTCCAAAACACTTAAGTGTGACAAACATGCAAAGGAAGAGGAAATGAGGAAGGGGGCAAACACTTTTTCACACCACTGTATACCAATGCCGCCTGCTGCTGCTATTTACATATGAATGCCACCACTATTTACATACAAATTGCAGTAATTTACATGTAAGCACGGGGTCTGCATGTGAGTCATCTGTACACCACAATAGGGCAGAGCTGGCCAGCATTAGTAGCAACAATTCACACTGAGATATTGGGACAAAGCACGGGACTAAAAACCTCAAGGGATGAGGGAATTTAAACCAGGATAGTTGGCAAGTATGAAGCAGCTGCTTTGGGCCCCACAACAATGACAGGGCCCAGGGAAGCTGCCCCTTTTGCCCTGCCTTAAAAATGGCCCTGATGTCCCTGAGTAACTAATCAGGTTCCTTGCTGAAGAATGACAGTTGGGAAGGTAAAGCTTGACTCCCACTGTTTTTTGTAAGGGAATATAGGCATGCCTTATTTCCAACTCAATCATAAAGTAAACCTAAATAATGAGTTTGGCCCTTTCACCTGAAGGGTCCATTTAGGTTTAATTGTCAGTTTTTCAGGTGGACCTGATCAGGCCCTCCATTAAGCCCTATGGATCGGTGGATGTAAAGAGACTTGTGTCCATTTAAACCCTCCTACCGCCAATCCGATTGGGTCCACTAAACAAAAACAGAAGGGTATCTGTCCCCCTCCATCTAGGCGGATCAGAGCGGAGGGCAGTCAGGTGTAAGTGGACAGCAGAGTCCGTTTACACCTGGCTTTCCATAGAGCAGGGTGGGCTTTGTCCATGTCAGCTCTGCATAAACTGAGCGGACACAGACCTGTTATCTGCCTGCTCTGATCATTGAACAGATCCCTTGCTAATCAAAATGGAGTCAGCCCCATGTGAAAATAAAATAAAACGGGTAAATAGAAGGATGAAGTAAAGCATTGCACAAGTCATAATTGTAAATATATTATAATCTGGTATAGCAATCCATAAAATGAAATCTTTGTATCCTGCAGGCCCCATTCCTACCACCCAAAAAAAACTTTAGGACTATTTTTTACTTTCTGGCGTCTGAAATAATGTAGCCTTTTCGCAGAAGAAAAAAAGCAGGCACTGGAATGTTGATGTGAGGTCATACATAATAGTTATTGGACAAATACATTCAGAGAACTCACTGGCTCAGGTTAGGATGCTCACAACAGACAAAGTTACCCTCCAATGAGTACCCCAGTAGGTTACCAGAGAAAAACATGCACAAGTGGAAGGTGCGCCAGACCATATGATAAGAGTCCAAACTCATTTATTAGTTTGTACGAAAAAACAATCAAGGTATTTCAGGAGTCAGGAAAAAACCCCCCTTCATCAGGGCTTCAGTTCAAATAAGAATCTTGAGCCTAGGTTCGCACTACTGCATTGCGATGTACTGCGAATTTGATCCGTTTTTTGTCTTGAAATTTCAGGAGGCAGACAATATGCAGAGATATGAACTGTGTGCTGCGATTTGACTGCAAGTTCAGTTGAAGCCTATGGAGATAAAATTCACACTGCACCATAGGAATTTACATCGCACCCGCAGTCAAGCACAGGTCCCTTTTTTTTTTCTCACACCAAATTCGTAACACATAGATGTGAACCAAAGTCATGGAATACTATGCTTTTTACATGATCTGCGAATCTGTGTGTTCCTAAATGTATCAAACCATCTGTAAATTCACATGAGTGTGAACCCAGGCTGAATGGAGTCAAAATAGAGCATTCCTTTGCGAATCTGTGTAGGGAAGCTGATTGTTGGATAAAGGAGAGTTACCAGCAGATTTTGTGCAGGCAGGCAAATAAAATAATTTGGACTCTATTATCCTCCTTCCATTTGTGCATGTTTTGTTTTTTATCTAATAAAGGAGATTGGTAACCCACCACTGCGCTTTGCTGCTACCATTGCTTCTGAAAACTGATGCAAAAGATTTCTACCCTTATACATGTCAGGCGCAATATGACCTCCTATGATTTAAGAGGTCTAATGCCGCGTACACACGATCGGAATTTCGGTCAGCAAAAGACCGACGAGAGCTTTTCATTGGAAAATGCGACCGTGTGTAGGCTCCATCGGAATTTAGCTGGCGGGAATTCCCGCCAGCAAAAATTTGAGAGCATGTTCTCAATTTTTCAGACGGAACAAGTTTTCGGAAATTACGATAGTTTGTAGCAGCTTGACTCGTCATAGTGTTGTATGTCACCGCGTTCTTGACGGTTGGAATTTAGTGTGACCGTATGTAGGCAAGACAGCTTGAGTGGAATTCCTTAGGAATTCAGTCGGGAAAACCATCAGAGCTTTTTCCGACCATAATTCCGATCGTGTGTACGCGGCATAAGTTTAAAGTGAGTGGTTTGATAAGCATGAAATAAAGAAGAGACACTTTGTGGAGGCAAAAGACAATTGTTTTCAAACACAATTTTTTTAATATATACTGTATATTGGGATAAGATATTGTTATGATACACATTTTTCATAATTTTGTATTGAATTGATTGACACTTGTTTAGTAAGTATTGGAATATTTTGTTTTCTATATAAAATTTTGACATTATTTGGTGTCTTAGCCCTTGTACACACGGTCGGACACTCCAACAACAAAATCCTTAGGATTTTGTCCGACGGATTTTGTCCGAAACCGGTGTCCGACGGATTTTGTCCGAAACCGGTGCATACATACGGTTGGACAAAGTTGTTGGAAAATCCGATCGTTCTGAACGTGATGATGTTATTTTGTTACGACGGGACTACGTTCAGGCTAGTAGCCAATAGCTTTAGTCTAGGAATTTGATCTGAGCATGCGTGGCACTTTGTCCGATCGGAATTCTGTACACACAATCGGACAAAGTCCGATCGGATCATGTAGCCCAGCTCTAAAACTTTGTCCGTCAGATATTCTGATAGAAACAGTCCGATGGGGCCCACACACACAGTCGGATTATCCGACAACACGGTCCGATCGGACATTTTCTGTCGGAATGTCTGACCGTGTGTACAAGGGCTTAGAGGTAACTTGGTTTACATGAGTGATAATACCTGAGATAGAGCTGCACTTTTTTCAGACAGTTTATATTCCTACCTGCTTCTGCTCTGAAGAAAACTTTTTTTGAACCTGCCCCCTGCCTACCCGTGCTGTGATTGGACACAGCACATGTTTGGCAGCAGATTTCAGCTCATATACATATATATATATATATATATATATATATATATATATATATATATATATATAATATATATATATATATATATATATAATATATATAGCCTAAATTTATGAAGAAATTTGATTTTCTGATTTTTTTTATTGGACATGTTTTATAACAGAAAGTAGAAAATATCGGGGGGGAGGGGGGGGGGTTCAAATTGTTCAGTCTTTTTTCGTTTATATCACAAAAAAAAAAATCAAATACCACCAAAAGCTCTATTTGTGTGAAAAAAAAAAGATGAAAATGTAATATTTGTGGAACCCACATCTAACCCACATGTCTACTAATTGTCACTTCCATCTTATTAAATGTGGCTTAATATTACCCCTGAGTGGCTGATACCTACAATATTCTAGCAATCTCAGAAGCTACTGGAGCATGTAGTCTTGTTCTAGTGCCAAGCGGCACTACTGTTAAGATTTTATTTTTATATTGTTTATTTTATTGTGATGTATGTGGGCTGAGCCTGGGTATGCCCAATAGGCTCTGTTTTGTATCTAAATTTTAAACACAATAAAAATAATAATAATAAAGCAAAATGTAATTTGTGTACAGTGTGGCATGACCCTACAATTGCCAGGTAAAGTAACACAGTGCCGAATAGCAAAAAATGGTCTGGTAATGTTGGTCAGATCACATATTTCCTTCAATTACAACCAGTTACCTGGAATTGCTAAGAAATAAACAGAAACTAAGCAATCTACCAGCTAATGCCGCGTACACACGACCGGACTTTCCGGAAAACTAGGTCCGACGATCTTCCCAACGGACTTTCGGCAGAGTTCCGACGGACTTTCCGAACGACGGGCTTGGACAAACACAATCTCACCAAAGTCCAACGGATTTGAATGTGATGACGTACGACCGAACTAGAATAAGGAAGTTCATAGCCAGTAGCCAATAGCTGCCCTAGCATCGGTTTTTGTCCATCAAACTAGCATACAGATGAATGGATTTCTCAATAGGAACTGGTTCCGGCGGAAAGATTTGAATGTTCTATTTCTAAAGTCCGTCAGATTTTTAGACAGCAAAGGTCTGATGGAGCCCACACACGATCGAATTGTCTGGCGGATTCGTTCCGTCGGATCTTTGCTGTCAAAAAGTCCGGTCGTGTGTACACGGCATAAGAGTTATGCCGCGTACACACGATCAAACAATCGGGTGGAAAAGTCCGGCAAACTCAAGTCCACCGGACAATCCCCCGTGTGTAGCCTCCGGCAGACTTTTTTGACCCGAAAGTACGGCGGACTTAGAAAGTAGTTTTGCACTCCAATCTTCCCGCCGGACTCGCATTTCGGCAGACAATACTCATTCACATAGGGTGGGGGGGCGGTATCCGGGGGCCCCCTTACATAAGCCCTCCGCCCGCAGACCCCGACAACCAACGGCCAGGGTTGTCGGGAAGAGGCCCTTGTCCTCAACAACATGGGGACAAGGTGCTTTGGGGTAGGGGGGCTGCGCGGCCCCCCTTCCCCAAGGCACCCCCCCATGTTGAGGGCACGCGGCCTGGTACGGCTCAGGAGGGGGGCCACTCGCTCGTCCCCCCTTTTCCTGGCCGGCCGGGTAGCGTGCTCAGACAAGGGTCTGATGTGGACCTGGGGGGGGCCCCCACGCCAATTTTTTTCGGCATTGGGGTAGCCCTTTAAGTCCATACCAGGTGGCGGGGCCAGCGACGTCTCCTTCGCGGGCCCCGCCTACCTGGAGATGCGCTAAAAATGAGCGCACTTTCCTCCACGTGTGTGGGCGAGTCCGTTCATTTCAAAAGTACGGCGGACTTAGTATGCCGTATTAGTCCGCTGAAAAAGTGCCGTGTGTGGGCAAGTAGCCCGTTCGGAAAGTTGGACGGACAGTCAGGCGGGAAGTCCGCCAGACTAAGTCCTTTGAATAGTCGGCTACGTGTGTATGCGGCATAAGATCATACCGATCAGATTTTTCCACCACACTCGATTAGGGTAATTTACTGCAGTTACTTGAATCCATTGTTCTATGTTTTTAATTGCTTTGTTACTTTGAAAAAAATATATAATAAAGTATGATTGCTCTTTCTGACATGTGTATAGCCAGGTTAAGAGCTGCTTATTACTTCTCAAAGTGATCCCACTACACTTTTATAAATCTGCACCACTTAGATGACTCTGCTAATAGAGTTGATATTGGATATACAGCCAATATCAATGGTGGACACTTGATATAATGGGCCTCAAGGGGCAGCCACTGACATCACCAAAATAAATGCACATACTATTCAATGAATGTAATGCTACAAAACTTGTCAAGGGCTGTAGACATGCTACGGGAGATGGTCAGAGATTGCAGGAATGCTACAGGTGATAGTCAGAGACTGCAGACATGCTATATGTGTGCCTTAAAAGCAACATCAGCTTAACAAAGTATTCTGTTAATTTACAGTATATCTGATAGGCTGACATGCAGACAATTGGCTTTATCCACTATACATGTTTCTCCAGTAATTAATTTAGATCCCTGACCTCCAAAGGATTAAAAAACATAACCACCACTTAAGTCTAAGCCCAAGTTCACACTAAGCTACGGGAATGAAGCTGTGCAAGTTCAGCTGAACTCACACGATTTCACTCCTGCATGTCAGTCCCGATTTCGACCGCAATTTCAGAGACATGTCAATGTAAATCACAGCCCAAAATCGCAAAAAGTAGTACAGAAACTACTTTTCATGTCAAATCTTACCAATGTGAACCAGGGCTTAGAGCAGGGGTCTCAAACTTGCGGCCCTCCAGCTGTTGCAAAACTACAAGTCCCATCATGCTTTTGCCTGTGAGAGTCATGCTTGTAACTGTCAGGCTTGCAATGCCTCATGGGACTTGTAGTTTTGCAACAGCTGGAGAGCCGCCAGTTTGAGATCCCTGGCTTAGAGCCAATTATAGGCCCTGACAAGGCGGCAAATCTTTTCCTCCTACTCTTTTTAGAGGGCTCCAGCTCCCACTTCCTCTGGGGGCTCCGTGGTGCCGGAAGTCAGTTCACTTCTCCCCCTCCCCTTCTGCAATTATCGTCACAGGTCTCAGATGATTGCTCGGCCAAGTCGCCATGCGTCTTGCGCATGCGCAGTGCATGCCCGGCTGTGAAGCCAAAGCCGGGCTCACAAAGTGACAATGGGGGAGGGGGAGCAAGAGACGAGCAGGGCTTCATTCCCCTGCATCGCTGGACCATGGGACAGGTAAGTGTCCGATTATTAAAAGTCAGCAGCTACAGTATTTGTAGCTGCTGACTTTGAATATTTTTTTTTAAGAGTAACTCCGCTTTAAGTACATTTTCATTTTACATACATGCTCTGGTCCCATTGTGTACTTAAAAGTGGGGTATGCCTGTATTATCCATCAACAGTGGTCAAATAAAAAACTGGAAGTCTGGTTAAATGAAACAGGAAAGACAAGCAGTCAAGTATAATTTAGGGATTTTCAGCCTTGTGGTTATTTGGCCTTTTTATTAAGAACAAATTTGAAAAGTAAACATTTTGTTAGGCTGCAATAATATTTGGGAGACTGAAGACTACCAAGTATGAGAGGAATGGCAGGAAGGTGATTTTGGATTATACAGTGCATCCGGAAAGTAGTCACATCGCTTCACTTTTTCCACATTTTGTTATGTTACAGCCTTATTCCAAAATGGATAAAATGTAATTTTCCACAAAATTCTACAAACAATACCATATAATGACAATGTGAAAGAAGTTTGAAATCTTGCAAATGTATTCAAAATAAAAAAAACGAAAAAAATCCACATGTTCAGTGCCTTGAAAAAGTATTCGTACCCCTTGAAATTTTCCACATATTGTCATGTTACAACCAAAAACGTAAAATAGCAAAATAGCTCAAGCTCTTTCAGATTGGATGGAGAGCATCTATGAACAGCAATGTTGATGTCTTGCCACAGATTCTCAATTGGATTTAGGTCTGGACTTTGACTGGACCATTTTAACACCTTGTGAGCTTGTGTTTTGCCATGTTGCTGGCAATACACTGCTGTCAAGGCTACTCAAATAGCCAAGGACCTTCTCAAGCATTTCAAACACAACTGTATCCTTCTTCAGGATTCCAGTCCTTGGACTATTATTTGATACCTCTCCTACTTTCTTCCATTTAAATCCTGCCTGTAAAGGTATCAAAATCAGTGTTATGACCTTTGGCTTGAAATACTTCCAACTTGTAAATACACTATCCTTTTTGTGATAAGGTTTTCCTAATATTTCTCCCTCCCCAATATATTTTAGCCTTTTCTATCCCTATACATTTGAACCAGTTAGGTCACAATTGTGTACTGCCACGTGCCAATATGGGCTTTTATAGCCTTTTGGTATTCCTGATATGTTCTCTACAGTATGTAGCCTTATAATTGATGATTTGTCCTTTTATGCATTGAAAAAGACAGCTACCAATAAATATAACTTCTTTCTGTGTTACAAATGATAATTTGTTTCATTTTAAAAGATGCATTAACCTATTGCCCCAGAATACTGAGGTTTGAAGGGGGGCTTAAGGTTTACACCCTACTTTACATATACCATTTGTTTGTCGAATTGATGGTGCAAAAAGAAAAAAAAAGTTTGTAATTGTGCCTACATATCTTTTTGATTTTCATCCCACTATTAGACCCAACAGATATTAGACACAACATGACAATCTTGTTTTGCACCTCATCTATGCATCTGAAATGTTTGGTCGGTGTTGGATTTTATCTTATCTGTTCAGGTAGTCTATGTGGAATGATGATACTGACGCCTAGACAATACAGCTAGTGTAACGTGGCTGCTGCTTTGAGATCATGGACAATCTGTAAATGTAAAAGCCTTTCTGAATAATTTTTATGTGAGTCACTTTTATGGAATGCATTGAATGAATATGATCTAGCTTAATGCTCTGCAATGCACTAAAAACTAACACTGCTGTGGGATTTAAAGGGTTCCAGTAAATGTATACGTGTAAACAGATCAATGGTTAATGTCTACCTGAGCTTTGTTTACTATTCTAAAGCCTATTAGCTATATGCTAAATACATTCTGTATACATAGCAAAAGTTTTCACTAGCAATAGTTGCATGGTGTTTCATAAGGCATTTCCTGATGGTGAAAACAGTAAACCATGACTACTTAGTTTGGGTTGGGACAACCACTTGTAGCCTCCATTGGAAGCTTGTGTGATGGAAGACAATGTTGAAAGGTGACCCCCTGACATGCCACATTTGGCATGTAATTTTTTTTTCCTCCTGGGGCTCTGTAGCGCCAGAAGTCAGTTCACCTCGCCCCCCTCCCTCTAGGCAATCATCTGGGACATGTCAAGGGGTCCCAGATGATTGACTGGCCAGTCACAGCATCCCGGCGCGGCTCACGCATGTGCAGTGTGTGCCTGGCTGTGAAGCCACAGGCAGGCGCCCACAGTGACAATGCTGGTGCTGCAGAGAGGAGGGAGAGATGAGCAGGAATTCGTTCCCACACATCGCTGGACCCTGAGGCAGGTAAGTGTTCAATTTTTAAGCGGTACTCTGCTTTAAGTACATTTTCGTTTTACATACACGCTCTGGTCCCATTCTGTACTCAAAAATGGGGTATGCCAATGTAGCACACTCTACCATAGGTAGGTGCTAAAGTGAGGATTTTGTAAGGGAAACTGTCAGTGCAGGTAAATTCAGGCAGGTCTATGCTTCAGGCTAGGCCTGCTTGTTTTGATCTGGGGGGCAGGGAGTGTTTAGTGCAGCAGTGGATGTGACCACCTTTGCTTTAGTTCTGAGTCGCCTCCCCTGCTTCCAGGAAGAATGATCTGGAAGAGGGACGGGGCCTAGGACTGGAGAGGCAGGCAGTTCATGTGAGGAGCTCTGACCAATCATAAACTGGAATTGGCAGGGGACGGGCCTCCCATATAAGCTGAAGTAACAGGCGACTGGGGAGGAGTTGTCGGCCAGGAGACGTGGAGAATTGAGTACTAGGCAGCAGGGGCCCATCCCCATCTGGGGGGATGTGATGCCTAGTGGAGGAGCCAGGGAGAGCTGGGTGGGAGCTTCATCTTTACACGGTCATGGATGAAGTGTTCTTGAACAGGGGCTGGAGAAGCTGCTGGAACGTATGTCCAGTTAAAGTTCTCCATCAGGGACTCGGGGAAGGAGAAGGTCAGTGAGTGGACCAGAGAGGAGTTCTGGATGAGTCATACCAGGGGAGCTGGGTGGGAGACCAGAGGAGAGACTGTGGGGAGAGTGTCAAATCGCTGCGGCCTAAGGGCGCAGGATTTGCAGGCCGCTTTAGCTGGGAGCAGTAGTCCACCAATCAACACATGCTACTAAATTATTAGACCGCAGGGGAGAGGTACTGCAGACCTCTGGCCTAGTAACGGTGCAACCAATTCTAGCCAGTAACTGAGACTGTTCAGAGTGGTCTCTTTTGTAAAAATAGGATGATGTGACAGAAAGAATAATGATCTACAGTGGAAGTTCATGCAGGAGGGTGGAAGTCCTGGAAGAAACAGTCTGCAGGAGATACGCAGAGGAGGAGAAATAGTCTGCATGGTGTTATGCAGGGGAAGCGCCTGTAGATACTATATACACATCAGTACTTCACAGCTCAACCTTTTGTTCTAATTCTTCAGTATGATGGCAAAGCAATTGTTCTATGGGCATCCCATATTTCCTTTCCCCCAACCAAGTTATATTCCCCAATAAACAAAACAAAAACAAAGCAAAATGACTGTTCATTGTCTCAGATGTAGGTCTGGCAGCAGGGTGACATGGTGGATGTTAGTTACTAGTAGCAACCAAGCGCTACACCTGTATTACCCATCAACAGTGGTCAAATAAAAAACTCGAGGTCTGGTTAACCAGTTGCCGACCGCCGCACGCCGATGTACGTCGGCAGAATGGCACGGGCAGGCATAAGGGCTTACATGTACGTCCCTTGCCTCCCGCGGGTCGGGGGCCCGATCGGGCCCCTGCCCGGTGCCTGCGGCGGTCGGTTTTCGTCCGGGAGCGATCCGGGACGAGGGGGCGGCCATTCATTCATGGCCACCCCCTCGCGATCGCTCCCGACGAATAGAAATCCCCCGTGACATCACTTCCTCTCCTGTAATGTAAACACAGGAGAGGAAGTGATGTATTCTCTCCTCCGTGTCGGTATTTTTCGTTCCGACACGGAGGAGAGCGGATCGGTGAGTTGCACCAACACTCTACACACACAGTAGAACATGCCAGGCACACTCACACCCCCCCGATCACCCCCCCAATTACCCCTGCCCCCCAGTCACAGTGACACCAATGTCATATTTTTTTTTTTTTTTGCATTGGTGTCATTTGTGACTGTAATAACTGTTAGGGCAGTTAGGGTTAGCCCCCTTTAGTTCTAATGTACCCCCCTAACCCCCCCAATAAAGGTTTAACCCCGTGATCACCCCCCGTCGCCAGTGTCACTAAGGCTGGGTTCACATTGCAGCGGTTTATGAGAACGAATGTGATTCGCACCGCACTGCAGTGCAAATCACATCCGATCTCTGTGCGATTCGAGTTCAGCCATTCGCCGCACCCGCCACACCCGCCGCACCCGCCGCAAATTCGCACGGGACCCTTTTTTTGGCCCGCAGCAGAATCGGATCGCATGGGTGTTCACACCATGCGATCCGAGTTTGCAGATCGCACTGCGATATGCGAACTGATCTGGGGGTGTCAGTAACATTTCACTGACACTCCCAGCAGTTCGCATAGGGCAGTGTGAACTGCCGCCGGGAGGCATGCGATGCGGGAACCCGCCGCGGATTTGCGGCGTTTCCGCATCGCTCCAGTGTGAACCCAGCCTAATAAGCGATAATTTTTCTGATCGCCGTATTAGTGTCACAGGTGACGCTAGTTAGGCAGGTAGGTATTTAGGTTCGCCGCAGCTTTTTATAGCGCCAGGGACCCCCATATACTACCGCATAAAGCCCCCTGATTGCCCCCTAGTTAACCCTTTCACCAGTGATCACCATATAACTGTTACAGGTGACGCTGGTTGGTTAGTTATTTTTTTATAGTTTCAGGGCACCCGCCATTTATTACCTAATAAAGGTTTAACCCCCTGATCACCCGGCGGGTGTCATTTGTGACTAATAACTGTTAGGGCAGTTAGGGTTAGCCCCATTTAGTTCTAAGGTACCCCCCTAACCCCCCCAATAAAGGTTTAACCCCGTGATCACCCCCCGTCGCCAGTGTCACTAAGGCTGGGTTCACATTGCAGCGGTTTATGAGAACGGATGTGATTCGCACCGCACTGCAGTGATAATCACATCCGATCTCTGTGCGATTTGAGTTCAGCTATACAGATAGTATGGCTGAATTCGTGTCGCACCCGCCGCACCCGCCGCAAACTCGCACGGGACCCTTTTTTTGGTCCGCAGCAGAATCGGATCGCATGGGTGTTCACACCATGCGATCCAAGTTTGCAGATCGCACTGCGATATGCGAACTGATCTGGGGGTGTCATTAACATTTCACTGACACTCCCAGCAGTTCGCATAGGGCAGTGTGAACTGCCGCCGGGAGGCATGCGATGCGGGAACCCGCCGCGCATTCGTGGCGTTCCCGCATCGCTCCAGTGTGAACCCAGCCTAATAAGCGATCGTTTTTCTGATCGCTGTATTAGTGTCACAGGTGACGCTAGTTAGGCAGGTAGGTATTTAGGTTCGCCGCAGCTTTTTATAGCGCCAGGGACCCCCATATACTACCGCATAAAGCCCCCTGATTGCCCCCTAGTTAACCCTTTCACCAGTGATCACCATATAACTGTTACAGGTGACGCTGGTTGGTTAGTTATTTTTTTATAGTTTCAGGGCACCCGCCATTTATTACCTAGTCTCACTAGTGTACCCCTAAATTTAGGGGTGTCTACTTTCCAAAATGGGGTCATTTGGGGGGGGTTTGTGCCATCTTGGCATTTTATGGCCTTCAAAACTGTAACGCCCTTAGAAAGCCTGAAGGCGGTGCTTGGTTTTCGGGGCCCCGTACGCGGCTAGGCTGCCAAAAAGTCCCACATATGTGGTATCCCCGTACTCAGGAGAAGCAGCAGAATTTATTTTGGGGTGTCATTTCACATATGCCCATGGCATGCGTGAGCAATATATCATTTAGTGACAACTTTGTGAAAAAAAAAAAAAAAAAAAAGTTTGTAATTTTCCCGCAACTTGTGGCAAAATATAAAATATTCCATGGACTCAACATGCCTCTCAGCAAATAGCTTGGGGTGTCTACTTTCTAAAATGGGGTCATTTGTGGGGGTTTTGTGCCATCTTGGCATTTTATGGCCTTCAAAACTGTAATAGGTAGTGAGAAGTGAACTCAAAAATTTACGCCCTTAAGGCCCGTACACACGGTCGGACTTTTTGACAACAAACATGCAAATTAGCTGTTTTGGAGCAACATCCGACTGTGTGTACGCTCCATCGGACAAACTTTTTCTGTTTTCATCGGACTTTTGTTGGCTCTGCGAACGGACAAACTTTTTGACAACAGAAGTCCGATGGAGCAAAGTCCGACCGTGTGTATGCAAAAGCATCGGACTTTTGTACAAGGTACAAACACGCATGCTCAGAACCATTGCAAACGATCAGACTACAATACAGAAGTTGACCAAAGGTGGCGCTGGAGTCATTGAACGTCCTCTTTTGAAGTGGCGTCCGTACGTTGTGACGTCACCACGTTCGTGTTTGTTGTCAAAAAGTCCGACCGTGTGTATGCAATACAAACTTGTGGACAACACACTTTGTACAAAAGTCCACGGAAAAGTTTGTACAAGTCCGACCGTGTGTATGGGGCTTTAGAAAGCCTGAAGGCGGTGCTTGGTTTTCGGGGCCCCGTATGCGGCTAGGCTCCCAAAAAGTCCCACATATGTGGTATCCCCGTACTCAGGAGAAGCAGCAGAATTTATTTTGGGGTGTCATTTCACATATGCCCATGGCATGCATGAGCAATATATCATTTAGTGACAACTTTGTGAAAAAAAAAAAAAAAAAAAAAAAGTTTGTAATTTTCCCGCAACTTGTGGCAAAATATAAAATATTCCATGAACTCAACATGCCTCTCAGCAAATAGCTTGGGGTGTCTACTTTCTAAAATGGGGTCATTTGTGGGGGTTTTGTGCCATCTTGGCATTTTATGGCCTTCAAAACTGTAATAGGTAGTGAGAAGTGAACTCAAAAATTTACGCCCTTAGAAAGCCTGAAGGCGGTGCTTGGTTTTCGGGGCCCCGTACGCGGCTAGGCTCCCAAAAAGTCCCACATATGTGGTATCCCCGTACTCAGGAGAAGCAGCAGAATTTATTTTGGGGTGTCATTTCACATACGCCCATAGCATGTGTGAGCAATATATCATTTAGTGACAACTTTGTGTAAAAAAAAATAAAAATAAATTTTTTGTCATTATTCAATCGCTTGAGGCAAAAAAATAAAATATTCAATGGGCTCAACATGCCTCTTATCAATTTCCTTAGGGGGTCTACTTTCCAAAATGGGGTCATTTGGGGGGGTTTTGTACTGCCCTGCCATTTTAGCACCTCAAGAAATGAGATAGGCAGTCGTAAACTAAAAGCTGCGTAAATTCCAGAAAACGTACCTTAGTTTGTAGATGTGACAACTTTTGCGCAAACCAATAAATATACAATTATTGACTTTTTTTTTACCAAAGACATGTGGCTGAATACATTTTGGCCTAAATGTATGACTAAAATTGAGTTTATTGGATTTTTCTAATAACAAAAAGTAGAAAATATCATTTTTTTTCAAAATTTGCGGTCTTTTTACGTTTATATCGCAAAAAATAAAAATCGCAGAGGCAATCAAATACCATCAAAAGAAAGCTCTATTTGTGGGAAGAAAAGGACGCAAATTTTGTTTGGGTACAACATTGCATGACCGCGCAATTACCAGTTAAAGCAGCGCAGTGCCAAATTGTAAAAAGACCTCTGGTCATTTACCAGCAAAATGGTCCGGTCTGAAAGTGGTTAAATGAAACAATAAAGACAATCAGTCAAGTACAATTTAAGGAATTTCAGCCTTGTGGTTATTTGTGCATTTTATTAACCACTTTAGCTCCGGACCAATAAACACCTTAAGGACCAGAGGTCTTTTTGCAATTTCGCACTGCGCTGCTTTAACTGGTAATTGCGCGGTCATGCAATATTGCATCCAAACGAAATTTGCGTCCTTTTCTTCCCACAAATACAGCTTTCTTTTGATGGTATTTGATTGCCTCTGCGATTTTTTTTTTTTGCGATATAAATGGAAAAAGACCTAATATTTCGAGAAAAAAATATATTTTCTACTTTTTGTTATAAGAAAAATCGAATAAACTAAATTTTAGTCATACATTGAGGGCAACATTTATTCAGCCACATGTCTTTAGTAAAAAAAATGTCAATAAGCGTATATTTTTTGGTTTGCGCAAAAGTTATAGCGTCTACAAACTAGAGTACATTTTCTGGAATTTACACAGCTTTTAATTTATGACTGCCGATCTCATTTCTTGAGGTGCTAAAATGGCAGGGCAGTACAAATCCCCCCCAAATGACCCCATTTTGGAAAGTAGACACCCCAAGGAAATTGCTGATGGGTATGTTGAGCCCATTGAATATTTATTTTTTTTGTCCTAAGGGATTGAATAATGACAAAAAAAAAAAATGTATTTACAAAAAGTTGTCACTAAATGATATATTGCTCACACATGCCATGGTTATATGTGGAATTGCACCCCAAAATATATTCCGCTACTTCTCCCGAGTATGGGGATACCACATGTGTGGGACTTTTTGGGAGTCTAGTCGCGCACGGCACCCCGAAAACCAATCACCACCTTCAGGATTTCTAAGGGTGCAAATTTTTGATTTAACTCCTCACTACCTATCACAGTTTCGAAGGCCATAAAATGCCAAAATAGCACAAAACCCCCCAAAATGACCCCATTTTGGAAAGTAGACACCCCAAGCTATTTACTGAGAGGCATGTTGAGTCCATGGAATATTTTATATTTTGCCACAAGTTGCGGGAATATTACAAACTTTTTTTTTTTTGCACCAAGTTGTCACTAAATGATATATTGCTCACACATGCTATGGGCATATGTGAAATTACACCCCAAAATACATTCTACTGCTTCTCCCGAGTACAGGGATACCACATGTGTGGGACTTTTTGGGAGTCTAGTCGCGCACGGCACCCCGAAAACCAATCACCACCTTCAGGATTTCTAAGGGTGCAAATTTTTGATTTAACTCCTCACTACCTATCACAGTTTCGAAGGCCATAAAATGCCAAAATAGCACAAAACCCCCCCAAATGACCCCATTTTGGAAAGTAGACACCCCAAGCTATTTACTGAGAGGCATGCTGAGTCCATGGAATATTTTATATTTTGCCAAAAGTTGCGGGAATATTACAAACTTTTTTTTTTTGCACAAAGTTGTCACTAAATGATATATTGCTCACACATGCTATGGGCAGAAGTCAAATTACACCCCAAAATAAATTCTGCTGCTTCTTCCAAGTACGGGGATACCACATGTGGGGGACTTTTTGGGAGCCTAGCCACGTACGGGACCCCGAAAACCAAGCACTGCCTTCCGGATTTGAATATAAAATGCTATAAAAAACAAACTAACCAGAGTCACCCGTAACACTTATACGGTGATCAGTGGTGAAAGGGTTAACTAGGGGCAATCAGGGGGTTCAAATTTTTATTAGGTAGTATATGGGGGTCCCTGGCGCTATATAAAAACCTGACGGGGAACCTAAATAACTAACTGGCTAACCAGCGTCACCAGTGACACTTATACTGTGATCGCTGGTGAAAGGGGGTGAAAGGGTTAACTAGCAGCAATCAGGGGGTTAAAACCATTATTGGGTAGTATATCGGGGTACCTAGCGCTATAAAAACCTGGCGGTGAACCTAAAAAAATAACTAGCTACCTAGCGACACTAGCGACACTGATGCAGCGTTCAGAAAAATTATCGCTTAGTGACACTGGCAAAAGGGGGTGAAAGGGTTAACTAGCGGAAATCAGGGGGTTAAAACCATTATTGGGTAGTATATCGGGGTACCTAGCGCTATAAAAACCTGGTGGTGAACCTAAAAAAATAACTAGCTACCTAGCGACTGTAGCGACACTAATGCAGCGATCAGAAAAACGATCGCTTAGTGACACTGGCAAAAGGGGGTGAAAGGGTTAACTAGCGGCAATCAGGGGGTTAAAACCATTATTGGGTAGTATATCGGGGTACCTAGCAATATAAAAACCTGGCGGTGAACCTAAAAAAATAACTAGCTACCTAGCGACACATGCAGCGATCAGAAAAATGATCGCTTAGTGACACTGGCAAAAGGGGGTGAAAGGGTTAACTAGCGGCAATCAGGGGGTTAAAACCATTATTGGGTAGTATATCAGGGTACCTAGCGCTATAAAAACCTGGCGGTGAACCTAAAAAAATAACTAGCTACCTAGCGACTGTAGCGACACTAATGCAGCAATCAGAAAAACGATCGCTTAGTGACACTGGCAAAAGGGGGTGAAAGGGTTAACTAGCGGCAATCAGGGGGTTAAAACCATTATTGGGTAGTATATCGGGGTACCTAGCGATATAAAAACCTGGCGGTGAACCTAAAAAAATAACTAGCTACCTAGCGACACATGCAGCGATCAGAAAAATGATCGCTTAGTGACACTGGCAAAAGGGGGTGAAAGGGTTAACTCTAGGGGCAATCAGGGGGTTAAATCTTTATTGGGGGGTGATAGGGGGCTACCCTGGACCTAACACTAACTGTCCTGACAGTTTTTACTGTCACAACTGACACTGAATGCATTGATCAGTAAAGAAATGATCAATGCAATCAGTGACACTGTGACTGGGGGGGGAGGGGGGGCGGGGGGGGATCGGGGGGCGATCGGGGGGGGGATCGGGGGGGGGGGTTTGTGTGCCTGTGTGTACCTACATGTCAGTGTAGTGTTGGTGCACACTTACTATTAGTCTTCTCCTCGTAGTCCGGTCAAAAAGACCGCCCCGAGGAGAATGACATCACTTCCTCCTTCCTGTGTAAACAATACACAGGGGAGGAAGCTTCTCATTGGCCAGGAGCGATCCAGAGGGGGTGGCCGAAAACCAACGGCCATCCCCTCATCACGGAGCGCTCCTGGACCGAATCGGACCGCCGTAAACAGCGGGAGGGGGTCCGATCGGACCCCCCACCCGCTGGAAGGCAATCACGTAGATGTACGTGATTGTGCCTGCCTGTGCCATTGTGCTGACGTACAATGGCAATACGGCGGTCCTCAAGTGGTTAAGAACACATTTGAAAAGTAAACATTTTGTTAGACTGCAATAATATTTGGGAGACTGAAGACTACCCGCATGGGAGGGATGGCAGAAAGGTGATTTTGGATTATACAGTGCATCCGGAAAGTAGTCACAGCACTTCACTTTTTCAACATTTTATTATGTTACAGCCTTATTGCAAAATGGATTCAATTCATTATTTTCCTCAAAATTCTACAAACAATACCCCATAATGACAACGTGAAAGAAGTTTTAAATCTTTGCAAATGTATTAAAAATAAAAAAACGAGTACCTTGTAAAAGTATTCATACCCCTTGAAATTTTCTGCATATTGTCATGCTACAACCAAAACTGTAAATGTATTTTATTGTTTTTTATGTGATAGACCAACACAAACTGACACATAATTGTGAAGTGGAAGTAAAATGATAAATGGTTTCAAAGTGTTTTACAAATAAATATCTGAAAAGTGTGACTTGCATTTGTTTTCAGCCCCCCTGAGTCAATACTTTGTAGAACCACGTTTCCCTGCAATTACAGCTGCAAGTCTTTTTGGGGATGTCTCTACCAGTTTTGTACATCTAGAGAGTGAAATTGTTGCCCATTCTTCTTTTCAAAATAACTCAAGCTCTGTCAGATTGGATGGAGAGCATCTGTGAACAGCAATTTTGATGACTTGCCATAGATTCTAAATTGGATTTATGTCTGGACTTTGACTGGCCAATTCTAACACCTTCCAGGTCCTGCTGGAAGGTGAACCTCTGTTGCAGTCTCAAGTTTTTTGCAGACTCTAATAGGGATGAGCTTTGAGTTCGAGTCGAACTCATGTTCGACTCGAACATTGCCTGTTCGGCTGTTCAGCGAACAGTGAACAATTTGGGCTGTTCGCAGCAAATTCGAAAAGCCGGAACACCCTATACAAGTCTATGGGAGAAATCTAAAGTGCTAATTTTAAAGGGTAATATGCAGGTTACTGTCCTAAAAAGTGTTTGGGGACCCGGGTCCTGCCCCAGGGGACATGGATCAATGCAAAAAAAGTTTTGAAAACGGACGTTTTTTCAGGAGCAGTGATTTTAATAATGATTAAAGTGAAACAATAAAAGTGTAATATTCCTTTAAATTTCGTAGCTGGGGGGTATCTATAATATGCCTGTGAAGGGGCGCATGTTTCTGGTGCTTAGAACTGTCCCTGCACAAAGTGTCATTTGTGCAGGAAAAAAAGTCTTTTAAAATCACTTGCGGCTATTGTCGGGTCCCGTAATACAGAGAACACTCAATGACTGTTCTCTGCATTAGCCGACAATTCATTCATTCATTGATAAAAAAAAAAAAAAGCGTGGGAGTTCCCCTAAATTCAATTACCAGGCCCTTCAGGTCTGACATGGATATTAAGGGGAACCCCGTGTCAAATTTAAAAAAAAATTGACGTGGGGGTCCCCCTAAATATCCATAACCAGACCCTTTAGGTCTGATATGGATATTAAGGGGAACCCCGCATCAAATTTAAAAAAAATTGCCGTGGGGGTCCCCCTAAAAATCCATATCAGACCCTTTATCTGAGCACGCAACCTGGCAGGCCGCAGGAAAAGAGGGGGGGACGAGAGAGCGCCCACCCCTCCCTCCTGAACCGTACCAGGCCACATACCCTCAACATTGGGAGGATGCTTTGGGGGTCTGTGACCCCTCAAAGCACCTTGTCCCCATGTTGATGAGGACAAGGGCCTCATCCTCACAACCCTGGCCGTTGGTTGTGAGGGTCTGCGGGCGGGGGGCTTATCAGAATCTGGAAGCCCCCTTTAACAAGGGGACCCCCAGATCCCGGCCCCCCCCTATTTGAAATGGTAAGGGGGTAAAAAAGTACCCCTACCATTTCACAAAGAAAGTGTCAAAATGGTTAAATAAGACAAACACACTTTTGAAAAATTCCTTTATTAAAAATAAAAAAAATAAAAAAAAGATTCCAGCGGTGCTAATCCACTCTTGCTATCCAGCGAAGGGTCTCCGGGGTCCAGCAATGGATGATCATATCCAGCGACGGGGAATCTCTCAGTCCAGCGCTGTCCATACATCCTTCTTCTGTCTCCACTCCGGAGACACTGCAGAGAGCCCAGCGCTGACGTTTCTTATATTAGGAGGGCGGGGCCACCCGTCGCCTGACCCCGCCCCTCTGACGCTGGAGAGGGAAGCCAGGGGTTCCCCAGTGACGTGTGGGTGACCCCGCCCCCTCTGATGTAACGGAAACCTGCATTACAACAGAGGGGGCGGGGTCACCCACACGTCACTGGGGAACCCCTGGCTTCCCTCTCCAGCGTCAGAGGGGCGGGGTCAGGCGACGGGTGGCCCCGCCCTCCTAATATAAGAAACGTCAGCGCTGGGCTCTCTGCAGTGTCTCCGGAGTGGAGACAGAAGAAGGATGTATGGACAGCGCTGGACTGAGAGATCCCCCGTCGCTGGATATGATCATCCATCGCTGGACCCCAGAGACCCGTCGCTGGATAGCAAGAGTGGATTAGCACCGCTGGAATCTTTTTTTTATTTTTAATAAAGGAATTTTTCAAAAGTGTGTTTGTCTTATTTAACCATTTTGACACTTTCTTTGTGAAATGGTAGGGGTACTTTTGTACCCCCTTACCATTTCAAACAGGGGGGGGCCGGGATCTGGGGGTTCCCTTGTTAAAGGGGGCTTCCAGATTCTGATAAGCCCCCCGCCCGCAGACCCTCACAACCAACGGCCAGGGTTGTGAGGATGAGGCCCTTGTCCTCATCAACATGGGGACAAGGTGCTTTGAGGGGTCACAGACCCCCAAAGCATCCTCCCAATGTTGAGGGTATGTGGCCTGGTACGGTTCAGGAGGGAGGGGGGGCGCTCTCTCGTCCCCCCCTCTTTTCCTGCGGCCTGCCAGGTTGCGTGCTCGGATAAAGGGTCTGATATGGATTTTTAGGGGGACCCCCACGGCAATTTTTTTTTAAATTTGATGCGGGGTTCCCCTTAATATCCATATCAGACCTGAAGGGTCTGGTTATGGATATTTAGGGGGACCCCCACGTCAATTTTTTTTTTAAATTTGACATGGGGTTCCCCTTAATATCCATGTCAGACCTGAAGGGCCTGGTAATTGAATTTAGGGGAACCCCCACGCTTTTTTTTTTTTTTTTTATCAATGAATGAATGAATTGTCGGCTAATGCAGAGAACAGTCATTGAGTGTTCTCTGTATTACGGGACCCGACAATAGCCGCAAGTGATTTTAAAAGTCTTTTTTTCCTGCACAAATGACACTTTGTGCAGGGACAGTTCTAAGCAGCAGAAACATGCGCCCCTTCACAGGCATATTATAGATACCCCCCAGCTACGAAATTTAAAGGAATATTACACTTTTATTGTTTCACTTTAATCATTATTAAAATCACTGCTCCTGAAAAAACGGCCGTTTTTAAAACTTTTTTTTGCATTGATCCATGTCCCCTGGGGCAGGACCCAGTTCCCCAAACACTTTTTAGGACAGTAACCTGCATATTACCCTTTAAAATGAGCACTTTAGATTGTGAACGTTCGAGTCCCATAGACTTTAATAGGGTTCTAAAGTTCACAAGAAGTTTAGGTCTGTTCGCAGGTTCTGGTGCGAACCGAACAGGGGGGTGTTCGGCTCATCCCTAGACTCTAAGGCCGCGTACACACGGGTGGACTGTTCGCCCAACTTTGTCCGCTGAACAGTGTTTGGGCGGACAGTCCGCTCGTGTGTGGGCTTTCAGCGGACAGTTTCAGCGGACAGTTTGACGAACAAGGTTTTTCGGAAATTCCGTAAAACTGTCCGCTGAAACCTTGTTTCAGCGAACAGTCCGCTCGTGTGTAGGCTTGTTCGTCAAACAAAGTTGCGCGCATGCTCAGAAAGGATTTACACGCCGAAAGTTATAATGCAGTGTATAGGACGTCGTATTTTTCGTCCCGTCGTACGTGCCGTTCACGTCATCGCGCACGGTTTCAGCAAACTGTTCGTTCGTCGTGTGTGGCCATGTCCGTCCATGCTAATTTTGAGCGGACTGTTTGCCGAAACTGTTTGACGGACAAAGTTGGGCGAACAGTCCGCGCGTGTGTATGCGGCCTAACAGAATTTCTATTCCCCTTTGCTCAATACGTTGTTGAAGCACCTTTGACATCAATTACAGACTCAAGTCTTTTTGAGTATGATGCTACAAATTTGGCACACCTATTTTTGGGCAGTTTCTCCTATTCTTCTTTGCAGGACCTCTCAAACTCCATCAGGTTGGATGGGGAGCATCAGTGCACATCCATTTCCAGATCTCTCCAGAGATATTCATCGGGTTCAAGTCTGGGCTCTGGCTGGGCCACTCAAGGACATTCACAGAGTTGTTCCGTAGCCACTCCTTTGTTATTGTGGCTGTGTACTTAGGGTCGTTGTCCTGTTAGAATATGAACCTTCTCCCCAGTCTGAGGTCCAAAGCGCTCTGGAGCAGATTTTCATCAAGGATGTCTCTGTATATTATTGCATTCATCTTTCTCTTGATCCTAGCTAGTCTCCTAGCTTCTGCTGCTGAAAAACATCCCCACAGTATGATGCTGCCACCACCATGCTTCATTTTATGGATGGTATTGGCCAGGTGATGAGCGGTGCCTGTTTTCCTCCAGAAATGATGCTTGCCATTCAGGCCAAAGAGTTCAATCTTTGTTTCATCAGACCATAGAAATTTGTCACTAGTTGAATCTAATGTAATAGGGGACTCTAACATATGGGAAATAAATCTGACATATGGGGGTGACCCTGATATTATGGAGAGACTCTAATGTGATGGGGTGGAACCTCTGATGTGATAGAGGATGTCTTATGTGAAGGGGGGCTTTTAATGTGAAGTTCATTTAATCAAAGCAGTTGGATGCATTGTCCCAGGCTCAGGTTTGACATTGATGTAGTAATATTTATGTTTTTTTACATTTTAGACAGGGGGTGCTTCAGGATTTTGCACGTGTTTAAAGGTTGGCGTTACTGAAATAAGTTTGAGAAATGCTGCTCAAGGATAGTAGTGATGTAGCATTCACTTTCACAATCTTTTTAAATCCCACAGCAAACAATGCTTAGAAGTCTTGACCTTATATGTTGTTCTTTTCTTGCGGCATGCATTGAAGTCAATGAAACTCATCCTCTCTGAATTTTCTTGTGTCATTTTCCTGTCTCCGTCCATTCTGGGTTCAAGATAAGGTGATCCCCGCTCCTCCAGTTGTTCCAAAAATCAGCCTGTAACCACAAGGAACTCATAAAAAATATAACTTTTTTTCACCCAAATGCTTGTTACTGATTCCATTGCACATCAATAACTTTTTTCTTGAGCTGGCACTTTGCAGCTCTGCCATGTTGCTGGTAATACACTGCTGTCAAGGCTACTCAATCTATTATGAAATAGCCAAGGACATTCTCAAGCATTTCAAACACAGCTGTATCCTTCGTCAGGATTCCAGCCCTTGGACTAGCAATTGATACCTCTCCTACTTTCTTCCATTTAAATCCTGCCTGTAAAGATATCAGTTTAAATCAAAATCAGTGTTATGACCTTTGGATTGAAATACTTCCAACTTGTAAATACACTATCCTTTTTGTGATAATGTTTTCATAATATTTCTCCCTCCGCAATGTATTTTAGCCTTTCTATCCCTATACATTTGAACCAGTTAGGTCACAATTGTGTACTGTCACGTACCAATATGGTCTTTTATAGTCTTTTTGGTATTCCTGATATGTTCTCTACAGTATGTAGCCTTATAATTGATGGTTTGTCCTTTTATGTATTGAAAAAGACAGCTACTAATAAATATACCTTCTTTCTATGTTACAAATGATAATTTGCTTAATTTCAAACGGTGCATTCACCTAATGCCCCAGAATTCTGAGGTTTGAAGGGGGGCTTAAGGTTTACCCCCTACTTTACCTATAACATTTGTTTGTTAAAAAAAAGTTTATAATTGTGTCTACATATCTTTTATGATTTTCATCCAACTATTATATACAACAGCTATTAGACACAACATGACAATCTTGTTTTACACCTCATCTATGCATCTGCAATGTTTAGTCAGTGTTGGATTTTATCTTATAGTGATCTGTTCAGTTAGTCTATGTGGAATGATGATACTGACGCCTAGACAATACAGCTAGTGTAACGTGGCTGCTGCTTTGAGATCATGGACAATGTGTAAATGTAGAAGCCTTTCTGAATAATTTTTATGTGAGTCACTTTTATGGAATGCATTGAATGAATGTGATCTAGCTCAATGCTCTGCAATGCACTAAAAACTAACACTGCTGTGGGATTTAAAAGGGTTCCAGTAAATGCATAACTGTAGCTGTACCTGAGATTTATTTACTATTCTAACAACTATTATCTATATTCTAAATACATTCTATATACATATCAAAAGTTCTCACTAGCAATAGTTGCATGGTGTCTCATAAGGCATGTTTCCTGATGGTGAAAACATTAAGCCATGACTACTTAGTTTGGGTTGGAACAACCACTTGTAGCCTCCATTGGAAGCTTGTGTGATGGAAGACAATGCTGGAATCCAATCAGAAGACGGAGACAAGGCATTGTCACCCTATAACAGGAAAAGAAAACTGTAGATTTAAAACAACTTTCAAAATGACTTTTGTCATTACACTAACATGTTAAAGCTTCTATGAGATTTTTAGTGATTGGGTTTACATATAGTTAAAAGTGGTTGTAAACCTCAGACATAAAATATGAACAAAGCTTATCCATCTATAGGGTGTAATTGTAATTAAGAGCACTAAGGGGGGGGGGGGGGGGGGTCGCTCCAGCTAATTGACAGCCTTATCTCTGTTCCTATGTGCTGTGTGGAGGGGGGCGGGGCTGTCACTTGCCTCCAATCAGCTCTCAAAGCTCTCCTCACTGAGAGCTTTAACTGTAGCTCCCTGCCCCCTGCTTTTTGAAGCTTTGGCAAGTCGTAACAATTATACACTTTGAACAGCTGTAGAGAAGAAAAAACAGCAGATAAACAGGTACAACTTATGTACTGTAGGATTATTTGTTTCATCTCTGGGTATCACCTGAAGCCTGTCACTTCATATGTAAAAGTTTACAACCACTTTAAGGTGCTCACAGACATGAGATGAATCCCTCAAGAAAATTGAAAAATCCCCAGGGTTTTTTTGGCAACAGGAAAAGTAACGTATCAAGAAAATATCATAATAAAGGGTATGTTTTATTGTACAAATGTTAAAATCACACAAAGATTTTTTTTTAAATATGAGCTCTGGTTACAAACATCCTCCATTCATCTTGTCGGCCATAACAATAATAATACAGGCAGGTATACTTATATACAGATATACAGAATGAACATTACAATATTGATCTTGCCCTAAGAAATGCCCCAATGCATTTCAACCATATGTGTCTGGGTTAGGCACACCTGTGGCAAGTAGTTCCCAATGTTTAGAAAGCATAATATGCAAATATAAATTTGTTAAAGGATACATTGAAGATGGCTGACTCCTTGATTGTCACGCTCCCATGGCCCAGTCCACGCGGTAGGCCCTTGGTGGTGTGACTGACTGCTCCACTTTAAAAGTGTACTCTCCACACTTCTTGCACCTGGAGAATGGCCGAGGGTTAGCGACCAGGCCGTCTAACTTTCCGCACAGCATACCCAGGCCCTCGATGTCTCCAGTAGTGTGCAGCAGGTGGATTCCCGTGTCCATGAGCACAGTACCAGGCAACTGTATTCCTGCGGGACCCCTTCCGAGAAGCATCCGGGGTCCTGTCGCAGGCTGCATTCCTGGGCACAGTACATTTTCCAGAAAAGTTTTCTCCAAACTCCGAGAAAGTATCGACTAGTCTTTCCTCCTTCTGCAGCACACTCTCACATGGTGCCTCGTGCAGGAAAGAACAACTCAGACTCCTCCCACTGGGATGCTCAGGTTGCGCAACTTTGCGGGCTTTTCGGCAAGGGCACCTCCCACGCTTATGCACCTCAGTGTAAAAATGGTGCCGATGACGGAGTTACAAAACACAACCCTCTGTATTCGCTTTACCACCTGTTACAGTTCCTTTCCAAGGTAACGGTAAAATCCCAGACGAGCCCCCACATGCAGCACTAACCCCCGAAGGAGCTACTGGTTATTTTTGGGCTTACCGTTTCCTTTCCGTTCTCCTTGTTTCACATCTTGGGGATGTCCCGTGGTAGATAGCCCAGTAACTTGAGACTGACAATAGATCCACTTGAATGGATTTTATTTGCAAACTTAAACCATTGAACAGTCTTTCAACTTAGGATCAGAGGGTTGGGAAAGGAAGTTAAGGGTACTCTCAATGTCAAAGTCCAAAAGGGTTAAAGAACTTGCTTACTTTGACTGCATCCAGAGAATAGCCATTCACAGCTGGATGAGCACTCAGGTTGGACAGTCCCTCTCTCACAAGGCCTAGCAGCCAACAAGGTGCTTACTCAGGAACAAAGTCTTTGTCACAGACGTTGTTGCAGAACACGTAGGGAAACTAAGCTGTAGAACACTTGTAGGATACCTGGATCTTTCAGCACGCTTGGCGATATCCACAAGACCGGATTCTCTTGATTACTTCAGCCCTTCCAGGCTCTTGTTAAGAAAACCAACCCGTGCGTGGTGTTCTTCTAAAGAGTCCTCCCCTGGAATGCTTGAAGTACACTGGGTCCGGAGACAGCACCCATCCACCTCAGAATCCTCCTTTAGCATCCTTTCCTTGGGCTAGCCAGCCCTGAGGCATCAAAGTTGGGTGGATCCGCACCCCAGGCCATAGCTTTCCTGGGGGCTGGTCAGGAGGACCAGTACCATGTAATCAGCACATCATACTGGACCGGAACCCCGAACCACGTGATGTCCACATCTTAAATACCCTCTCCCAGAGGGCACAACGAGAGGGCCACTCCCACTGACCTGACTCCCATAGAGAGTAATTTAAGCGCCTAACCAGACCATAGTTCTCACGCCTGCCACAAGAGATAGTGGCCCCTGTGGCCATTCTGAACATCTCACAGTCCAGTTAGACTGATACAGAAGTCTAATTTAGGCAAATAAACCCAAACCAAACTGTAGTTTGAGTAAAGTTTAATTTTGAAAAAGGCATAGTGCGTGCTCTTCAGGAGCCCGCCGCTACATATGTTTTATTGGCAGATCTTCAGTCAGCTGTGCACTGGATTGATGATAAATCTTTTGGCCAGAAAACATCTGGCCAATGAGTGAATCATACAGTGGGGCAAAAAAGTATTTAGTCAGTCACCAATTGTGCAAGTTCTCGCACTTAAAAAGATGAGAGAGGCCTGTAATTGTCATCATAGGTATACCTCACCTATGAGAGACAAAGTGTGGAAACAAATCCAGACAATCAAATGAAAGACAATCATCCAGACAATCACACATGAAAGAATTTATTTGCAAATTATGGTGGAAAATAAATATTTTGTCAATATCAAAAGTTCATCTCAATACTTATATATCCTTTTTTGGCAATGACAGAGGTCAAACATTTTCTGTAAGTCTTCACAAGGTTGTCACTAGGGATGAGCTTCGTGTTCGAGTCGAACATACGTTCGACTCGAACATCGGATGTTCGTCCGTTCGGCGAAGTCCGAACATTTTGGTCCGTTCGCGCCAAATTCGTGTGGTGCTCACGGCCCACAATGCACTGCGATGGCGCAATCGCAGCGCCAGCAGCGAGGAGAGCCATGATTGGCCACAGGCAGGATGCCTGTGGCCAATCATAGCTCAGGCTGTGTAGTGCACGCCCCACACTATATAAGGCCGCCAGCGCGGCGGCCTTGTGTAGTGTGTTGGCGTTTGAAGCAGTGGGTGTTCTGTGTACCTTCAACACAGTACACACCGATCGTTTTCGGCCGATTTTCGATCTTGCTGTTGTGTAGTGGTTATTGTCTGCGTGCCCTGACCGCAGTATATACCGCTATATTCACCTCACCTATATAGCTAGTGATCTATCTTTTATAATAGAGCTTGCAGTCAGTAGTGTTAGGAGCTAGTGCGTGCTGTCTGCGTGCTCTGTACCCAGTACATACCGCTATATCCACCTACATAGCTCTTCTCTATTTGAGCCCACTTGCCATCTGCAGGAGTTATTGGAAGTTGTGTGTGCCTCCAGCACAGCACAGTATACATCTGTATATACCCCTTTATCTCTCGTGTTCTATAATAAAGGCATCTGCAGGAGTTAGTGGGTGTTCTGTGTACCTTCAACACAGTACACACCGATCGTTTTCGGACGATTTTCGATCTTGCTGTTGTGTAGTGGTTGTTGTCTGCGTGCCCTGACCGCAGTATACACCGCTATATTCACCTCACCTATATAGCTAGTGATCTATCTTTTATAATAGAGCTTGCAGTCAGTAGTGTTAGGAGCTAGTGCGTGCGGTCTGCGTGCTCTGTACCCAGTACATACCGCTATATCCACCTACATAGCTCTTCTCTATTTGAGCCCACTTGCCATCTGCAGGAGTTATTGGAAGTTGTGTGTGCCTCCAGCACAGCACAGTATACATCTGTATATACCCCTTTATCTCTGGTGTTCTATAATAAAGGCATCTGCAGGAGTTAGTGGGTGTTGTGTGCCTCTAGCACAATATACACTACCCAACTGCTTTTTTACCCAACTCCCTTCAGGCCATTACCATGTCTGGAAGGCCAGCAAGGAGAGGCAGACAGGCGCGAGCCGATAAAAGAGGGCAAGCAGGCTCTGTGTCTAGAGACAACAGTGCTGGTCGTGGACGCGGTGCATTGTCATCAGCATGTGGCCATGGGACACGCTTGTCCTTCTTTTCGGCAGCTGGACATGTTGAGCCGCAACATGCCAACGACTTGGTAGAGTGGATGACCAAGCCCTCTTCATCCTCCTCGTCCTCTCTCACCCAGGCTCAGGGTACTAGCAAAGCAGCTGCCAACGCATCGTCTTCCCTCCTCTCAATGTCATCATCAGTGACTCCTTCCCTAGATCCACCACGTCCTCCTGAGGAGTCTCCTGAACTCTTTGAGCACAGTGTTGGGTACATGCTCCAGGAGGATGCCCAGTGTTTTGTGGGCTCTGATGATGACACTCAGCTAGAGGAAGGCAGTAGCGTGAGCGCAGAGAGAGGGGATGCTCAAGAAGGACAGCAATCTGGCAGTCATGTTCCACAAGCTGCAGCATACTGCCAGGTTTGCTACAGCAATGAAGAGGGAGGGGATGATGAGGGCACTGACTCCACGTGGGTGCCTGGAAGGAGAGAGGAGGAGGAGGAGGAGGAGGCACATGTCCAACGAGGCAGGATGCCCTCCGGGGGCCAGCTTAGGGGCAGCACACCGACTGAATCACACCGCAGAGCTCCGCCTGTGCAGGGCGCTGCATCTGCGCGTTATTCTAAAAGTTCTTTGGTGTGGGCCTTTTTTGAGATGAGTGCATCAGATCGCACCACTGCTATTTGCAACATATGTCTCAAGCGTATCTCGCGTGGCCAAAACATCAGCCGCTTGGGCACCACATGCTTGACCAGACATATGTTGACCTGCCATGCAGCTCGTTGGCAAGCGTACCTCAAAGACCCACACCAAAGAACAAAGCGGACCTCTCCTTGCTCCTCATCAGCTGGCATCTCCAACCCCACTAGACCTTCAGTCCTCTCTGAAACCTGCTCTGAGAGGAATGAAGGTGTAGAATTAGGTGTGTCACAGCCAAGTGCTTCCGGGAACTCTGCTAGTGGTACACCCACGTCCGATTATAGCAGGCAAATGTCCCTGCCCCAGCTGCTGGACCGGCGAAAGAAGTTCACTCCCAGCCATCCACATGCCCAGCGGTTGAATGCTAGCTTGGCTAAATTGCTAGCACTTCAACTGCTGCCTTTTCAGTTGGTAGACTCGGCCCCCTTCCGTGAGTTTGTACAATGTGTGGTTCCTCGGTGGCAGGTCCCCAAACGCCACTTTTTCTCACGGAAGGCGATTCCGGCATGTGGAAGGCAATGTCCTTGCCTCGCTGGACAGGGCGGTCAGCGGTAAGGTGCGTATTACCGCTGACTCATGGTCCAGCAGGCATGGACAGGGACGTTACCTGTCTTTCACGGCCCATTGGGTCACTCTTCTGGCTGCTGGGAAGGATGCAGGACAAGGTGCAGTAGTGTTGGAGGTTGTTCCACCACCACGCCTCCAAAATGCTACTATTGGTTGTGACACACCTCTCTCCTCCACCCCCTCCTCTTCTTCTTCCTCCATGGCCTCTTCCAGTGCTCTGTCCTCAGAACCAGCGGTGCTTCGTAGGCGTTCCAGGGGCTACGCAAGTACGCAGGCAAAACGATGCCATGCCGTGCTTGTGCTGGTTTGTTTGGGGGACAGGAGCCACACTGGGGCAGATGTTTTGTCAGCTCTGCAGGGGCAGGCCGAGAGGTGGTTGACGCCACGCCAGCTTAAGCCAGGAATGGTGGTTTGTGACAATGGCACCAACCTCCTCTCCGCCCTCCGACAGGGACAACTGACCCATGTGCCCTGTGTAGCTCACGTCCTTAACCTGGTGGTGCAGCGGTTCTTGGGCAGGTACCCCGGCTTACAGGATGTCCTGAAGCAGGCCAGGAAAGTCTGTGTGCATTTCCGCCGATCATTTAATGCCTGTGCTCGGCTGGCTGAGCTCCAAAAGGAGTTGAACCTGCCCAAGAACCGCCTTATATGTGACATGTCCACCAGATGGAACTCAACGTTGGCCATGCTGCAGCGGCTGCACACGCAGCAGAGGGCCATCAATGAGTACCTGTGTGACTACGGCACCAGGACAGGGTCAGGGGAGCTCGGTTTTTTCTCACCATGCCAGTGGGGCATGATCAGGGATGCATGTACTGTCCTGTCACCATTTGAGGAGGCCACAAGGATGGTGAGCAGTGACAGTGCATGCATCAGTGACACTGTACCTCTTGTCCACCTCTTGGAGCATACGCTGCGTGGAATAATGGACAGGGCACTTGAGGCAGAACAGAGGCAGGAAGAGGAGGACTTCCTTGCCTCTCAAGGCCCCCTTTATCCAGACAGTGTTCCTGCTGTGCCACCCATCACACAGGAAGAGGATGAGGAGGAGGAAGAGGAGGAGGAGGATGATTGTGTCAGCATGGAGGTGGAGGCTGGCACTCAGCATCAGCAGCAGCAGCAGCAGTCTTGTAGGGATGATTTACAGTCCCAAGAAACACGTGGACTTGTACGTGGCTGGGAGGAGGTAGCTGCGGATCATGTTGTCCTTAGTGACCCAGAGGACTCCGGACCGAATGCCTCAGCTAACCTACGCTGCATGGCCTCCCTGATCCTGCAAAGCCTGCGGAAGGATCCTCGTATTCTTTGGATCAAGGAGAGGGACCATTACTGGCTGGCCACTCTCCTTGATCCATGGTACAAGGGTAAGGTTGCCGACCTTATCTTGCCATCGCAGAGGGAGCAGAGGATGAGACAGCTCCAGGAGGCCTTGCAGAAAGGTCTGTGCAACGCGTTCCCAGAGACTGGGAGGTTACAAACTCCTGGTCCTGGACAACGTGTTGCTGAGGCATCGGTCAGAAGGAGCGGTGGAGAAGGTGGCCGTCTGACTGATGCTTTCAGACAATTTTTTAGTCCGCAGCCCCAAGGTATGATCGGTTCCAGCACCCATCGCCAGCGTCTGATTTACATGGTGCAGGAATGCCTAGGGGCAAGGTCAGACTTGGACACCTTTCCCACCGAAAATCCTCTGGCTTACTGGGTCTTGAGGATGGATCACTGGCCAGAGCTTGCACAGTATGCAATTGAGCTACTGGCCTGTCCTGCATCCAGCGTTCTTTCGGAACGCACCTTCAGTGCTGCTGGTGGCTTTGTTACCGATCACAGGGTGCGCCTGTCCCCCGAATCAGTTGATCGACTGACCTTCATCAAGATGAATCAGTCTTGGATCACCCACAGCTACCAAGCACCGGAAGCTGATGTAACAGAATAATTTGTTTTGAAATATCACATCCCTTCAAGACTGCCTATGCTGATGCTGAGTGACTGTCCTGTTATGTTGATTGTCTATCCTCTTCCTCCTCCGCTGATATGTTGGAAGAACATTTCTGGTTCTGGGTGATGCCATCAGCCCAATTTTTCTGCCCCTTTTTAACAGGGGCGTTTAAGTACAATTTTTGATGCAATGCTTTGCAGCAGGGCTAATTCCTGCAATAAAACAAGAGTATATGGGAGAGGTTGCAGTGTGGTGGCACCAGCACCAGTGCCTAAGGCCCAATTTTTCTGCCCCTGTTTAACAGGGGCGTTTAAGTACAATTTTTGATGCAATGCTTTGCAGCAGGGCTAATTCCTGCAATAAAACTAGAGTATATGGAAGAGGTTGCAGTGTGGTGGCACCAGCACCAGTGCCTAAGGCCCAATTTTTCTGCCCCTGTTTAACAGGGACATGTAATTACAATTCTTGATATAATATTTCACAGGAGGGCCCCTTCCTGTGCCCACCCAGAGTAACGGTGAGGACTTATAGTGTTGTGGCACCAGCACCACAACCACCAAAGGTCAATTTTTCTACCACTGTTCAACAATGGCATGTAATTACAATTCTTGATATAATCGTTCACAGCAGGGCGCTCCAGCGCCCACCAAGAGTCACTTTGAGGGCTTACAATGTTGTGGCAAAACCAACACCTTGTTCCGCAATTTCTGCAGAGCATATAGGGCAGGCCCCTACTTTCAAACATCCAATTTACAAACATCTCCTACTTGCAAACGGAAGGAGACAACAGCAAGTGAGATGAAAAAAGATGGACGACAAAACAAATTATACAGTGGTGATAACCCTTCCCTATGTTTTCCAAAAAGCTTAAAAATAGTTTTTTTGACTGGAGCTACACTTTAAAAATGTACCAGTTGAAAATTACAAACAGATTCAACTTAACACAACAAACCTACACAGTCCCTGTCTTGTTTGCACCGCCTGTATACTGCTGTTCTGAGTATATAGGGCCTGGGGGCCACACGCATTTCCTTTTTTTAATATGGGTACAGGGTTCCCCTTAATATGCGTACAAGACCCAAATAGGCTGGTAATGGGCAGGGAGGGCTACCCATGCCATTTTTCTCAATGATTTTCAACCATATTGCAGGAACCAGATATAACATTAAAACCACAAGCAGTTTTAAATGGTGTTATTTCCGTTTAATCTCATTTTTTGCAGGGACTGTTCTAAACACGGGAAACACGTGGCACTTCACAGGCATCCTACAGACACCCCCCAGGCACCATATTTAAAGGAATATTTCACTTTTTTTTTCACTTTAATCGTCATTAAAATCAGTGCTCCCGCCAAAACGGACATTTTTAAAAACATTTTAGGCATTGACCCATGTCCCCTGGGGCAGGAGCCAGGTCCCCAAACCCTTTTTAGGACAGTATCTTGCATATTAGCCGTTAAAATTAGCACTTTTAATTTCGAACGTTCGAGTCCCATAGACTTCAATGGGGTTCTAAAGTTCGTTCGAATTTGGGGTCCGTTCGAAAGTTCTGGTGCGAACCGAACCGGGGGGTGTTCGGCTCATCCCTAGTTGTCACACACTGTTGCTGCTATGTTGGCCCATTCCTCCATGCAGATCTCATCTAGAGCAGTGATGTTTTGGGGCTGTCACTGGGCGACATGGACTTTCAACTCCCTCCAAAGGTTTTCTATGGGGTTGAGATCTGAAGACTGGCTAGGCCACTCCAGGACCTTGAAATGCTTCTTACTAAGCCACTCCTTCATTGCCCGGGTGGTGTTTTTGGGATCATTTTCATGCTGAAAGACCCAGCCACGTTTCATCTTCAATGCCGATGGGAGGAGGTTTGCACTCAAAATCTCATGATACATGGCCCCATTCTTTCTTTCATGTACACGGATCAGTCATCCTGTTCCCTTTGCAGAGAAACAGCCTCGAAGCATGATGTTGCCACCCCCATGCTTCACAGTAGGTACGGTGTTCTTTGGTTGCAACTCAGCATTCTCTGTCCTCCAAACACGATGAGTTGTATTTCTACCAAACAGTTCTACTTTGGTTTCATTTGACCATATAACATTCTCACAAACCTCTTCTGGATCACCCAAATGCTCTCTAACAAACCTCAGACGGGCCCAGACATGTACTGGCTTAATCAGGGGGACACGTCTGGCACTGCAGGATCTGAGTCCCTGACGGCGTAGTGTGTTACTGATGGTAGCCTTTGTTATGTTGGTCCCAGCTCTCTGTAGGTCATTCACTAGGTCCCCTCGTGTGATTCTGGGATTTTTGCTCACCATTCTTGTGATCATTTTGACCCCACGGGGTGAGATCTTGCGTGGTGTCCCAGATCAAGGGAGATTATCAGTGGTCTTCTATGTCTTCTATTTTCTAATTACTGCTCCCACAGTTGATTTCTTCACACCAAGCTGCTTGCCTGTTGCAGATTCAGTCTTCCCAGCCTGGTGCAGGTCTACAATTTTGTTTCTGGTGTCCTTCGACAGCTCTTCACCATAGTGGAGTTTGGAGTGTAACTGTTTGAGGTTGTGGACAGGTGTCTTTTATACGGATAACAGGTTCAAACAAGTGCCATTAATACAGGTAATGAGTGGAGGACAGATGAGCCTCTTAAAGAAGAAGATACAGGTCTGTGAGAGCCAGAAATCTTGCTTGTTTATAGGTGACCAAATACTTATTTTCCACCATAATTTGCAAATAAATTCTTTCAAAAATCAGACAATGTGAGTGTCTGGATTTATTTCCACATTTTGTCTCTCATATTTGAGGTATACCTATGATGACAATTGCAGGCCTATCTCATCTTTTTAAGTGGGAGAACTTGTGCAATTGGTAGCTGACTAAATACTTTTTTGCTCCACTGTATCTTCTCCTGTGACTGGGCGGTAGTTGACCCTTTAACCCGATCTGTGATCAGCTATGTCTGAAGGACACAGCGATCACAGAGTGCACCTGATGCATGCTGCAGGAGGCCCGCGTGGGGGAGGGAGATGGTTCTGGGAGGATATCTATGGGTGCCATCCCAGAACTATAGAATACTGTGCTGTAGCCATCTTTTGGTTATAACGCAATACTAAAGTGGTTAAATCAGTTCTTCAGCCTTCTTGAAAAATACAAATATTGTAGCTGCTGACTTTTAATTACAGAACACTCACCTGTTCAGGGGCCCTGCGCTGTGCTCACCCGAACCGCTTCTTCAACGGTCTTTGGATCCCTGGTGCTGGCATGTTTACTGTGAGCAGCCAGCTGTGATTCCTTTTGGCTTCACAGGTGGCTGCTCACTGCACATGTGGGAGCCGCAGTTCGCTTTGTTAATTGTCCCACAGCCTTCTTGGGTCCATGAAAAACTTCCTGTGGATCTCTGCGGCGATCCAACTGGAATTTGCAGCAGGTACCTCTCAAAACCAGGTACCCGCTACCCCCTGCCCCAAAAAGTGCCAAAGGTAAAAGGGGAGGGGGAGGGCATAAAGAGGAATTTCCCCTTTGGGGTAAATTTCTGCTTTAAGGGTAAGCCATACTGGCTGCCAAGGCGTGTGCTCTCTTGCAAGAACTCAAGCACTATCGTGCAATATGTTACTGCCTAAGGGTGTGTGAAAGGCAAGTGTTGGATAAGTTGGGGAGTCATTTGGTGGTCTTCATCTAATTTTCAGGAGTGGCATTGGTTAAGATTTCAAAATTTCAGTTTGCTTGGAGAGGTGTGGGTGATAGATGCTCACTTGTGCCTTGGTGGGATTGTGGTATGTACTTATCTAGCTGAAGGAAAATAAAAAGTGAGGTAAGCCACAGAAAACATGCAGCAGTGCTTGTTTGATCTCTATAGTTACTACATGAGGTTATAAACAGCCTCAGATGCTGCAAAGGGGCCTAGCATCGGACAAACATTATACTGCACCCAGAATTTGGTGCTTCCCAATGTGAACTATAGCTGGAGTCTTTCTGTCTAGCACCCTGATACACCCTTCCTCTGAAATATTAGACTTTAATTGGCAAAGCCCACTTTTAATGTACATAGATCCACAATTATCTTAAGGGGGACTTGCTTGTATTTATACATTTTACCTAGCACATCCTTTTTAAAAATGGTCATATATTATTTATCATTTTACTTCCTTATCTATTAATGGATTTTTAAGCTCTGATGCTAGGATTACATGCCCGGGGCTTAAAATGTTACCAAAATGGTCTTGTTTTTCCCTCACACACTACTTTCCTCCAGAAGCATCTGGGAGCTGCACCGTACACAGCTGCCAGTCAATATAAGGTCAGGGAAATTCCAGGACCATATTGATGGGCAAAACCTCAAATGTTGGTGGGGGATCGAAGGAGCATGAAAAAGGGGAAAGGAATTTTGTTACATTAAGCTGACATAATTGAAAATTTGCAGTAGATACATGACATGAATAACACGTTAAAACAGTAAAAGAGAGCAGTTCCTTTCAATGTTCTATGAAAACATGCTTAAATTGAGAATTCTGTTTACCTCCAGCTTTGTTTACCTTTTCTCATCCCCCCTGTACTGCCAACTACCAGTCTCTATCTTCATTCTATTCAGAGGTGAGGACAGGGATTGTTCAACTCTCAATGGGAATCTGGAATGTCTGTTATTTAAACAGCTGCTCTTTCCATGTAGGATGTGCTATGAGGCATGTGAATGTTCTATGGTCCTTGCTGTAAACCCACCCTTAGATTGTAAATGGTGGTAGGACACTTACATTCTATACACACAATATCTAAACCCCCTAAATTACTACCCTTATACCTAAAAAACAAAATACGAGGTGAATATTTTAGCCTCATAGTTGTCTATGCCTCACAGTCCTTGAAGTTCCTGATAAACAGGAGTCTTTACTGCTAAACATGTGCAATTTGTTTCGTTACGAATTTGTTTTTTTAACAAAGTTCGACAAATTCTTTAATTTGGAAATATCCGAATTAATGAAAACCCGTTTGACGAATTTTTCCGAATATTCGGAAACTTGAATATTCGAAAATTAGTAAATTCGAAAATCTGAAAACCCGAAAATTCAAAAATCTGAAAATAACTAATAATAACTTAACTATCACTAACTATTAAATTATAGGTATTGGAATTTCCTTTCAAATTTGGCTGTTAGTGAATGTAACGAATACGAATGTATCCGAAGTTATGAATTATCCGAAATAATGAATGCTGTAGCTAAATGAATGGAACGTAACAAATTAATAATAATGAATAATAAAAATATCTGGGAATATCTGCATCTGTGGGCTGGTCATTTGGTAAGGAGGCCCTCTATGTGGTGTTGGTGCACTTGGATTTGTTGCAATTTACGTATCACTGGGTGTTTTTATTCTCTACATTTACACTTAATTTACAATGTGAGTGCATTCATGTAGTGTTTTTTTTTTGTTTCTATATTTGACAATATTACGCTATGGCACATTGTATTTTTTTTCTGGTTTAATACGCTTGTGGAGCAAAACTTATCCAAGATTTTTGGCTTGCCAGGACTTCATTAGTGTTCTATCCTCCTGTAGTTCAAGACCCAGGCTGGGTTAAAGCCGTCTGCTTGTTTGGCTTACAATTTGGTAAGCATGAACCCCTTAGCCCTTGTACACACGGTCGGACATTTCGACAACAAAATCCATCGGATTTTGTCCGAAACTTGTGTTGCATACACACGGTCGGACAAAGTTGTCGGAAAATCCGATCGTACGTAACGTGATGACATTATTTTGTTAAGACGGGACTATGTTCAGGCTAGTAGCCAATAGCTTTGGTCTAGGAATTTGATCTGAGCATGCGTGGCACTTTGTCCAATCGGAATTCTCTACACACAATCGGACAAAGTCCGATCGGATCATGTTGTCGGAAAGTTTTATAGCCCAGCTCTAAAACTTTGTCCGTCGGATATTCCGATGGAAACAGTCCGATGGAGCCCACACACAGTCGGATTATCCGACAACACGGTCCAATCGGACATTTTCAGTCGGGATGTCCGACCGTGTGTACAAGGGCTTAAGGTGGTGGTGCATTTTGTTGTGCTAATTCACTGGTGGCTTTTCTCTGGAAGTATTCTTAGAACAATATCCATCACTGTGGACTTTTATCTTGCACGACGCACTTTGTTTGCTTTATCCAAATATACTTGTATTGATTTTATTAAGGTTCATAATATAAACAGCTTATTTATTTAGTTTTATATGATCACTATTTTGGTATAACACATATAGATTTAAAAAGATTTCTCTTGTTTTTAGCGCAGCTTCTCCTTTATATAAGTATTTTTGTGTATATCCCAGAATAAGCTGCAGTTCACGGTTTAATATACACTTTTTTCCCAAAGCCCGTTTTTTTTCCCCTTTCTTTTATTTAAATAATAATAAAAATGTTTTATTATTATTATTATTTATTATCAATTTGTTCAGTTCAATTTGTTAAGATGCGGCATTCCTTATTTCGGATAATTTGAATAAATTCGTATTCGTTACATTCACTAACAGCCAACAGCCATTTGAAAGGAAATCCCAATACCTATAATTTAATAGTTAGTTATTATTAGTTAATTATTCTTTCGCATTTTCGATTTTCTTTCTTATTTTCAGATTTTATGTTGAACCTACCCTTTAATATAATGGGGGCATTTACAATGACCACTGGCACTCTCAACCACCCATCTGGTGCCATCTCTGGATAATGCTAATGCATTATGCATTATGACAATGGGGTGATTAGGGTGTGCCCATGCACATCCGGCACACCTTGTGCGCACGCCTATGATCTGAACTTACACTCCCAGAGCAATGGAGTGGGTCGGTAGGTGGGCTTAAAGAAACCCTGTCAAGTCACAGAGTCTTATTTAGCCACCTCAGCTCCGGAAGGTTCACCCTTTTCCTGACCAGGCCATTTTTTGCAATACGTTATACCCAAATAAAAGGGATGTCCTGTTTTCCCGACAAATAGAGCTTTCTTTCTGGTGGCATTTGATCACCTCTGCAGTTTTTATTTTTTGCGCTATAAACAGAAAAGAGCAACAATTTAGAAAAAAAATATATATTTTTTTTACTTTCTGCTATAAAACATATCCATTAAAAAAAAATTAAAAATCAAATTTCTTCATCAATTTAGGCTACTATGTATTTTGCTACATGTTTTTGGTAAAAAAATCCCAATAAGCGTATATTGATTGGTTTGCGCAAAAGTTACAGTTTAAAAAAAAAAAAGACTAGTAATGGCAGCGATCAGCGTCTTTAAGCCGGTCTGCGGTGGACAAATGTGACACTAAGTGACACCTTTTGGGGATCAGTGACAACCAATACAGTGATCAGTGCTAAAAAAAAATGCACCGTCACTGACACTGGCAGGGAAGGGGTTAACATCAGGGGCGATCAAAGGTTTAAATGTATTCCCTGTGAATGTTTTATAACTGTGGGGGGATGCAGTGACTGTGTGAAGACAGAGATCTGTGTGCCTGCTTAGCAGAAACACAAAATCTCCATCTTTCCCTCTGTCAGAACGGCGATCTGCCTTGTTTTCATAGGCAGACAGCCTTTTTTCAATTGGTGTCAGAAAAACTTGTCAGAATTGGTTCATGCTGTCAGCAGAGGAACAAAGCAGCAGACAGAAATTAAACTTAGTGCTCTTAAAGGAGGAGTCCAATCTGAGCTCGTAAACCGTTTTAAGAATGTCTATAGTTGGTTATAGCCTGATTAGGCTGTGGTGTGAATGTTTGGGACTAGATCTCTTTTTTATGCAGTGCTTGGGGGTAGCCACCTTGATCTTGAAGCCCTGAATCAACAGATAAGTTCTCTGCCAGGCATGCCTGAGGTTACTTGATCATCACAGCTTTATTGACAGATATTCATTTCCAGTATATGACTGATGCTTATATTCATGCCTTCAAGAGGGTTTGAGGTAGCCTCATGCCTGTGTGGCACTCAAAACAGGCTTTGGTTATGGTTTACTTAGTTTGTGCATTTAGGTAGGTAAATGCTCACTGTATACCAGGGGTCTCCAAACTTTCTAAATAAAGAAGAGGGATGAGAAACAAAAGGGACTGGAGGGCAACCAACCCCCGGGACTTTTTTGGCGGCACTAAATATACTTAAACCATATGTAAAATCATTGAAATTTTTATTTAATGTACAAAAGACATTTTGCGAACACAATAGACAATTACATCCAATAAACAGACAAAGTGACAAAGTGCATATACAGATACAGAAAGTTGGTATGTGGGCTTATGCAGCTCCATCCATTACCACATTCTTATATGATTTAAACTGCATTGTTTCTTTCCTACATGTTTCGCTCTTCAGAGCTTCCTCAGGACAATTGCAGCAAACAAAAAAAGAAAACTGAAATTATAGAAGAAAATTTGTTTCAATACACATATATAGCATTTTTGTACATATAATAAGCCCAGAACACAGGCATAGGAAATGTCCACCTGTATGGTTTGACATATCATAATTACATTAGTCTAGTGATGGATTCACCCCAGTCTAACAAAAGCGGCCCTAACTGCGGGGAAACCATCACCAGAGAAATATTTCTATTTAAACATAAGGACATAATTTGCATATCAATAGTAAATCTATGAATTGTTTGTCAAGAAAGGGGGCAATTGAACCAGCAACTGGACCATGAGATATATCTACTTTTCAACAAAAGAATCAAATAATAAATATAGAAATAAAAAATATAAAAAATATATATATATAGAACTGAAGTCTTACCCCATATAATCAGGCAAGTTGCTTGTATTATTTGTCGTTAATATCGTAAATTGGGTATATCAATTAACATTGGAGTGAGGACAGATAATCTCTTCCTCCTTTGCTTATCAAGCCAGCGAACCGCGGCAAGAGCCCCCATTTAGGGATCCCCCATTTCCGTCCCCAGAAGGATCTGCAGAGGCACGAGAAATATGTGTAAAATATATCTTAACTATTGGATTTTATTTATCTATCAAATGGCACTGTCCAGGTTTCTAACATACCTGGTAGTGATATGATAATGAAGAAATGAAACCAGTTCACGCAGCCCGGTATCCACATATACCATATATTGTCAGATAAAGATTGGATAAGATGTGTTACTGAACACGAGAAAATTCTCTGTGTTGATCACTGAAACAGGAGAAATAAACGAAGAGACCAAGTCTTCATTATAGCCATCCCAAAAATAAGAGTAAAAGATGCATAGCCCTAAAAAATTAGGACTGCAGGCATGTCCAATTGGTCCAGTAAAGACAGATTTGTCTTACCTGTTAAATGAAGCAACGTGGTCTATTCGATAAAATTTTTAGGAGTTTCCTCCATCCATTTGGTGGCTCCACGTGTCCGCTCCCAATGCTAGCTTGGATAGCACTGACCGGGAACCGCGAATTTAAACTCGTGTCTCCAGCCCAGCAGCGTCTGACGTCATTGCTGGGTTGCGGGCACACCTAATGGGAGGATCCCCTTCGTGCGCACGCGCGCACGACGTATTTCATTCGTGCGCACGTAGGTGTTTAGTGCGCATGCGTAACGAACGTGTTACACGTCCGTGCAACGCGTCGGCCATTTTAGATTCTGGCCGAAGTGAAGGGCTTTGCCAGTAGTGACCCTTGTGAGTCATAATTCAAGCAAATGGGTACACAGGCTCCCGACTTGTGTGTCGGTTGCCATATGTCCCTGGTTTCAAATGATGGAAATAGAAACTGGAATACTTGAAACCGGCAAACCTGAAGAGGGGGATTAACCCATATTTGAAATGGGGCGGGCTGACCAAACCCTCAACTGGTTGAGGAAGGTTATAGGTCAGATCCGCCCCGGGGTGCCCGTACAGACCAAAAGGGGGCAAAAAATAAGTAAAGGAGGGTCCCTTTTGTATCGTAGAGTGCCTACCTCAGCTCGCTGGCTTGAAAACACCTCATTGTTTATGGCTTTTCGAGTGGCCCAGGCCCGCGCTGTTAAGGGGGAAAAAAAAAAAAAAAAAAAAAAACATTTTCCATCTCACATTTATTTCCTCCCTGCCTATGTAAGGAAAGGTTTAAAACTGATTGAATCATTGAGTCCCGGAGATCGAGTGGCCCCCAGATTGTGTATCCATCTAGTCTCCCGCTGTAAGAGTATATTGTTGTAATCTCCACCCCTTTCTCCCGGAGGGACATGTTCCAGGGGGAAGAAATGCATAAGACTATCATTATACTGATGGTATAAACCAAAATGTCGGCTGATTGGGGTTTCCATCTTCCTCCCCCGCACCAGGGACACATGGTCCCTGATGCGGTGGAAGAAGGGACGTTTGGTCTTCCCAACATAAAAAGCATTGCATTGACAGATCATAATATATACCACTCCTACTGACTGACATGTTACAGCGAATTTAGGCTTGAAAGTGTGGCCATTGGGCAGGCGTATGGATTTTGACGCATGAAGATATCGGCAGAAGCCACATTTGTGGCAAGGGGTACATCCCACCTTTGAGCCCACCCTCGAGGGAGGGGAAAAGTGGCTTTGTACCAAAGAGTCCTTTAGAGATCGTGATCTCCTGTATGTGATACCCGGAAAATCCGGGAGATGTTTTGCTAGGGTGGGATCTCCCTTTAAGAGATACCAGTATCTCTGAAGGGTCCCCTTAATTTGCTGATGTTGTCCATTGAACGTGGTGATAAATCTCACCCCTTCAGTGTTTTTAGGCCGTTTAAGACTGTGTATTAAAGATGCCCTATTCTGTTTTTTGGCTCGTATGTAGGCCCTTTTGAGGCTCTTGTTACTGTAGCCTCTTTGTCGGAGGCGAAGTCTCAGTTCCCTAGCTTCTAAATTAAAATCCTCATGACTGCTGCAATTCCGCTTGAGCCGGAGATATTGTCCGTATGGAATACTCGCTATCAGAGGGGACGGGTGTGAGCTCGAGGCATGCAAAAGTGAATTTGCCGCAGTTGCCTTACGGTGAAGAGTTGATTGAATTCCTCCTCCCACATCAGTAAAGATTTGCACATCAAGGAAAGTTATCCTGGACAAACTCTTTTCCATGGTAAATTTTAAATTAAAGGAATTTATGCCCAATAGATCTATAAAGGTATTCAGATCATTTTCATCACCCGTCCAGACAAAAAAAATGTCATCAATGAATCTTCGCCACATTGGTATTAAATCGAAGAATCGTTGAAGATTCTCCTGGCGGAAGATTTGGCGCTCCCACCCCCCCAGGTAGAGGTTGGCATAGGAGGGGGCACATTTGGTCCCCATGGCAACCCCCTGTACCTGGAGGTAGTGGGAGCGCCCAAATATAAAGATGTTGTTGGTGAGAATAAAATATAAAAGGTCCAAAATAAATCTCCTGTAGTTGGGAGGGATACGTCCATCCTCCACAATGAAACTTTCAATCGTCTGAACCCCCAAATCGTGGGGGATTGAATTATACAAGGCCTCAACGTCTAGAGTGACCAACCAGGTCCCCTCTGACAGCGAGATCCCATCAAGCGCCCGCAGCAAATCAGAGGTGTCTCGAAGGTAGGATGTTAAGCCCTCTACATAGGGGCGCAAAAAGTCGTCGACTAGAGCACTTGCATGCTCCGTCAGACAGCCTCGTCCTGATACAATAGGACGGCCCGGGGGCTTCGAAGGATGTTTATGCACCTTAGGAAGGGCATACATTGTTGGAGTTTTGGGATTCAAGACATGTAAATATTCCCAAGTCTTTTTGGTAATGGTCCCCTGTCTATAGGTTCTCGCTATCAATTTATCGAATTGGACACGAATATAACTTATGTGGCTCGCTGGAATCTTTCGATACCATTGTTTATTTTGTAAGAGTTTTAGTACCATCTCTTCATATTGGGTGACGTCCATTATTACAAGGTTACCCCCTTTATCTGCCGGTTTTATTATTATATCTGTGTTAGATTTTAACAAAGATAAGGCCTCTTTTTGTTGTTTCGTGAGATTGTGATATGTCAAACCATACAGGTGGACATTTCCTATGCCTGTGTTCTGGGCTTATTATATGTACAAAAATGCTATATATGTGTATTGAAACAAATTTTCTTCTATAATTTCAGTTTTCTTTTTTTGTTTGCTGCAATTGTCCTGAGGAAGCTCTGAAGAGCGAAACATGTAGGAAAGAAACAATGCAGTTTAAATCATATAAGAATGTGGTAATGGATGGAGCTGCATAAGCCCACATACCAACTTTCTGTATCTGTATATGCACTTTGTCACTTTGTCTGTTTATTGGATGTAATTGTCTATTGTGTTCGCAAAATGTCTTTTGTACATTAAATAAAAATTTCAATGATTTTACATATGGTTTAAGTATATTTAGTGCCGCCAAAAAAGTCCCGGGGGTTGGTTGCCCTCCAGTCCCTTTTGTTTCTCATCCCTCTTCTTTGTATAATTTTCACTGGGACGTGGCACTCTTTAAGTATATAGATTAAATGTAACTAGACCACTAGCCTATATCTATACCTATCTTTTATCTATAGTAAAAACAGGGTGTCTATTCGCCCAGTCACCAATCATAGATAAAGGCTTTAATTGAGGTCTCAATTGCTGACTGCACAGTAACTTGGGGAAGGTTGTTCCCGCTTTTGCTAAATTCAATATCAGATGATAAGAATCCAGCAGACAGGATTGTAGAATATTGTTTGATTTAACATATATGTATATTTTTTTTTTTTTTTTTTTTTTTTCTTTTCTCCAATATGGCTAAATTTTGTGGCAGTGAATTTGATGGTCTTATGAATACTTTCCATCACTCCCAAGGGGTGGCAACTGGTGGTTTAAGTATGGACCGTTTCTTTATAAGACTCCAGCGCATGCTGGAAAAAAAATCGCGAATATATTGGAACAAACAGTATTTTCTTAAGTACATAGAAGACGAGATGTCCCCTTGGGGCCTCAGAATACAGATTTTTCCTACCATTTACAAAATTGAGTCTTCTTTTAAAAGCCAATGGGAAGCCAATCTTCAGCAGTGTTCTACTGCGATGATGCAGATATTATGTGCCCATTATACCAACGAGCTGAACACTACTGACAATGAAATCCAAAAATTGTATGAAGAAAATACCCAAGTGATTTCTCATGAATCCTTTGTGGATCGTGAATTGAATTTGAAATCAAACTTGGAACACTATGTTGCCACACTAATTGTAAACAAAGAAAAAAAATATATGCGAGACAAACTAGCTTACGACAACAACCAGGCAATTGGTTGTCTAATCGTACTAGCAAAACTAGATTCATGCCTAAACAAGGGAAAAATCGGATTGATACTATAGAGCCAATGGATTCAGATATGTCTTCTAACTCCTCCATTTCTTCCTCTTCTCTTTCCTCCTCACAGGCCACAGTAAACACAGCGTCGGGCAAGAAAACACGTTACTCCAAACGAACTAATGAAAAGGAAGGTATTTCTCATATGAAATCGACCTCCCACACACCCAACACGTCTATTCACACTAGAGCCGCAGCAGCCAAAGTGGCTTCTGCGACTAAATCGAACACTTCACCTTTTTCACATTCCAACCCCACAACCGATCCACAGGTGCCCATGGTCTCGCCCCTGAATGAGGGGGGGCGGTCTATGGCCACCACTGAATCGGGTTTTCGCACAGCCCCCATTTTCAACCAACCTGTTCCCAAATTACCAGATCAAACCACGACTCACTCGAGACACAACAAAATCCCTTTGAAATAATCAATCTTTCTTCATTTTCACTCACTGAGGCCCAAATCTCTTTATTAAGATTGGGCCTCTCCTTTTGTCCCACACAACCTATTGATACCTTTGAGGTGGTTAAGGACACATATCTGTTTGCTCGAAAACTCATGTTTAAAGTTATTTTTGACAAACCATTTAATTCAAAACAAGACCCACAATCTTCCATTGCTTCACTCGATGGCCTTAGTCTCTCGGAAATTAGGGCCATTGAGGATCTAATGGAACTATGGGATGAAGGGGGTATTGATTCCACAGATCTCGAGGAAGCATCTACAATGCTCGCTGACCAAGAGGGGGATCGGGCACCTCGAGATGCAACTTCGGAACTACACTCTTCATCTGTAATCAGAGAGTACAAACCTCGATCTAACAAGTTCCCCATTTTGCAAAACAATCCCAATATATGGGCATTTGTACAACAGGTGACCAAAGAAATAATAAGAACAAAATGGAAGGAAACACAACCATCCAATCTCACGAAACAACAAAAAGAGGCCTTATCTTTGTTAAAATCTAACACAGATATAATAATAAAACCGGCAGATAAAGGGGGTAACCTTGTAATAATGGACGTCACCCAATATGAAGAGATGGTACTAAAACTCTTACAAAATAAACAATGGTATCGAAAGATTCCAGCGAGCCACATAAGTTATATTCGTGTCCAATTCGATAAATTGATAGCGAGAACCTATAGACAGGGGACCATTACCAAAAAGACTTGGGAATATTTACATGTCTTGAATCCCAAAACTCCAACAATGTATGCCCTTCCTAAGGTGCATAAACATCCTTCGAAGCCCCCGGGCCGTCCTATTGTATCAGGACGAGGCTGTCTGACGGAGCATGCAAGTGCTCTAGTCGACGACTTTTTGCGCCCCTATGTAGAGGGCTTAACATCCTACCTTCGAGACACCTCTGATTTGCTGCGGGCGCTTGATGGGATCTCGCTGTCAGAGGGGACCTGGTTGGTCACTCTAGACGTTGAGGCCTTGTATAATTCAATCCCCCACGATTTGGGGGTTCAGACGATTGAAAGTTTCATTGTGGAGGATGGACGTATCCCTCCCAACTACAGGAGATTTATTTTGGACCTTTTATATTTTATTCTCACCAACAACATCTTTATATTTGGGCGCTCCCACTACCTCCAGGTACAGGGGGTTGCCATGGGGACCAAATGTGCCCCCTCCTATGCCAACCTCTACCTGGGGGGGTGGGAGCGCCAAATCTTCCGCCAGGAGAATCTTCAACGATTCTTCGATTTAATACCAATGTGGCGAAGATTCATTGATGACATTTTTTTTGTCTGGACGGGTGATGAAAATGATCTGAATACCTTTATAGATCTATTGGGCATAAATTCCTTTAATTTAAAATTTACCATGGAAAAGAGTTTGTCCAGGATAACTTTCCTTGATGTGCAAATCTTTACTGATGTGGGAGGAGGAATTCAATCAACTCTTCACCGTAAGGCAACTGCGGCAAATTCACTTTTGCATGCCTCGAGCTCACACCCGTCCCCTCTGATAGCGAGTATTCCATACGGACAATATCTCCGGCTCAAGCGGAATTGCAGCAGTCATGAGGATTTTAATTTAGAAGCTAGGGAACTGAGACTTCGCCTCCGACAAAGAGGCTACAGTAACAAGAGCCTCAAAAGGGCCTACATACGAGCCAAAAAACAGAATAGGGCATCTTTAATACACAGTCTTAAACGGCCTAAAAACACTGAAGGGGTGAGATTTATCACCACGTTCAATGGACAACATCAGCAAATTAAGGGGACCCTTCAGAGATACTGGTATCTCTTAAAGGGAGATCCCACCCTAGCAAAACATCTCCCGGATTTTCCGGGTATCACATACAGGAGATCACGATCTCTAAAGGACTCTTTGGTACAAAGCCACTTTTCCCCTCCCTCGAGGGTGGGCTCAAAGGTGGGATGTACCCCTTGCCACAAATGTGGCTTCTGCCGATATCTTCATGCGTCAAAATCCATACGCCTGCCCAATGGCCACACTTTCAAGCCTAAATTCGCTGTAACATGTCAGTCAGTAGGAGTGGTATATATTATGATCTGTCAATGCAATGCTTTTTATGTTGGGAAGACCAAACGTCCCTTCTTCCACCGCATCAGGGACCATGTGTCCCTGGTGCGGGGGAGGAAGATGGAAACCCCAATCAGCCGACATTTTGGTTTATACCATCAGTATAATGATAGTCTTATGCATTTCTTCCCCCTGGAACATGTCCCTCCGGGAGAAAGGGGTGGAGATTACAACAATATACTCTTACAGCGGGAGACTAGATGGATACACAATCTGGGGGCCACTCGATCTCCGGGACTCAATGATTCAATCAGTTTTAAACCTTTCCTTACATAGGCAGGGAGGAAATAAATGTGAGATGGAAAATGTTTTTTTTTTTTTTTTTTTTTTCCCCCTTAACAGCGCGGGCCTGGGCCACTCGAAAAGCCATAAACAATGAGGTGTTTTCAAGCCAGCGAGCTGAGGTAGGCACTCTACGATACAAAAGGGACCCTCCTTTACTTATTTTTTGCCCCCTTTTGGTCTGTACGGGCACCCCGGGGCGGATCTGACCTATAACCTTCCTCAACCAGTTGAGGGTTTGGTCAGCCCGCCCCATTTCAAATATGGGTTAATCCCCCTCTTCAGGTTTGCCGGTTTCAAGTATTCCAGTTTCTATTTCCATCATTTGAAACCAGGGACATATGGCAACCGACACACAAGTCGGGAGCCTGTGTACCCATTTGCTTGAATTATGACTCACAAGGGTCACTACTGGCAAAGCCCTTCACTTCGGCCAGAATCTAAAATGGCCGACGCGTTGCACGGACGTGTAACACGTTCGTTACGCATGCGCACTAAACACCTACGTGCGCACGAATGAAATACGTCGTGCGCGCGTGCGCACGAAGGGGATCCTCCCATTAGGTGTGCCCGCAACCCAGCAATGACGTCAGACGCTGCTGGGCTGGAGACACGAGTTTAAATTCGCGGTTCCCGGTCAGTGCTATCCAAGCTAGCATTGGGAGCGGACACGTGGAGCCACCAAATGGATGGAGGAAACTCCTAAAAATTTTATCGAATAGACCACGTTGCTTCATTTAACAGGTAAGACAAATCTGTCTTTACTGGACCAATTGGACATGCCTGCAGTCCTAATTTTTTAGGGCTATGCATCTTTTACTCTTATTTTTGGGATGGCTATAATGAAGACTTGGTCTCTTCGTTTATTTCTCCTGTTTCAGTGATCAACACAGAGAATTTTCTCGTGTTCAGTAACACATCTTATCCAATCTTTATCTGACAATATATGGTATATGTGGATACCGGGCTGCGTGAACTGGTTTCATTTCTTCATTATCATATCACTACCAGGTATGTTAGAAACCTGGACAGTGCCATTTGATAGATAAATAAAATCCAATAGTTAAGATATATTTTACACATATTTCTCGTGCCTCTGCAGATCCTTCTGGGGACGGAAATGGGGGATCCCTAAATGGGGGCTCTTGCCGCGGTTCGCTGGCTTGATAAGCAAAGGAGGAAGAGATTATCTGTCCTCACTCCAATGTTAATTGATATACCCAATTTACGATATTAACGACAAATAATACAAGCAACTTGCCTGATTATATGGGGTAAGACTTCAGTTCTATATATATATATTTTTTATATTTTTTATTTCTATATTTATTATTTGATTCTTTTGTTGAAAAGTAGATATATCTCATGGTCCAGTTGCTGGTTCCCTTTTTTTTTTTATTTTTTTATTTTTTTTTTTTTTTGTGTTCTACAACCCAGTCTGCATTTTCCTTAGTAGGAAAATTACACCATTTATGCACTAAGTATGCCAATAAATTTGGGGACGCCATTCTTGGAAATGGTTCAATTGCCCCCTTTCTTGACAAACAATTCATAGATTTACTATTGATATGCAAATTATGTCCTTATGTTTAAATAGAAATATTTCTCTGGTGATGGTTTCCCCGCAGTTAGGGCCGCTTTTGTTAGACTGGGGTGAATCCATCACTAGACTAATGTAATTATGATATGTCAAACCATACAGGTGGACATTTCCTATGCCTGTGTTCTGGGCTTATTATATGTACAAAAATGCTATATATGTGTATTGAAACAAATTTTCTTCTATAATTTCAGTTTTCTTTTTTTGTTTGCTGCAATTGTCCTGAGGAAGCTCTGAAGAGCGAAACATGTAGGAAAGAAACAATGCAGTTTAAATCATATAAGAATGTGGTAATGGATGGAGCTGCATAAGCCCACATACCAACTTTCTGTATCTGTATATGCACTTTGTCACTTTGTCTGTTTATTGGATGTAATTGTCTATTGTGTTCGCAAAATGTCTTTTGTACATTAAATAAAAATTTCAATGATTTTACATATGGTTTAAGTATATTTAGTGCCGCCAAAAAAGTCCCGGGGGTTGGTTGCCCTCCAGTCCCTTTTGTTTCTCATCCCTCTTCTTTGTATAATTTTCACTGGGACGTGGCACTCTTTAAGTATATAGATTAAATGTAACTAGACCACTAGCCTATATCTATACCTATCTTTTCTAAATAAAGGGTCAGTATACTGTCCTTCAGAGTTTAGGGGGGCTGGACTGGGACCAGTGAGTAGGACATGTCCCAATGTCAGTGGGAGAAAACAATGACTTATCATTGGTGTCAGTGGGAGGAATTATGCCCCATTGTTGGTGTCAGTAGATGGCATAATGCCCCAAGGAGCTGCATAAAAGCAAACATATGGCCCCCCGGGCTGCAGTTTGGAGATTACTGCTGTATACTCTTGACTTTTTTGGACTGAGTAGAGCTAAAGCGCAAACTTTTATTTTTATTTTATTTTTTTAAATAGAGGCCTCTCAGTTTTTTTTTTCCATCTGTGTCCCATTCAAGAGATTTGCCTTCACTTCTTGTCCTGTAGATACAACAGGAAGTGAGAAGAAATCCCCCCAAAGTAAGGTAAATACCATCTTACAACAGTTGTCACCTAAATAATTGTCCCCATTTGGTCAATTTCCCCTCAATTCCTGTTCTGGTGGCAACTTAAAATATTTTGATTTCCCATCACTTTGAGTCACAACCTACTAGCTGATAATTCATTCAATCCATGGTACCCTCCTATTACAGAAGTATCTTTTTCAATTACTGATACCCATCCAAATTAAAATTTTCTTTTAAGTGGGGTTGTACTTGAAAAAGCCCTGAATTACCCATAGGGGTGTTCGAGAATATATTTAGGTTCATCATCTTTGAATTACTTAAATTGGCAGTATATAAATATATGAAGATAATATTGATATTACTTTTGTGTATTGTCTCCACAATGGATGTATTAATAACCTCCCGATCGTTATCTTTATTATCCCGATTATAATTGAGATAATTAATATGGTTTTCTTTATATTATATTTTTTATTATTTTTGGATACTATTATCTATGTATCTAAATACTGTAACTGATCTGTTATTTAGTCATAATTTCTGTCATTTGTCTTGATAAAAATGTAAACTTTAATAAAAACTATTGATTAAAAAAAAAGCCCTGAATTCACTTTGTACTAGGGCATGTGGTACATCTGCATTGATCTCTAAGCGCATCCTTAACACCCCTTTCACACCAGGGCGTTTTGCAGGCGCTATAGCGTTAGAAATAGCACCTGCAATCCGCCCTAAAGAAGCTGCACCATTGTGTGTAGTGTGAAAGCCCCGGTGCGCTGGCAGGACGTCAGAAAAAAGTCCTGCCAGCAGCTTCTTTGGAGCGGTGAAGGAGCGGTGTGTTTACCGCTCCTCCACCGCTGCTCCCCATTGAAATCAATGGGGCAGCGCTGTAATGCCGCTGGCAAAACACCGCTATTGCGGCATATTGCCGGCGGTTGTAACCCTTTTGCGGCCACTAGCGGGGGGTAAAAGTGCCCAAAATGCGCCTAAAAATAGCGGCGTTTTAACGCAGACGCAAAGGGTGGTGTGGTGTGAAAGGGGTCTAAGTGTTCATCTGTGCAGGAATTATCTAGTACTCAATCAACAGTTTGTGCAGACTGAGCTTTGCTAAACAAAGGGAGACAGCGCAGTTACAATGCAATTCAATACAGGAGAGTTCAGAGGGCCCTCCTTGTGACAGCTCTGTTCCTCTTCATCTCTCCGCCCCCTTTTTTCTGACAGCCCAGACAAACTTTATAAATTCTATACTTCGAACGGCTGTAGAGACGAGAAGCAGATAAACAGGTACAACTTATGTAGGAGGATTTGTTTAATCTCTGTGTATCACCTTAGGCTAGTCACTTCACTATATAAGGGTTTGCAACTACTTTAACCTCTTGGCGTTGGCGCCTCCCAGCCCTTTAAGAGGCTTATGATGTTGGGAGGTGGGGCACGGTTTAAGATCACGTGACCACCGTGATTGACTGTCACAGTGGTCAGGTGGTCCAAAAACTTGCCATCCCCGTGATCAGGAGCTTTCGGTTAGGCTCTCGGCACAGGTTTACTGGGTTTATTGGGAGCAATTAATGCAAATATGTGGCCCCTCGGTGCTAAGAACCAGGCTCCGAGAGGCCACATATTTGTGTACAGCAGGCACAAGGGATTAAATATATTTTCTCACCTTTTTCGCATTTTTTAAGGTATAATACAGTGATTTTAGACAAAGAAAGGGTATGTATGTAATAAACAGACCCTGCAGTTTAGTGCAAGGTCCATTTTAAGAACAAGGAAAATAATGTGCTTATGGAGGCAGCGCACACCATCAGCTTTCTGTGCAGAGAAACCATTTCACCGTAGGGACCAGTAATCAAGAGAAAGAGGAGAATGTACATGTAGGGCAAAACAACAGATTTGCTTCAAGTGATTGTAGATCAACCCATTCGGTTGGGAATAGAAATGGAAGGCAAAACATTTGTGTATACATATAAAAACATTATAAATATCTATTTGTCCCCCCTTTTTTTTTATAAGTGCTCACATTCCCTCTGTTCTCAGCTGCACAAGAGTTGGGGGAGGAGAAGCAAGAAGCAACAGCACACTGATCTTCCCAGTGAATGGCTGTGTGGGGGGGGGAGTGTTAGGACAAGTCTGATCATTGGAGGAGAGCAGGCTGAGTTCTCAGCACAGCTAGAGAACTGAACATGGTATGTTCTGCTTAGTGTGGTCAGTTTTTGATAGGAATACTAAGAGGATAGGATACTTTCTCATACAAGTACATGGTGCAGCAGGCACATATTAGGAATATGAAATGTTGGGTTTACATACTCTTTAAGCCATCTCCTTAGCAGCACATGTTTACATTTCCTTTGATCCCTGCGGCTCTGTTTAGCCACCTGGAGCATAAAAAATGCCCAGTACATCTGTGTTTGGAGGAGCTTGTGTCACTTTCACTCACCTTACAACTTTTAGGGATTGTGCTGAACAATTTGGAGCTTACACAGGGCTATGTTTCTCTTCTCTGCAGCTGAGGAGAGGAGAGGAGGGAAGGTGAATACATGCCACTGGGGAGTAGGTCTCTAAAGTGTATCCATTGCTTTCCTTTTATGAGCAAAATACAGGTTCACTTTAATGCTGAAGTCCTCAATTGCCATAATGCCATTTTGTGTGCCCCAAATGCCTTTGCAAACCCAGTTGTTATTTTGTAAAATTAGTGGTGACATCATCATCATCACTGTGCTGCAGATAGTGTGTACAAAAAAGCAGAGCTGTGGTAGGGACCCAGATGGACCACCCAATACAGGCTATTACCAAGCTGCTTGCTGTTGGGGCACTTGGCAGGAGGGAGGTGCGAGAAGCGCCAATGATTGACCCGAGAAGAGGAGGATCTGGGCTGCTCTGTGCAAAACCACTGCACAGAGCAGGTAAGTATAACATGTTTGTTATTTTTAAACACAAAAAAACAAGACTTTACAATTACTTTAAATATATTCTAAAAGCGACCACTGCTGGTGTAATCCTAGTGTAAGCTCTGAATCGCTCCATTGGGAGCTTACACAGGGTTGAAGACTATCCCCCATGTGGCAACAGTGCACAAAACACCAAGAACCAAAGTTGTTATATCAATGGAAAGGAAGTGAGTCTTCATACCCAGATGTATTGGGCATTATCTTTGCTTCCAGGTGTGGTGTTAGGAAAAGGTGACGATATGCTGCTGGGGAAGGGGGAGCATTAAAATGAATGTATAGCTTTGCCCTTAAGCATATCACAGGTTAACTTTAGGTTCTTTTGCTGGATATACTTACATACAATATCCCAAGGTGACAAGGCAAAAGGAACATAAGAAAAATGATTCCTTATGATGGTCTTATGGTAAATGGACTACATGCAACACTCAGAAAATGGTGTGCCAGATTATTCCAGAACATGAACTCTGTACAGAGTGTAATCTGTTCTCTGACACCCTCTGCTGAACTGATGTTGCTGGGAAATGTCTGCATTGACTGGTTTCTTTGGCTGCAGGGGGTAAGTTTGGAGTTAGTGGCTGAGTTAACGATGTCTGTTCAGCAACGTGTCACATCACTGTGGAGGAACGCCCAGAAGCCATGCTGTAAAAATGATGATGCTGTACAGCTGGCAGTCAGCTCATAGCCTAGAGTCAATTACATACTCAGATGTTCTCTGTACACTTTAGTTAGCTCTACTTAAAATGTTGGGTGGAACTGTTAGACAGTGATGATCCAATATTGCCATACATTTTACCACACATGCTGCCACTGTAAATACCACCACAATGGGCTTATTCATGAAGGTTGTGCAGAAAGTAGTGACAATCTGCACAGTGCTTGGAAATCACAATTCATTACATATATGTTGACTATAGTTAATGTGTACCAAAGCCCCAAAAATGTAATCCCCATATGCTAGCATATCCTACATTATCTGTGTTCAGTGTATTGTTTTTCTATGCCAACTTGCTCTTACTGGCAGGATCACCTAGCACAAGTAAAGTAAGAGACTCCCCAGCAACTTCCTGTCCTAGAGTGACAACTTTCTTTGAGTGTCTGCCTATGCAGGAGCAGTGTTGTCGCCCAAGGAAATATGGTTATATTGTATATGCAGTTCCTGCCTCTGGGTTGAAAGCCCCAAAAGGAGCAAGTGGAAAGAGGGAAAGAAAGTTTGAGGTCACTTGACCTTAAACACACAGGAGGTGCTGTGTTTGACCCAGGCCAAAAGCAGAAGCTATTAAGCAAGTATTCCTATGTACTAATAGTTTAACTGCAGCGGCCCATAGCTTATTATTTCTTGAGTGTGTATATAAATTCTTTTGACAGACATATCTTTGTCTTAATGTTATTATATCACAAACACAGTACCAGTTAACTAAGTCTGTGCTACTGCATGTGTGTAGTAGTCACCTTCCAGTATATTAGTAGGTGAACCCATTTATTGCAATAGAGTTTATTTTCAACTCCTGTTATTTTAGTTAACTCTGTCTCAGGTTCTATAGCTAGTTTTAGCTTAGGGCTCAATAACCAACATAGGCTAGAGCCAGTTTAGGAATTTGATGGCCATTTCTGCTAGTTCGAGGTCTGGGTGCATGGCAGATTAGAAACTACAGTACTAATTAATCTTTTGGAAGAACTGGGTTGGCAAGACTTAGAAATCCCGATTCCCGGCAATATTCCTGTTTCTCTAGCACATATCACACACTTTCCTGCATGGACCTGGCAATAGGCAACAGTGAATTATCTCAATTAATAAAAAATAAAGAGTACTGGCCAAGGGGAGCATCAGCTCATTCTCCATTTGTTATTACCATGAACCTAAATGTCAGGAATAAGCCAACAAGGTGGAATATAAATCCACTATGGCTTAAATTAATAGAGTACCCAGAAGAAATTACATTGAGGTTAAAGGAATTTATGGACAGCGTCAGCGGGGTGATATGGAATACATCTAAAGCCTTCCTTAGGGGGTTATTAATAGAACAGGTTGCAAGAATTAAGAAGAAATCTAAGGCGTGGGAAGAAAACCTAAGAAAGGAAGTAATGGAATTAGAGAGACATTATGTATTAGACCCAATTTTAGAGAAGCAAGAATTATGGCTTGCGAAGTAGCAAGAATATAGGGAGGCCGTAACAAGAAGTGCTGAAAATAAGAGACTCTTGTGAACTCCTTTGGAGAAGGGGAAAAAATGGGGCGTCTATAGGCACTTTTGGTGAAGACTAATTCCACCCGTTTGGGCATTTCCTCGATTAGGACCCCCAGGGGAGAAGTTATGTCTGATCCTGGGCTGATTGTGGAAACTTTTTCGAAGTTCTATGGGGAACTATATAAATCGCGACAGAGCCCAGATAGTGGAGGGTTCAAGAGGTTCCTGGAGAAGCTAGAACTACCCAATCTCTCGGAGAGCGATAGGAATATGCTTGATTCTCCAATAGAGTTGGAGCTGGAATGTCCAACGGCAAAGCCTCCAGACCAGACGACCTGCCGCTGGAAATTTTAAACAATTTGGGGGGTTTTGCTCCCAGAACTCCTAAATACACTGAGGTGGGTAGTTGATGGGGGAAGGTTGCCACTATTGATGTTGGAAGCTATTATTACAGTTTTACAGAAGGAGGGGAAAGACCCCTTGGAAACATCAGCATACAGACCAATATCCTTACTGTGCTCTGACATTAAAATAGTGGCAAAGGTTCTGGCATCTAGGGTAAACAAATGTATATCAAAACCTATTCATGAGGACCAGTCAGGGTTTGTCCCGGGTAGGTCCACAAGTGTTAATATAAGAAGGGTTTACATGAACCTCCAGGTCCCGACAGAGGTCGCTGGCTCAAGAGCTGTCCTATCCTTGGATACAGCCAAGGCGTTTGATAGCCTCGAGTGGGGCTACCTCTGGCGGGTCCTGGAAAAGTTTGGGTTCCGCGAACAATTTATCCAAATACTAAAAATTCTATATAGAAATCCAAGTGCTAAGTTAAAAATCAATAATGACTTCTCGGAAAGGATCCCACTGGAGAAAGGGATGAGGCAAGGGTGCCCGTTGTCACCCTTACTATTCGCATTAGTGATGGAAACCTTTGCGTGTACAGTAAGGTCTTCAATGGAGATGTGCGGATTTCAAAGGAAGAGTGGGGAGGAAAGGATAGCCCTATACGCAGATGATGTCCTGTTCTTTCTAGGGGACATGGAAGGGTCACTAGTGGAGGTAATGCGTATAGTGGAAGAGTTTGGTAGAATCTCCGGACTGGTTATTAACTGTGAGAAGTCATCTCTTATGCCAGTTGATACACCAGTTAATCACACTCCCATAGGAATACCCCAGTTAAAAATAGTTGACAAAATGAAATACCTTGGGATAGTGATGTCAAGAGACCCGAATAAATATATTACTGATAACTTAGTTCCCCTACTTCAAAATTCAGACAGAAATGTGACACCTGGAGCAAGCTTCCTCTATCAGTGGGCGGTCGGGCCAATCTGGTTAAAATGATCTGGATGCCACAACTGCTTTACTTATTTCATAACTCCCTAATTTTAATTGGGGAAAAATGGTTTAGGAAAATACAAACCCTGTTTAGAGAACTAATTTGGAGGAAAGGCCAGTCCAAGATCAGCTTAAACTCATTACAAAGCCCAACAAGTGAGGTAGGTTTAGCTGTTCCCCAACCATATATTTATTACTTGGTTGCTCAGTCGCAACATCTGGGAGGATGTGCTAACGGGGGGGGGGGGGGAGCGGAACAACAAACTGCTGTTGTTAGACTCCCCACATATCTCAATAACAGAGGCATTAGAGGCAGGGTCCTTGGACTGTAGGCGACCAACTTTAAAATTTATGACAAAAATATGGCAAACAGTTAAGAGGATGATGGGGTGTAAGTGTGTAACTGAATACTCACCTATATGAAATAATAAAAACCTGCAAGAACTCCTCAAGGTAGAAAACAATAAGGAGTGGGAAAAACATGGAGTATGCCAAGTAACTCAACTTTACACAGGGAACACCCTAAAAGCATTTACAGATTTAAGACGAGAATATGAGATACCAAATAAGGTGTTTTATAGCTATTTACAGATAAGACACGCTCTGGACAAACAGTTTAAAACAGCTCTTTGCAACAATGCGAGATACCCCTTCTCCAGAGAATAATTAAAGCTGACTCTAATAAGGGATTGATATCAATGGTGTATCTGCAATGAATGGGGAAAAAAATAAGAATGAAAGTTTATCTAAAAAAAAAATAAGATGGGAGGAAGACGTGGGAGAAATAATAGTAGAACAATGGGGAAGGATTTTAGAGCTTGGACAATTAGTATCGCTGTCTCCTTCGAAAAAAGTATCTCACCTCTTCCTCCTTTACAGAGTGTATTACACGCCTAAGAAGATGTGCATGTTTGGCCGCTGTGTGGACAACAAATGTCCCAGATTTACCGGGACGGGAGACCTTATACACATGTTTTGGAGATGCCCATAATTGCATCGATATTGGACTGTGATCGTAAATATAATTAATATCACATTTAAGGTGAATATTGATTTGGAACCCAGAACATGTGCATTGGGCCTTGTCAGAAAAGAGGCTGGTCCAGCATGCATATTGACAGCGGTAATAAGAGGCCTGTATCAGGCAAGAAAATTAATTGCACAAAAGTGGCAATCCCCAACCGCTCCAACCCCAGAAGACTGGGAGAAAGTTATGAACGAGGTAGTATGGTTAGAAAAAGCAATTTTAACTAAACAAGGAAACTATCGCAAGTTCACTAAAATGTGGAGCTCGTGGCTGCAAAAGATGAATGCCCATAATTGAAGGAAAAGCCCTAAATAGTACCTAAATAGAGAGGTTAAAATAGTGGATATAGAGTTTAATAAAAATTAATATGGGAGGGGGAGAGGGGGGGGGGATAAAAGGAAAATGTGTAAAATGGTGTTTACTTGCTTGATCGATAATGATGATAAATGTAATATTTTATTATAAGTTGTTTTGTATAACGGATTTTGGAAAAAATAAAGAGTTTAAAAAAGAAACGACAGTACTAGGGACTTAGATGCAGAGTAGATAGGATGACTCTGAGTTCCAGTGCCATGTCATTCTTTCTGCTGTGAATAAGCTGTGTTTCAGGCTGCACATCTCCTCAGGGCCCCCTGCAAATGAAATTTGCTGCTACATTGATATGGAAGTATCTTTATTAATAGCTCTATATACCCAGGTATATGTGCACAATTCTACCAGGACTCTTGTTGGGTCTTTTGCTGATAATACCTGTTTGCACATTGGATGTATGCACTAATATATACTTTATATACTTATGGTTAATGCTATATGCTGGCTACAGTAGTTGATCTGCTCCCAATAACTTTGAATTATTGGGTAATTTCCTAGGAAGGGAACATTCCCTCTGCTCATAGAGGCCCTTTTCTGAGTGGATGCACTGCCAACTTTATCAACAAACCCACTTTTACACTTAGCAAAAGTTCTGGTTCTCTTATTTACCTACAGTATCCCACAAAAGTGAGTACACCCCTTAAATTTTTGTAAATATTTTATTATATCTTTTCATGTGACAACACTGAAGAAATGACACTTTGCTGAAATGTAAAGTAGTGAGTGTACAGCTTGTATAACAATGTAAATTTTCTGTCCCCTCAAAATAACTCAACGCACAGCCATTAATGTCTAAAACGCTGGCAAAAAAGTGAGTGCACCCCTAAGTGAAAATGTCCAAATTAGGCCCAAAGTGTCAACATTTTGTGTGGCCACCATTATTTTCCAGCACTGCCTTAACCCTCTCGGGCATGTTCTCTTTCACTCCTCCATGACAACATCACGGAGCTGGTGGATGTTAGACCTTGTGCTTCTCCACCTTCCGTTTGAGGATGCCCCACAGATGCTCAATAGGGATTAGGTCTAAAGACGTGCTTGGCCAGTCCATCACCTTTACCCTCAGCAACTTTAGCAAGGCAGTGGTTGTCTTGGAGGTGTGTTTGGGGTCGTTATGGTGGAATACTGCCCTGTGGCCCAGTCTCCGAAGGGAGGGGATCATGCTCTGCAACAGTATATCACAGTACATGTTGGCATTCATGGTACCCTCAATGAACTATAGCTCCCCCGTGTCGGCAGCACTCATGCAGCCCCAGACCATGGCATTCCCACCACCATGCTTGACTGTAGGCAAGACACACTTGTCTTTGTACTCCTCACCTGGTTGCCGCCACACACGCTTGACACCATCTGAACCAAATAAGTTTATCTTGGTCTCATCGGACCACAGCACATGGTTCCAGTAATCCATGTCTTTAGTCTGCTTGTCTTCAGCAAAGAACCGTTTGGCGACTTCAGACTGTAGGCTTCGTGGGGCTGAGTGCGGGGTGTACCAAGATGGCCGTGACGGATTGTCATGTAGCATTGCTTACCCCACACTAGTGTTGGGGGATCTATAAAGGCAGCAGATCCACTATTTAAATCAAAAGGTAAAGCCACACATTATTATAGATTTATATATTTTTGCGCCGGTGACACATTTTTAGAATTGTCACTTCCGTTACAAGATTTGATGGGTCGCCTAATCTGACGGAACACAGGAACTTAATATGTATAGTATTGAAGAAAGAAAGGAAAGGGGAAACATGTTTAAAACCTGTAGATACATTAAATATCATCATGAAATTTGATCTGGGCACATCTACAGTCAGGTCCAGTCAGGTCTGATGAGGTGGTATGCTTTGGGTCATGAGCAGTTCCTATCCTTCTCCCTACTCTTTTCTTCCCATCACTCTGGTACAAGTTGATCTTGGTCTCATCTGTCCATAGGATGTTGTTCCAGAACTGTGAAGGCTTTTTTAGATGTTGTTTGGAAAACTCTAATCTGGCCTTCCTGTTTTTGAGGCACACCAATGGTTTACATCTTGTGGTGAACCCTCTGTGTTCACTCTGGTGAAGTCTTCTCTTGATTGTTAACTTTGACACACATACACCTACCTCATGGAGAGTGTTCTTGAGCTGGCCAACTGTTGTGAAGGGTGTTTTCTTCACCAGGGAAAGAATTCTTTGGTTATTCACCATAATTGTTTTCTGTGGTCTGCTGGATCTTTTGGTGTTTCTGAGCTCACCGGTGCGTTCTTTCTTTTTAAGGATGTTCCAAACAGTTTATTTGGCCACATGCAAATAGCACATTTGAAATGAACTCTGGACCTTTTATCTGCTCCTTGTAAATGGGATAATGAGGGAATAACACACGCCTGGCCATGGAACAGCTGAGCAGCCAATTGCCCCATTACTTTTGGTCTCTTAAAAAGTGTTATAATTCCTACACCATTCACCTGATTTGGATGTAAATACCCTCAAATTAAAGCTGAAAGTCTGCAGTTAAAGCACGTCTTGTTAGTTTAATTTCAAATTCATTGTGGTGGTGTATAGAGCCAAAAGGATTAGAATTGTGTCGATGTCCCAATATTTATGGACCTGACTGTATCTGTAGTGTTTTCTTATCTATTTCCAAAGTACTGAGTCCTGTGGCTTACTCCTGCTCAGTAGCTCTGTTATCAGCCTTTTAACTTCTGACAAGTTCTCCACAGGAGATAAAAGCACCCTGAAATATGTGTGTGGGAGGTTTCTATAAATAAATTAGAAGACAACTTGCTGTCTCACAGCAGAGCTTTGCACATTCTTTCCTTCCTTTGCCAATGTGGAGTAGGGGTGTGTGCCTTTCCTCCAATCAGCTGTCTTGGCTGTATGCCCAGACTTCACACTCAGTGTTAAACAAGAAGAGAAAATCTGTAACATGATGAGCACTTTCTAAAGGATATATAAAGCTAAAGACAGCTGATATGCTTTACTTCCACTTTAAGAGTCTAAATAAAATTTAGTAAAACAGTACCAAATGGAAAGGAATTTCAAAACTAATGTTAGAAAGTATTATTTTAACTGAAAAAGTTGTTGGTGCTCACGACAGACTTCAAGCAGAGGTAGTGAGTCAGTCAACACCAGTGGTGCCCGGTGCTCATTGCAAACAAACCTGGCCTCCTCAATCCCCCACCCCCATCGATTGATCGATCGCCTGCTTGTTTGCTGCTTCATTCGCCTGTTGCTCCGCCAGTCCATCCAGGTCGCAGCTTCCCCCTGCATCTCCTTCCAAGTCCCCAGCGGTGGCTTCTCCTCTCCCAGCCAATTGGGTCTTAGTACTCCCGTCCAATATGGTCTTAACTCGCTAATATCACATAAGTGGGTGGGGTTGGGGTGCAATCATGTTCTCTAATCATGTGCTTAAAAAACAAACATTGAAATCCATGCATCCAGCTCCCTGTAAGGAGATTAGGGGACAGGCGCATGGATTAGGGGGGCAGCGCCCCTGCGCCTCTTATGGATAGGCTGCCACTGTTTAACAGTAACTTAAATTTAACATGCTTGGAGCAAACATACTGTATATCTATACTCAGACAAAAAATATTAGAAAAGAAAACCAAAAAGAAAATTCTTCTATGTTTCTGCAGAGTGAGGTGACCAGCTGCTTTCGGAAACCATAGTATTACGCAGAGTGAGGTTGTCAAGTGCTACTAGGTAACCATAGCATTCTGCAGATTGGGGTATCCAGGTAAAATTATCACATGATGATGTTTTGCACTGTGGAATGGCCGACTGTTATTGGTAACTATTGGATTTTGTAAAGTGGATTGGCTGGGTCATACTGAAGACCATATAATTCTGATGAGTAGGTTGGTTAGATTAAGCTAGAGATCATAAGATTCTGTAGACTGAGATGGGTGGGTGTTCCTAGTGACCATAGGATACTATAGAATGGGGTGAATGGGTGTTACCAAAGATCATATAAATCTGAGTGATGTGGCTGGGTGTTCCTAGAGACCATACAGGTAGGTATCTGTAGAGTGGGGTGGTTGGGTATAACTAGAGGGGACAATAGGATTCTGTAGATTGAGGTGACTGAGTGCTCTTATGCCACGTACACATGATCAGAATTTTGGGCAGCAAAAGACCGATGAGAGCTTTTCATCGGAAAATGCGACCGTGTGTATGCTCCATCAGAATTTTGCTGGCCGAATTACCACCAGCAAAAATTTGATAGCATGTTCTCAATTTTCCCAATCGGAAATTCCGATAGTGTGTATGCAATTCCGATGTGCAAAAACTCACTCATGCTCATATTCAACTACGAGATGGAAGCTATTGGCTACTAGGCATTGAACTTCCTTTTTCTAGTCCGGTCGTACGTGTTGTACGTTACCACGTTCTTTGCAGTCGGAATTTGGTGTGACCGTGTGGAGGCAAGACAGTTTGAGAGGAAATTCCGATGGGAAAACAATCAGAGCTTTTTCCGACGAGAATTCCTATCGTGTGTACACAGCATCAGAGATCATAGAATTTTGTAGTGGGATGGCTGATGTTGCTAGAGAGTATACAATTTTGTAGAGTGAAGTAGTTGGGTGTAACCAGAGACTATGGGATCATGTAGAAAGACAATCTTATGGATGTTACTGGCATCCATAAGATATAGAATTAGGAAGCTGGGTGTTACTGAAGACTAAAGGATTCTGTAGAGTGGGGTGCTTGGTTATTACTGGAAACTGTAGTATTCTGCAGGATGGGCTGGCATGACTGTTCATGAACAATGCTAAAATTAAAGTGTACTAGAGTGTACCACTTATTGCCAATTTTGGAAAGTAATATAGCAAACATCTAACTAGTGTTTATTGTATCTACCACATGCTGGAACACAATATGCCAGAATGGCTGCAAGGCTGCAGAATTGCTGGGTGTTTCTAATGTACCCGCTTAAAAATAGCTCTCAGTGGTTGCCAGGTTCCTTTGAGTGGCTTACCATGGGACACATCTGTCAGTCTGCCATTGTCACAGAAGATGGCAATCTTTTCTTAGGTTTGATCCTTGGCAACAAAAATGAAAAATGTATCTGCACTCTTGTGCAACCCTATAACAATTGAATTGTTCTTAACTGGCATTTTGGAGTTCTTGTAGTTTTGTATGTATGCCTTTAAATGTTAAAATGTATGTTCTGACAAAATTCTATTTTTGTTTATTTTTTGACAGAGTTAGGATGGATTGAAACCCCTGTCAGGTTTTATTGCTACATAGGACCCTGAGATTTCTCCTTAGAGTCCTTTCACACGAGGATTCCATCTGTCTGTTTTTCATCCATCCGTTGACGTATGAAAAGAAAAGACAGCAATGCATTCCTATGGGCAAACGGATGCAAAAAGATGACCATTTACTTTAAACGGAACAAGTCTCTATTTTTGTTCCATTCAAAAAACAGAAGTGGACCTAAATGGATGTAAATGGACAAAGGTCTATTTTTTAATCCGTTTTTTTGCATTGGTTGTTAGGAGCCTGCACCCGTTGACATAACAACATGAGACTCATCTCTGCTGTTACCATTTAGTCATCGTTTGTTAGGAGCCTGCACCCGTTAGCTTCCTAACAACGATAAGTCAACACTTCTGTCAGTGAGGAATGCAAACAAAAGAGCTGAAAACCTGAATTATGTAATAAGGGGGTAAGCCATCCAGTAACTTTACTTACATAAATGGCTGTTTACGATGGCTGTATGCAACATCATGAGGGGTCACCAGGTGACGTCACCAGATGGCGTCGTGCCTTTGTATATGTTAGCTGTGGGGGTAAACTGGCATTGCCATTTGGCGTCAGCCAGCTATGGGAGCAGTTGGGTTTGGCAGGCAGCATTTTTTTTTCTTTACAATGGCAGTCCTTGATGATTGTGTGTGGTGTGGACCTACATCATTTGATGACATGATTGATGATGAATCTATATTGGGGGACAACATTATTTTAATATAGGACATATCAAAAAGTACATTCTGTGTTTATTTGTCCGTTTCCATCTGTTTAGGTCCGCGCCCTCAACGGACACGTTTTATCATCCGATTGTATTCGTTTGCCCAACAGATACACAGATTTCATTTTTATGTGTAAAAATATTTATAAATCGTAGATGTCCTTGGAAATTCAAAAGTCAAATAGTTGCCAGCACGTCATAGTTGACAACATGTTAAAACATTTTCAAAGACATGTTTTTACACTGTCTCTGAGCTGATCACCGCATTCCTGTTCAATTCACATGCAATTTTTTGCAGTGTGATTTGAGCCCATTCATTTTGCATGGCTCAAATAGTAATGCACCCGCAAGCACCTTTTTTTTCCCATACTGGAATTGGTTCACATGGGTGTTCATATCCATGAGATTCGATTTTGCGAATTGCACTGCATTTTGCAAACCATTTTTGGGGTGTAGTTAACCTAACATTGACACCCACAGCAGTTCGCATTAACAGAGTGTGACTGTGATGCAGTGGGAGAAACGCACAGGAATCGCAGCAAATCCCTCACCTCATTAGTGTGAACCTAGGCTCACACATGGAATGGTCTTCCTCTGTTTTCCCTCTTACAAACTTGTAGATGATGAACAGAGAACAAACCCTCTTCTCTCTCGACAACCCCCTTTGCTCTGCCTCCCCCCCACTCTCCCTCCTCCTCTCTTCCCTCTTGTTCTTTCTCCCCTCTTCTCCCCACACTCTTTCCCATCTACCCATCTCTCTTTCCGTCCCTCTTCCTGCCTTCCCCTTTTGTTCTCCCTCTCTTTTTCTGTTTCCCCTACTCTCTCCCCTCTTTTTTTCTTCCTTCCCCCCTCTTTCTTACTTTCTCCCCCATCTCCCCCCTTCCCTCTTTCTTTCTCTCCCCCTTGCATTCTCCTCTCTCTTCCCCCCCCCCACTCTCTATATATTTTCTCTATCTCTCTCCCCATTTTTTCTCCCCTCTCCCTTTCTTCCCACTCCCCTATCCCTACTCTCTTTCTCTCACTCTCCCCCCTCTCTCTGCCCCCCCCCCTCTCATTCTCCCCTCTCTCTCTCTCTCTTTCTTCCCTCTCTCATTCTCCACTCTCTCTAATTCTCCTCTCTCTCTCTCTCTCTCTCTCACTCTCTCCTCTCCCTCTTTGCCCCCCTCTCTCATTCTGCCCTCTCTCTCTCTTCATGTTCCCTCTCTCTTATTCTCCCTCCTCTCTTTCTCCCTCTCTCTCTATATATATTTTCTCTTGCTCTTCCCCCATTTTTGCTTAGCTCTCTCTCTCCCACCCCCTTAACCCCTCTCTCTTTTCCCCCTCTCTTATTCTCCCCTCTCTCCCTTTGTCCCCTCTTACTCTCCCCTCTCTCCATTTGTCCCCTCTCACTCTCCCCTCTCTCCATTTGTCCCCTCTCACTCTCCCCTCTCTCCATTTGTCCCCTCTCTCTCTCCCCTCTCCCCATTTGTCCCCTCTCACTCTCCTCTCTCTCCATTTGTCCCCTCTCTCTCTCCCCTCTCCCCATTTGTCTCCTCTCACTCTCCCCTCTCTCCATTTGTCCCCTCTCTCTCTCCCCTCTCCCCATTTGTCCCCTCTCACTCTCCCCCCTCTCTCTCTCTGTCCCTTCTTTCTTTCTCCATCTCTCTTTCTCATTCTCCTTCTCTCTCTCATCCTCCCCTCTTTCTCCCTTCTCTCTCTTTGTCCCCTCTCTCATTCTCTGTCCTCTCTTTCCCACTCTCTCTCTTTCTCCCCCTTTCTTTATATATTCTCTCTCCCCTCCCTCAATTTTTGCTTCCCTCTCTCTCCCACCCCCCTTATCCCATCTCTCTCATTCTCCCCCCCCCTCTCTCTCTCTATTTATCCAATCTGACTTTCTTCCCCTCTCTCTCTCTTTTTTCCATTCTCTTTCCTCTTTCTCCCCTCTCTCTTTCTCTTCTCTCGGTTTCTTCTCTCTCTCTTTTGCCTCTTCCTCTCTCCCACCCTCTTTCTCTTGTTCTCTCCCACCCCCCCTCCTCTTTCCCTCTCTCTCTCTCCCCTTTCAGTCTATATATATTCTCCCCCTTTCTCTCTCCCAATTGTTTGCTCCCTTCTATCTCAACCCCCCCCCCTCTCTCTTTCCCCCTCTCTCTTTTTTTCCTCTCTCTGTCTCCCCCATCTCTCTCTTTTTGCTCTCTATCTCCCCCTCTCTCTCTTCCTTTCTCCCCAACATTCTCCCCCTTTTCCCTCTCTCTCTCCCCATCCCTTCTCTCTCCTCCCTCTCCCCCCCATCCCTTCTCTCTCCTCCCTCTCTCTCCCCCAATCCCTTCTCTCTCCCCCCTCTCTCTCTACTCCCTCCTCTTTCTCTCCCCCCATTCTCGTTCTCCCCCCTCTCTATCTTTTGTCCCTCTTTTTCTCTCTCTCTCACCCTTTATCCCCCCCCTCTATATATTTTTTCTTTCGTGCTCTACACACCACATCATATGTTTTTCTTCCCCGTCCAAAATTTTTCAAGGTCTTTCATAAAATTAGTCACGCTCACATTTTTGTCACACTGATTTTTTAATTGTAAAGTCATCACAGACATCATTCAACCACACCCCTTTAGGCCACACACAACATTTTCTTTTTCACTGGGTGGGTCCAGTGTCAAATCTATGATCCTACACATGGGCCCACTCATTTCATAAAATGCCCCTGGTTTACATACACTTTAATTCCACACACCTTTCTGAATGCAGATCACCAGCTCACAACTTACCTTCCTCAATGATCCAGCAATGTTCGCACTGTGGCCCTTACTGGTGACATGCAGTACAGCATGCAGAATGAGAAGATAAGGGGTAATGAACATGCAGCACAGCACGCAGAGTGAGAAGATAAGGGATATAGAACATGCAGCACAGCATGCAGAATGAGAAGATAAGAGGTAATGAACATGCAGCACAGCACGCAGAGTAAGAAGATAAGGAATATACAACATGCAGCACAGTATGCAGAATGAGAAGATAAGGAATATAGAACATGCAGCACAGCATGCAGAATGAGAAGATAAGAGGTAATGAACATGCAGCACAGCACACAGAGTAAGAAGATAAGGAATATAGAACATGCAGCACAGCATGCAGAAAAAGAAGATAAGGGGTAATGAACATGCAGCACAGCACACAGAATGAGAAGATAATAAATATAGAACATGCAGCACAACAGGTAAAGTAAGAAGATAAGAAGTACAGAAAATGCAACACAGCATGCATAGTGAGAAGGTAAGGCATATAGAAAGTGCAGCACAACATGCAGAGTGAGGGCATGTGCAATAGAGAATGTATGGGTAATTACTGGAGCTCAGCATTCAGGCAGCAATGTCCAGGTTATTCCCTGGACATTTACACAGAAATAGAACCTAATACCATTGGGCCTGATGGGTTACAGAGCCTCCTTTGATCACCGTCCAGCATTCCGAAAGATAGCTGGTGTGGCCTTTTATATGAGCCATTGTCTTTGAGAGATTCGTCCAGACCTGTAGAATGACCATAAACTCTCATTACTCCACAAGTTTCACATACGGTGGCAATCAAATACATAGAGGTCTAATATAATATACTGTACATAATATAAATAGACATCAGCAGGCAAGAAGAAGGGGTGTAGAAAGCTATGGTAATGTAAAATAACAATTACATTTAAGGACAGATTAATATGATTAATAGATGAAATAGATAAAATTAATCTGCATAAATGTTGCCTGTACAACATGAATCCAAACCCTGATGTCACTTTTTTAAATAAACACTCTGATGTCACAGTGTATAATAATAATAATAATAATAATAATAATAATAATAATAATAGGAAGAAGAAGAATAAACAAAATGCAAAATTCTCATTTACTGGAAGGGAACAGACTCCTGTGACATTATGTGGCCTTTGTTAAGCTGGCCGTACACCTATAGATTATCTGCATATTTTCTATGGTTAGATGGAAAAAGTGGGAGATTCCTCCATCCACACAGTTTAGCGAACATGGAGAAATCTGTTGCACTTTTTCCATCTAACCATAGAAAATATGCAGATAATCTATAGGTGTATGGCCAGCTTTAGGCAGGCTCTACAGTCAGAGCCCTTGATTGATTGACAAGGCACAAATGACCCCCTCCTAGCTGCAGATCAGGTTTAGTACCTGCAGCTTGATTAAAATCTGAATGGTATTTGTACATTTTTTTTTTTTTTGTTAGCATATAGCGTGCCAAGAGATTTTAGTGTTTAATAATGCAAAACTCCAGCCAGAAATAAGAATAAAAATAATAAATAGAGTCTGACAAACATTAAAACACCAAAACCAGTTTTCACTGCTTTATTTACCTCCAGTTTAGAGATCTCCTCCACACCACTAGATGTCCTCAGTTTTATAGCCAGCATCATTCAACCCACTTCCTCTGAGGCCAAGTCGTGTTGGACCAACCCCAACTATACTATACTATGGTGACTATACAGAAGAAGGAGAAGTAGCACAGTCAGGGATGAGCACTTCTCTTTGTCACTCTGCTTCCGCTTCCTGATTGGCTCAGTGTGCTGTTTCTTCTTCTAACACTCACGCCCTGCTGTACAGGGACTGCAAGAGATCAAATTCAGATATTTTATATTGCTTGAATTAAAAAAAATACAGTCAGTAATGTATTAGGCCTCAAATGCACTTATGATTGAAGGGCAGTAAAACCCTGTGGTTATGCTGTGCTTTTACTCCCTCTCCATTCCTCCGACTGTTGCTGCTCAGGCAGTGAGTGTACACATGCCATTACCATGATGCTGTGCTTCTCAGCATGAATTACTCACCCTGTTGTGCTCGATGAGCATGACTTATTCAAGTGAATATGGCCCCACTGCATCGTCCTGCAACCACGTACAACACACGTGGTTGTGGCGCAGTTGTCTGGTAATTGGGTTAAAAAGGCAGTGACAGTGCCCCTCGTGGTCATACTCCATGGGCTGCACCTCTTTGACTCCAATCGCTCAAACCCTCTGCACCCCCACTCTTCTACTTCTGGAACCAGGGGGGCCTATTTTAAGAATCATTCTTTATCCATTTGAGATTTTTCCCTTGCCTGTCCTCTCTGGCGCCCCTTTGAGGACTGCAGTCTGGGGTTGCTGGTAAGGATGCCGACTCCCCCCAATCTCAACCCCCCCCCCCTTTCGGTGATACAATGCCTCTTCACCGCAAAACAAAGAAAAGAGGGCTCACCAACCTTGCGCATTACCATCTGAGGAACAGGGGATCTTTTCGAAACACGCCAGTCTTCTGGAAGGTCTTTCAACCTGCTGGGAACAATCTCGTCAACCTGGTGGCTTTGCGTCTACTATGGACTTTGATATGCTTTTATCATTAATGTGAGTATATTCATTTTTATACATTATTAAAGATACCACTTGGGTAATGCAGAAGGTTGGTGCACCCTCTTTTTTTCATCTCCTTTGGGTTTCTCCCTCAACCTTTGGAAAGCACCAAAACCTATGCTCTCCTTTGAGCCACCAAGAACCTTTGATACATCCATTACCATTACAACACCCTTGAGAGCAGGAGAATACTTTTCTACTGTTTGTCAATGCCTCTTCAATGTCTGAAGAGAGGATTCTGAATGTAGATTGTGCTTTAGATAGCAAAGGAAGTCTAAACGTGGCTGTAATTTTTATACTGAACTACATACTGTACATGTGTGTCTTCTATATCTGCCTAGAGTTCAGCTTTAAAAAGCAAACATGACCTGAGGGTTTAGGTCTGTTGTAAAGGAAACCTGAAATAAGAATATATAGTGCCTCCTCCTCTGAAAATACTACCTTATTGGCTGGTAAAGTGATCCAATAGTTTAGTGCTTGGCTGTATTGACTGGAACTGACTTGAAACGAGCCTACATATTATGAGTTCTGATGTTTCTGCATATTTGTTTTTGGCACCTGTTTAAAAAAAAAAAAAAAAGCCAGAGGCAGCCAGACAACTAGGTTTTCAGAAGGGGGTCAGCAATGACAGCCTCGTTAGTTCTCTCACTCAGTAGTCTAAAAGATGTGTATGCATTTAAAAGCAGTAAGCGCCATCTGCTGGTTATTTTAGCTTACAGGTATTTGAACTGTCCGTGATCCTATTTTTATGCCGTGTACACACGACTGGACTTTTCGACAGCAAATGTCCTACAGAACGAATCCATCTGACAATTCGACCGTGTGTGGGCTTCATCGGACCTTTGCTGTCGAAAAATCAGACGGACTTTAGATTTAGAACGTTTCAAATTTTTCCGACGGAGTCGAGTCCGGTCAGAAAATCGGTTCGTGTGTATGCTAGTCCGATAGACGAAAACCAACGCTAGGGCAGCTATTGGCTACTGGCTATGAACTTCCTTATTCTAGTCCGGTCGTACGTCATCACAGTCGAATCCATCGGACTTTGGTGTGATTGTCTGTGGCCAAGTCCGTTCATTCGGAAAGTCTGTCGGAACTCCGCCGAAAGTCCATTGGGAAGAACGTCGGACCTAGTCTGCCGGAAAGTCCGGTCGTGTGTACACGGCATTACTTGGGCTAACAATTTTCAAGACAGGTTTTATGGGGTCTATACCCCCTTCCTCCCAGTCCAAGCAGTACTGATACATAATATGGATCATATATATAATCATATATACCTCTAAGGGTACAGTTCCTTTTATCCTATTAATAGTTTTTATTTTGATTCGTATTTTAGGACAGTCATTATTTCTAATGGTAATTATATCAATATTTTTTGGAATTGTATTTATTGTTTATTTTAACATAAACATTCTTATTCTATCACTGATGAACCAATGTTTCAAATACATGTCATTTTAATATTTCTCTTCTTCTCTATACCTCGGATGAAGAGGGAGTTTCTGGCCCCTGAAACGCATCGGATGTTTTTTGCTTTCTTGCAGTTGTTGATTGAACTATAAAATACATGGTCTCTTATGACATTTCTTTGATGTGAACTTCTTAATATGGGTGAGCCCCCATCCATCCCTTCCCCAAGGGGCTACCTGTTTGTTAGAGAGCTTGTGAACTCAAGCCATCAGGCTCAAGCAATGATGCTGTTCACCTTTTTAAGATTTGAGTCCCACTCTTCACCTCTAACTTTCCTCCCCCCAGGGCTGGGACAAGGGATGGACAGGAGGTGTGGCTGCCCTAGGCACTGTGGTATCATGTAAGGTAGAACGATGCCACAAGGAGATGGGGGTGTGGGGGGGGGGTGTTTTGGTGTTTTGTGCTGGGAGGGGGGATTTCAGCAGGGGATGGATTTGTACTGGGCGGAGGCAGGATTCATGCTTAGGGGGTAAGCATGCAGATTAATGCTCAGTGTTTTTGTGGGGGAATTTTTGCTGACTCATAATGGTCATTCATCCTGGGGGGTGTCACAGTTTGGAATGTTCGCTCTGGGCTCTAGGTGACCTTGTTCCGGCACTGCCCCCTGGCCTTATTCCCTAGAGCTTATTCACACCAAGATATTGCAGTCATTTTGAATAGTACCCCAAGTATAAAGAAGACCTGTCATTGCTCTATACAAGTATATAGGAGTATAAAGAGGACCTGTCATGGCTCTATATATATATATATATATATATGTGAGTATAAAGGGGACCTGTCATGGTTGTTTACATGTATATAGGAGTATAAAGATGACCTGTCACGGCTCTATACATGTATAGGAGTATAAAGAGGACCTGTCATGGCTCTATACATGTATATAGGAGTATAAAGGGGAAAAGTCATGGCACATGGCTCTATACATGTATATATAAGTATAAAGAGGACCAGTTGTGGCACTATACAAGTATACAGGGATAGAAAGAGAACATGTCATGGCTCTATACATGTGAAGGAATATAAAGAGGACCTGTCATGGCTCTATACATGTGAAGGAATATAAAGAGGACCTGTCATGGCTCTATACATGTATATATGGATAGAAAGAGAACCTGTAATAGCTCTATAAATGTAAAGGAACATAAAGAGGACCGTGGCGTATGGCGCTATACCTGCTTATAGGAGTATAAAGAGGACCTGTTATGGCTCTATACATATATATAGAAGTATAATGGGGACCTGTCATGGCTCTATACATACAGATAGAAGTATAAAGAGGACCTGCTATGGCTCTATACATGTATAAAGGAGTATAAAGAGGACCTGTCATGGTTGTTTACATGTATAGGAGTATAAAGAAGACTGGTCATGGCTCTATACATGTATACAGGAGTATAAAGGGGACCAGTCATGGCACTATACATGTATATATAAGTATAAAGATGACCTATCATGGCTCTATACATGTATATGGGGGAATAAAAAGGACCCGTCATGGCACTATACATGTATATAGGAGTATAAAGAGGATCTGCCATGGCTCTATACATGTATATAGAAGTATAAAGAGAATCTGTCATGGCTCTATACATCTGAAGGAATATAAAAGAGGCTCTGTATTGGCTCTATACATGTATATAGGGATAGAAAGAGAACCTGTCATGGTTCTATACATGTAAAGGAACATAAAGAGGACCTGTCATGGCTCTATACCTGTTTATAGGAGTATAAAGAGGACCTGCTATGGCTCTATACATATATATAGAAGTATAAAGAGGACCTGTCATGGCTCTATACATGCAGATAGAAGTATACAGTGGACCTGTTATGGCTCTATACATGTATATAGAAGTATAAAGAGGACCTGTCATGTTTCCCTACATGTATGTAGGAGTACAACGAGGACCTGTCATGGCTCTATACATGTATATAGGAGTTTAAAAGGACATGTGCCTTTTTTTAGTTTTATTTTTTTTAGGAGGGGAGGTTTGATGAAATAATATATAAGGAGCACAAACACTGGAAAAATGTTTTTTCCTTAATGGATATAAATGTATATTTATTTATTAGTTCACAAAAAGAAGGAATGCACATAGAAGGCACAACTAAAAGAGAACGCAACAAAGGAAAAAGAGGTAGGATTCCTTTTTTTTTTCTCCCTGATACTCTTCAGGGGAGGCAAGGATAGGGAGCATCGGGGAAGCCAACCTCTAGATCCGATATATGGGGGAAGAAGAGAATGGATATTCTTATCTCTTTTTTATGTGAATATGTCATGTAAATGGAAATTGTAATAATAGATAAAATGCTTAATAAAGATTGAATTATAAAAAAATAAAATAAAAAGACCTGTGCGTGACCAGCACCCGAGATCGCTCCACACAGAGCCAGAACGGGAATCTGTCAATGTAAACAGAGAGATCCCCATTCGGACAGGGCAGGAGAGACAGATCTCCTGTTCCTAGTGATTAAGATCACCGATCTCTCTCCTCCTCCAGTCAGTCCCATCCCCCCCAGTTAGAAACACCTCCCAGGGAACATATTTAACCCCTTTATCGCCCCTAGTGTTAAGCCCTGCCCTTCCCTGCCAGTGACATTTACACAGTAATCAATGCATTTTTATAGCACAGATCGCTGTATACATGTCAATGATCCCAAAAATGTGTCAAAAGTGCCCGATCTGTCCACTGCAATGTCTCCGTTCTTGCTAAAAATCGCAGATCACCACCATTACTAGTAAAAAATAATAAAAATGCCACAAAATATTTTTTTCTACAAAAATATGTAGAAGAATACATATTGGCATAAACTGATGAAGAAATTAGTTTTTTTGTTATTTGTTTTTTCGATATTTATTATATATCAATATAAAATATTAGTTTCTTTCAAAATTGTTGCTCTTTTTTTGTTCATAGTGCAAAAAATAAAAACCGCAGAGGTGATCAAATACCACCAAAAGAAAGCTCTATTTGTGGGGAAAAAAGGACTTTTATTTGTGTACAGCATCGCCCGGTCGCGCAATTGTCAGTTTAAGCGGCACAGTGCCGTATCGCAAAAGGTCATTAAGGGGGCAATCCTTATGGTCGGTTAATCAGGGCAGGGTAAGGCCCTCTCAGGCTCACATGTCTCATACAACTTGTGATGTTTGTTTGTACTTACAGTTTTGATCCAGACTCCACCACCAGATGCGGATTGTTACCTGCCACATGTTGCGAATTTTCACTTGCCACGTCACCTGCCACACGTTGCGGATTGTCACTTGCCATGTCACCTGCCACATGTTGCGGATTGTTACTTGCCACACGTGGCGAATTGTCACTTGCCACGATGTCACCTGCCACACGTTGCGGATTGTCACTTGCTTGCTAAGGTGCGGATTGTCACTTGCTGTGTCCCAGAGTGAAGGCAGGCAGCAGAGAGATGCAGCTTCACAGTGAGGCAGAACTGCAGTGATGCAGGGTGGGCAGTGAGAGATGATGTCATCTCTCTGCTCCCCTGCCCGTCGGTCCACTGACCAGCCCCCTGACTGGCCCGCCCACTCATTCACCCGCGCATCCACTGACTGCTCCACCCTGGGCAGCAAGTGTTCTGCAAGCACACTCCTGTCACCACTAACAGCAATGGCACTAGGCTCCCTCACAGCAGGATAAGCAGCGGAGCGGGCAGAATGGGCTGGCTGGCGGGCGGCAGCACTGCCACTACATGATAGGGCTGGCCCTGAACTACATGCCGCATTTAGCTAAATACAGTACTGTGAACGCTGCTCAGCAATTTACAGGAAGACCTGTAATTTTATGAGAGAATACAAGGCTTCCTATGATTTGCTAAAGGTACAGACTGTGACATCAACCACCCGCCTCTTCACCTCAACCAATCGGAGCACCTAAATAATCATACATTTTATCAATCACATTCACAGCAGCCCCCTATCCCCACAGTAAAAAAAAAAAAACTCCAGTTAAAAATATTCCACTGTTCAGCCACTGGCAAATTTTACACTGCTATAACTTCATTGAGCTGAAGCTATAATTCTTGTATAAAAACACTTGTGCCGGTTTAGACCCCCACACATGGGCTTTTTCATCATTACAATATCTAGGTACCCAACTCATTCTCCCAGCTCTAAACTTTTTTCCGTCAAATTAATGGCCTTCACAACGAAACTGACCCAGCTAAGAGCAAACCTGACCTTGGTTCGCTTCTCATGGGCTGGCCGTATTGCACTAGCCAAAATGTTTTTATTACCTCATATATTGTACATGTTTAGAGCCTTATGCATTCCCTTCTTTTCATCCACGGAAAATACAATCCATACTGAACTCCCTTATCTGGCATGTCAAGTGCCCACGCATAAAATCGTCCATTCTCCTATGCCCAGCAAAATTTGCCAGCTTAGGAGCTCCTAATGTCACATTATTTAACAAAGCAACTATACAAGCACAGTTTAAAGAATGGTGGTCTCCTCCACATCACCTTTCATGGAAACAGATTGAAACTACAGCCTTGGGATGTGATCTAAAGCACTCCTCTTCCCAATAAACATTTCCTGGACATGATCATGGCTGCTTACAGAGTATGGACATCTCTTACAGAACCATTTAAGCATATCTCTATGGCAACTCTAAGTAGACTTTCAAATCGTTCACTAGAACCCCTTATCTCTAACATTTCTGTCCAACCTTGGGAAACTACAGGAATCTGCTCATTCGATCAACTATACCCACAATTTCATCTTCAATCCAACCATAAAAATAAATAAATAAATTAGAAAATAATATCATAAAATCCCATATACCCAATCCTATACCCACAGTTGATCCAGAGGAAGGTGAAAAACCCCAGCAAAGCATGATCCAATTTGCTCCAGCAGAGGAAAAAATTCCTTCCTGATCCCCCAAGAGGCAATCGGATTTTCCTTGGATCAACTTTACCTATAAATGTCAGTACCCAATTATATTATGTACATTTAGGAAAAATACAGGCCTCTCTTAAAGCGATCTATGAATCTGGCCAGAACCACCTCTGGAGGGAGTCTATGCCTTCAAGTCCGACACACCCTACAATGTTTACAATTTCAAGAAGGGACACTTATGGAGGGATGACATGCTGGACATTTTCGATTCCTCCAAGGCCTCCCAAAAAGGAATTTCACCAATATACACTCTCTTTTCTAAACCATCCTCTACGGGGAAACTAACACTATGTCCTCATGGGAACTATCTCCACAGTTTACAGCCTCACAAACACAGTGGCAGTCTGCAATATCATTACCTCCGGCTGCGCAGCCCACTGGAAAGCTTTATAAAAACTTTTACACCACAGGAATTTTACCCCTAACAAGCTTGCTGCCATCTTCCCAGGATCAATCACCATTATGTTAGAGGCAGTGTGGCTTGCTTGGCTCTCTACCACATTTATGGTGGCACTGCCCAGCAATTGCTAATTTCTGGAATAACATCTTCACCATGGCTACCACCATCACTGGCATACACATTACTCAAGATCCTAAATTTGCTCTACTGGGCATTGGCATGGACTCCTGGCACAGTGACTTCCACCCCTTGCTCACCCACCTGTTTATCGCAGCTAGACTCTCTACAGCCCGCAATTGGAAACAACCATCCCCACCCAACCTTCTTGCAATTATTCAGATCCTTAATGACAACGCTCACTATGGGGTTGATTTACTAAAACTAGAGAGTGCAAAATCTGGTGCAGCTGTGCATGGTAGCCAATCAGCTTCTAACTTCAGCTTGTTCAATTAAGCTTTGACAAAAAAACCTGGAAGCTGATTGGTTTATGTACTGCTGCACCAGATTTTACACTCTCCAGTTTTAGTAAATTAACCCCCATGAGTTTGTGTTTGCCAAAGCTCACCTTCTTCTTAAAAGATTTTATTTTCATTGGTGCCCATGGCTTCAACAACCTGATTGTTCATTGAATATTTGATAACATAAGTAGTCCTTTTGTACTGATTTGTTGTTTGTTCCTTATTAGTTACTAACCTACTTGATACGCAGATCACTTACCACCTTTTTCTTTTCTTTTCCCCCTATACTCTACACCTTTATCTCCATTACCGTCATATAAATTTTTATGATAAGTGCTATACGTACAACTGTTGGCCCAATGGGCTTCATATTTTCAGTTTGAAATCTAACTTAAGAAAAAATCTATTGAAATTAAAAACACTTGTGCTTTGTGTTTCTACATTTCAGCCTGATCTTTCCCAATAAAACTGTGCTGCCGCTGTCCAATTTCACACAGCTCACAACATCTGCAGGCCAACTGCAGGCTACACTAAATTTTTTACTACAAGAATAAAATGCGTCAAACCAAAGAGTAAAAAAAAAAAAAAAAGTGGCCAGGGACAGGACAGATCTAATGAGCGAGACTAATTGGTACTAGAGACTTCCCAACAGTCCCAGATTCTTTAGAACTATCCTAGGATTTCAAAACAATCATAGTGTTGCACGCATTCGGGCTGTGCCTACCTGTCAGTCTGGTGTTGAAATGCTTATCCCAGCACCCAGCCCAGGCTCAGTTACTGCTTTAGATCACTCTGCCTGACATTAGCATTATACTTTCAGGTAGAACGAGGTAGTAGCACAGGAAGCGGAGTGTAGAAAGTTTTATTTCACTGAAAACCAGTGTACTGCACCAAACACTTATGCACCCTACTGGAGCCAGTGTGCCTCACCCTACCCTCACCAAGCACCTCTCTTTCCCCACAGAGCATCAGTGCAACCCCCCCCCCATCCCTCTTCAAACCTTGAGTTACTTACACAAACAAGTATGCATAGCTTTTACCTTTCCTAATATCTATACATTTATACTTGTTCCATATCAGCGGTAACTTGCAGTCCAAGGGTGGAGCAGAACATACTCAGATTTTAGTGCCCCCGGGGGTCACTCAGCCTGGTAGTTTAGGTAAATCTAAAGTTTATAGTACAACAATGGTACAGTCCTATTGTAGCATGTATGATGACCTTAAGAACGAAGCCCACCTGGAATGTCTTGCCAACTACATTCTTTCCCAAGTAAAGTGTTTACCCAAGAGAATAGTAACATAGTTACAATTAGTCAGGTTGAAAAAAGACCCAAGTCAATCTAGTTCAACTAATAAAAAAATAAAGATGATACAATCCCATAGACACAATCCTATACCCACAGTTGATTCAGAAGAGGGTTAAAACCCCCAGCAAAGCATGATCCAGTTTGCTACACCAGGGAAAAATTCCTTTCTGATTTCCCGAGAGGAAATCGGATATTCCCTGGATCAACTTTACCTATAAATGTTAGTACCCAGTTATATTATGTACATTTAGGAAACAATCCAGGCCTTGTTTAAAGCAATCTACTGAGCTGGTCAGAACCAGCTCTCGAGGGAGCCTATTCTACATTTTCACAGCTCTTACTATGAAGAAACCTTTCCGTATTTGGAGATGAAATCTCTTTTACTAGACATAAAGAGTGCCTCCCTTGTCCTCTTTGATGACCTTAAAGTGAATAACTCAACACCAAGTTCACTATATGGACCCCTTATGTAGTTATACATGTTGATCATATACCCCCTTAATCTCCTCTTCTCAATAGAGAATACATTTATTTCCTCTAATATATCCTCATAGCTGAGTTCCTTCATGCCTCTTATCAGTTTGGTTGCCCTTCTCTGCACTTTCTCAAGTTCCTCTATATCCTTTTTGAGAACTGGTGCCCAAAACTGAACTGCATATGCCAGATGAGGTCTTACTAATGATTTGTACAGGGGCAAAATTATATTTTTCTCTCTGGAGTCCATACCTCTCTTAATACAAAAAGGAACTTTGCTCACTTTGGAAACCGCAGCTTGGCATTGCAAGCTTGTATTAAGCTTATGATCTACCAAAATCCCCAGATCCTTTGCCACCATTGATTCCCCCAGTTGTACTCCCACTAGTATGTATGATGCATGCATAATCTTAGCCCCCAAGTGCATAACTTTACATTTATCAACATTAAAACTTATTTGCCACCCAGTTGCCCAATTAAACAAGGTCGGCTTGTAAGTTGGAGACATCCTGTAAGGATGTTATTCCACTGCATAGCTTTGTGTCATCTGCAAAGACTGAAATGGTACTTTTAATCTCAGACCCTATATCATTTATAAATATATGAAAAAGTAAGGGCCCCACTGAACCTTGGGGTACACCACTAAAAACCTTAAACCATTCAGAGTAAGAATCATTAACCACTACTCTTACAAACGGATCTTTCCAAGGCCGCAGACTTTACCTTATGCCACGTACACACGATCGGACTAGGAAAGGGGGTGAGGACGAGCGAGTGCCCCCCCCCTCTTGAGCCGTACCAGGCCTGTGCGCCCTCAACATGGGGGTTGCTTTGGGGAAGGGGGGTCCTGCGGCCCACCCACCCCAAAGCACCTTGTCCCCATGTTGATGAGGACAAGACAAGAAGAGAAGAAGGCGGCGGTGGCAGAAGACTGGGCCAACGCTAGTAAAAGAGCTATAAGATAGCAGAGGCCCGGCAAGAAGAACTGAAGAGCGGGACAAGACCTCGAAGCCGGACGGCGACGACAACGAAGAAGAAAGTCTGGCTCCTCCGCTAGTAAAAGAGCTAGCAAAAGAGCTAGTAAAAGTGCAGAAGATAAGAGAAGACCCCCCCCCCCCCCCCACGATGGAAGACCCCCGGAGCTGTCTAACAAATTATTTAAAAAACTTGTGTTGTGTTTTTTTTATTTACACTTTTTCCCAGGTGAATGGGCAGGGGTACATCGTACCCCATACTCATTCACATAGGGTGGGGGGGGGGGCTGGTATCTGAGGGTCCCCTTATTAAAGGGGGCTCCCGGATTCCGATAAGTCCCCCGCCCGCAGACCCCGACAACCAACGGCCAGGGTTGTCGGGAAGAAGCCCTTGTCCTCATCAACATGGGGACAAGGTGCTTTGGGATGGGGGGGCCACAAAGCACCCCCCCCATGTTGAGGGCACGCGGCCTGGTACGGCCCGGGCTGTGTGCTCGGATAAAGGTCTAACTTGGCTATAGCCTATGCTGGTTATTAAGCCCTGAGCTAAAACCAATTATATAATCCCAGATCAGAAGAATCAGGGTTAACTAACAGAAGCTGCATATAAACTTTATTGCAATAAACAGGTTTGCCTGCTAATTTACTGCGTATTGAGATAATATGAATAGGACAGAGATATGTATGTCACAAAGATTCAGATACACACTCAAGAAGCTATAGGCAGCTGCAGTTAAACTATTAGAACATAGGAGTACTTGCATAATACGCTCTGGTTCTGGTCTGGATGAAATACAACAGCAGCAACAGCACTTGTATGTGTAAGGTCACGTGTCTTCAATTCTTTCACTTGCTCTTCACTTCTTCTTTCTGGTGTTTTTAATCCAACCAGTAACCAGACAGTAAGGGCCTGGTAATTGAATTTAGGGGAACCTAAATGTAACGCAGGTTTCCGTTACATCAGAGGGGGCGGGGTCACCCACACGTCACTGGGGAACCCCTGGCTTCCCTCTCCAGCGTCAGAGGGGCGGGGTCAGGTGACGGGTGGCCCCGCCCTCCTAATATAAGAAACGTCAGCGCTGGGCTCTCTGCAGTGTCTCCGGAGTGGAGACAGAAGACGGATGTATGGACAGCGCTGGACTGAGAGATCCCCCGTCGCTGGATATGATCATCCATCGATGGACCCCGGAGACCTGTCGCTGGATAGCAAGAGTGGATTAGCATCGCTGGAATCTTTTTTTTATTTTTTTTATTTTTAATAAAGGAATTTTTCAAAAGTGTGTTTGTCTTAGGCCGCGTACACACGGGCGGATTGTCTGTCCAACTTAGTCCGCTGAACCGTGTTTCAGCAGACAATCCGCTCGTGTGTGGGCTTCAGCGGACTTTTTCAGCCGACTGTCTGACGAACAAAGTCTTACGGAATTTCCGAAATTTTGTCCGTTCAAACTTGGTTTTGTCCGTCCAAACTTGGTTTCAGCGGACAGTCCGCTCGTGTGTAGGCAAGTTGGACGAACTAAGTATGGTGCATGCTCAGAAAGGATTTACACGGCCGAAGGTTGCATTGCAGTGTATAGGACGTCGTTTTTCTAGTCCCGTCGTACGTGCTGTACATGTCATCGCGCACGCTTTCAGCGGACTGTCTGCTCATCGTGTGTGGTCAAGTCCGTTCATGCAAATTTTGAACGGACTGTCTGTCGGATTGTCTGACGAACTTAGTTGGACAGACAATCCGCCTGTGTGTACGCGGCCTTATTTAACCATTTTGACACTTTCTTTGTGAAATGGTAGGGGTACTTTTGTACCCCCTTACCATTTCAAACAGGGGGGGGGGGGCGGGATCTGGGGGTCCCCTTGTTAAAGGGGGCTTCCAGATTCTGATAAGCCCCCCGCCCACAGACCCTCACAACCAACGGCCAGGGTTGTGAGGATGAGGCCCTTGCCTTCATCAACATGGGGACAAGGTGCTTTGAGGGGTCACAGACCCCCAAAGCATCCTCCCAATGTTGAGGGTATGTGGCCTGGTACGGTTCAGGAGGGAGGGGGGGCCGCTCTCTCGTCCCCCCCTCTTTTCCTGCGGCCTGCCAGGTTGCGTGCTCGGATAAAGGGTCTGATATGGATTTTTAGGGGGACCCCCACGTCAATTTTTTTTAATTTGATGCAGGGCTCCCCTTAATATCCATATCAGACCTGAATGGTCTGGTTATGGATACTTAGGGGGACCCCCACGTCAATTTTTTTTTTTAATTTGACACGGGGTTCCCCTTAATATCCATGTCAGACCTGAAGGGCCTGGTAATTGAATTTAGGGGAACGCCCACGCTTTTTTTTTTTTTTTTTTTTTTTTATCAATGAATGAATGAATGAATTGTCGGCCAATGCAGAGAACACTCATTGAGTGTTCTCTGTATTACGGGACCCGACAATAGCCGCAAGTGATTTTAAAAGACTTTTTTTCCTGCACAAATGACACTTTGTGCAGGGACAGTTCTAAGCAGCAGAAACATGCGCCCCTTCACAGGCATACTATAGATACCCCCCAGCTACAAAATTTAAAGGAATATTACACTTTTATTGTTTCCCTTTAATCATTATTAAAATCACTGCTCCTGAAAAAACGGCCGTTTTTAAAACTTTTTTTTGCATTGATCCATGTCCCCTGGGGCAGGACCCGGGTCCCCAAACACTTTTTAGGACAGTAACCTGCATATTACCCTTTAAAATTAGCACTTTAGATTGTGAACGTTCGAGTCCCATAGACTTTAATAGGGTTCTAAAGTTCACACAAAGTTTAGGTCTGTTCGCAGGTTCTGGTGCGAACCGAACAGGGGGGTGTTCGGCTCATCCCTACTCTTGGGCACTACCCACAGATGGGGTCCCATTTGCAAGGCAGGCTGGCAGCTGAATAGCTTCCTCCATTATCACTGCCTAAGACATTACCTCCTATGAAGGTGACAAGGCCCAGTGGTATTACTATAGAGACAACTCTGTGCATCCTAATATATCGCACACTCCCCTACAAAACATTTTTTTTCAGACTTCTGCTAGAATAAGAGATTGGTAACACCCCTGTAAGCCTATTTTTTCTGTTGGTGTCCGTTGATATCATTTACTTCCTGTCTTAGGGATGTAACATGATATAAGAATTATCTACAAAGTGAGGTGACATTTCCTTTTAGACAGTTGTCATCAGAACAGGGGTCCCATTTGGAAGTTTAAAACTGATCCAGTTCTGAACAACTGCAATGTTTTTTTTTTCTCTGTGACAATGGTCACCTGGAATAATAGGGCAAATTTCCTGAGCAGGGAAAAATATAGAAATAAGAGGTCTTAATCCTTCCCAACTCTAAAAAAAAAACCATGGGCTTGGCTATAAATACACTTTAAGGCAGAGGGTCAACATAACAGTCAGGCAATTAGCAATTACAGAAAGAAAAATCAGAAGGAAGTCAGTAATGGCAATGGCCATATTTATTTCATGACTGTTTTAACTTTTTACCTTTTCTGCTTGTTTTTTACATGGTGTGGTAGAAGTCTATTGTCACAATTCAAGTGCTTCTGTGTCTTCTGAAAAGTATACACTAGGTGGTGCTACTGCAGCATGCATGTGAGAAGCTTAAAGTGATTATAACGGTAAGGTGTTTTTTTTCCTTTTAAATAATAAACATGTTACATTTACCTGCTCTGTGCAGTGGTTTTGCACAGACCAGCCCTGAATGTCTTTTTCTGGGGTCCCCTCACCGATGCTCCCATCTCCTCCTCCCTTCTAAGTGCCCCCATAGCAAGCTGCTTGCTATGGGTGCACATGTTCAGACTCAATTCCAAGCTAGGTTGTGTGCATCTATTGTGTATGCTCCCTACTTACAGGATGTGATTGGCAGCAGCAGGGGCCAATGGTTCCAGCTACTACATCCGTGTCTTGTGAGGAGAGAGAGATTAAGCAGAGCTGCTGCTCTTGGGCACTGTAATGGACTGAAATTGGGCTAAGGTAAGTATCTGAGCTGATCATTGAAGGTTTTTACATGAATGCATGAATTAGATGAATTTTTATTGCGGAGATGCCCTGAACCTTCTCTTCTGGAATCCCCTGCCTGCTCTTTAGGCTCCTCCTCTTTTACGAGTGCTCCCATAGCAAGCCGCTTGCTATGGGGCACTCATGTATGATCGCTCTTGAGCTGGGCTGTGTGTGTCTATTGACAGGGCTGGACTGGGACAGAAATTCGGCCCTGGACGTCATCCAGACCGGTCCACTTACGTTTTGAGTGTCCCATCAGCATCCCCTTTACATCAGATTCTCATCAGCAGCCCCCTTACATCAGAGTCCTATCACCAGCTCCTTACATCAGAGTCCCACCACCAGCTCTTTACATCAGAGTCCCACCACCAGCTCCTTACATCAGAGTCCCACCACCAGCTCCTTACATCAGAGTCCCACCACCAGTTCCTTACATCAGAGTCCCACCACCAGTTCCTTACATCAGAGTCCCACCACCAGTTCCTTACATCAGAGTCCCACCACCAGTTCCTTACATCAGAGTCCCACCACCAGTTCCTTACATCAGAGTGTCCCCCTCCCACATGTACTCATGGTTCTAAAGGCAGCCTCTCTTCTTCCTCTCTCCAGTCATGTGATAACAAGCGATAGGGGAGAGAGGAAGGAAAGTCTGCTGACCGTGTCTATCTCCCCCTGCAGGCTGGAGGGAGCAGAAAGCCTAATGCTCTCTCCAGCATATCTCGGAGACTGCTCCTCCTGACAGGAGTGAAATCGAAATCACTCACTGTCAGAGAGGAGCGGCTCCAGGACTGCACCAGACCGGCCCACTGAGCCATCGGCCCACCGGGAATCTCCCGGTAGTCCCGATGGCCAGTACATGCCTGTCTATTGACATTGATCCCACTCACAGGATTGGCTCCCGCTGCCCCAGCAAAACCTGTGAGAGCAGGGAAAGAGTCGCTATAGACTCGCACAGCGTTGGATCAATTGGGGACTCAAGAATAAGGGGGAGATACTAGCATTGGCACATTTTTTTTACTTAAAGGGGTTGTAAAGGTTAATTTTTTATTTTCTACATAGGTTCCTTTAAGCTATTGCATTGTTGGTTCACTTACCTTTTCCTTCGATTTCCCTTCTAAATGTTTTTTTTCTTTGTCTGAATATCTCACTTCCTGTTTCTCCTCAGTAAACTTCACACCATCATCCGAGTGGTGGTTAGTCAGCCAGAACAGCTTACTGAACAGCTTACTGAGGAGGAACAGGAAGTGAGAAATTCAGACAAAGAAAACAAAGAAAAAAAAATATTTAGAAGGGAAATCTAAGGAAAAGATAAGTGAACCAACAATGCACTAGCTTAAAGTACCTATTTAGAAAATAAAAAAACAAACCTTTACAACCCCTTTAATGCAGAGAATGCATTAAGCAAAAATAAAAAAATAAAATAAAAAAATGTATAGGCTTTACAACCACTTCCCAACCAGTTCACGTACATATACGTCAGTAAGTTGGCAGCCCTGCACAAAACGTACAATTATGTCGGCTCCTTTAAGAGCCTTAGACGACACGTGCGCGCACCTGCTGCACAGAGGGAGTCCCAATGCATGTGGCTGATGGTCGCGATGACCACCTGCCACCCGCGATCATGGGCATGAGAGACAGAACGCACAAACACACAAATCCCCGTTCTGTCAGGAAAGGAGACAGATTGTGCGTTCATATTAGTTATGAATAACAATATGTCTCCTCCTCTAGTCACTCCCATCCCCCACAATTAGAACACACACAGAGGGAACACATTTAACCCCTTGATCGCCCCATAGTGTTAACCCCTTCCCTGCCAGTGGCATCTATACAGTAATAAGTGGCTATTTTTAGCTCTGAACGCTGTATAAATGTCAATGGTCCCCAAAAAAGTGTCCGCTGCAATGTCACAGTCCCCATTAAAATCGCTGATTGCCGGCATTACTAGTAAAAATAAATAAAAATGCCATAAATCTATCCCCTATATTTTGTAGACACTATAACTTTTGCGCAAACTAATCAATTTACGCTTATTGTGATTTTTTTTTATCAAAAATATGTAGAAGAATATATATATTGGGCCTAAACTGATGAAGACATTTTTAGGGCTATAAACAAAAAAAGCGACAATTTTGAAAAAGAAATTATATATATATATATATATATATATATATATATATATATATATATATATATATATATATATATTTTTTTTTTTTGTTTTGCCATAAAAATATCCCCCAAATTCTTTTCCAAAATTGACGCTTTTTTTTGTTTATAGCGCAAAAAATAAAAACCACAAGAGGTGATCAAATACCACCAAAAGAAAGCGCTATTTGTGGGGGAAAAAAAAGGGACGTCAATTTTGTTTGGGTACCACGTCGCACGACCGCGCAATTGTCAGTTAAACCGACGCAGTGCCGTATCGCAAAAAATGGCCTGGTCAGAAAGGGGGCAAATCCTTCCAGGGCTGAAGTCATTAAAGTATTAAAGGTAAAAAAAGTTTTCAGTTTCTCCGACAGGCTGGTTGTATACAATGTATTGGGTTATGAATATTAATTTCACCCTTGCCAATTACTAGGAGGTTTAGGCCATTGGTGCTAAGGAAGGGAATGAATATTTGCAGAGACCTTCTAGAAGAGTCCTTCCCTACCATGCTTTGCCTGGAGGGGAAGTACTGTTGGAAGTTCCGTGATTGCTTCCCAGGCCTGCTGCCAGAGAAGGGTGAGAAAGTAAAAAGGTCATTTGAATCTTAACCTTGCTGGTTGGGGAGGATAAAGTTCCAGAGCCAAGGCCCCAAGACTGGAAGATGGCCTATGCCAGTGATGGCGAACCTTGGCACCCCAGATGTTTTGGAACTACAATTCCCATGATGCTCAACTACACTGCAGAGTGCAGGAGCATCATGGGAAATGTAGTTTCAAAACATCTGGGGTGCCAAGGTTCGCCATCACTGGCCTATGCTAAGACCTGGAAGAACAGGAAGGTAGCTATTAAGGGGAGTACCTTCAAGATTCCTGCTCAGTCCATTTCCGATCTCTGGTCCACTATTTCAGAATTGTTGGTCTTGATGTGCTGGAGGTACTACTCTTCAGAAGTCTTGTTGAATGCACAAGTGAAGTCCTACTCATTAGAAGATTTGTTGAAGGCACGGGTGGATCACTAATGATCAGATGTGTTTGGAATTGAAATTGGTAACATCTGCCAGTCCTGCAATGATCATTTCTGCAATAACCAGGACAGCTTACCCTTTTTAAGCTTCTGTCTTGCATTCAATCCTTTTCTGGTCTCGTTCCCTTTCTCAGTGTACTTGTCTACAATTTCACCACCACCAATCCCATTTCCGGTCAAACTAGATCTTTTTTGTCAATGTCAATAGTAGCACCCCAATCCAGTGGGACTACTTTTAATAGCTTGGCTATTAAATTGGCCGGACTAGAGGTACAGGGATTCTCATCAGAGGTGGTTCAGACCTTGAAGGTCACAAGATCATCCATGAATACTACATACAAGAGGATATGAAGGAAGTTTGTTTTGTTTACTCAGTAAAGATTCTCTTCTGTGTCCCCAGCTCTAGCCAATATCTTGGACATTATTTTTACTAATCAGCACTAGAGGTTGGTCTGGCATACAACTCCATTAAAGTACAGATTTCTGCCTTATCCTCTTTCTCAGGCTTCAGATGGGAGGAAGAACCATCAACCAGATGCTTTATGAAGGTGGTAAACCACATACAATCCTCAAAGAAATCTGTGTTCCCTTCATGTAACTTAGGCTTGATTCTGAAAGCATGGGCACAGGCACCCTTTGCTCCAAAAGTTTCATTTCCATTGAGGTTCCTCATTGTAAAACTAGTTCCGACAGCAATTGCTTCAGACAGAAGGATGTTGGGAGATTGCAGCACTTTCTTGCAAAGATCCCTTTTGTGTCTTTTTACCAGAAATAGTGATATTACTTCCATCTCCAAAGCTCAGTTCTAAATGGCATCCAGTGTTCCAGGAAAACTGGGGGGGGGGGGTCGTCTGTGGGAGGGCAGTCCTTCCAAGCTTTCACACAAGAGTCACTGAATACACAGCAGGAAGACTTCAGTTCCTTACACATGGTCAAGTTGCTAACCATGTACTTGTAAAGGTAAAAAGACGTGGGGAAAGTGGACAATATTTTCATTTTGCCCTCAAAAATCATATTCTGTTGGATTACCAGGGTGATTAGATTGGCATGCAGGAAGTAGGTCTTTCTGCTCCAAAACAGGAGCAAGCTCATTTTACCAAAGAGGTGTCAGCTATTGGGACAGTCATGCCAGAATTTTGGTGGAAGATAAACGTGTGCAAGACGGCTAACTTATGTTCTGGTGCAGCCTTCATTCGACAAGCTAGACTTGCGAACAGCAGGTTCTGCAAAGTTTGGGACGAGACCGATTCTTTTCGTTTTATTTTACATTTAGTAGCTTTTGATTGACTGTTTCTTTTCATGTGTTCTCTCCTGCCCATTTATTTAGCTAGGTGTATCTCATTGTGTGCCGACATGAGGTAGGGCCAGGAAAACTGACATTTTTTTTATCATTTACCATAAATTTTCCTTTCCTAGCCTATATTCACATCAGCACAGGACTCCCTCCCTAGTGGCCTGTTGCAGGCTAGGTTATCGAACACTTCAGTTGGGGAGAGGCTGTCTTATTTAGCTAGGAAGAGGTGGTCCTCTGGTTTCCAGAGGAGGTGTTAATACATTGTGTGCAGACATGAAGATAGTGTAACATTCTCTAGGAGGTATATTTTGAAGCTTGAAACTCTAAGTTAAAGCGGAACTACACTCAAAAGGGGAAGTTTCGGCTTTAAGGCCTGCTCCCCCCTCCTCTTTGACGATCTTTTGGGGGGGGGGGGGGGGTAGAGCGGGTACTTGATTTTGACAGGTACCCACTCTGACTTCCCAGGCGATCCTTCCCCACAGTCTTCTATGACACCTCACAGGTCCCAGAAGACTGCGGGATTATCAGAATGCACAGCATGGCTTAGGCATGCTCAGCAGGAACTTAGTCAGTGTTGCTTTAGTCAGGTGCCCAGTTAGGATGACGGTCCCCAGTGCCCCCTGGGTGAGTACAGACCTGGATTCTGGTACAGGTGAGTGTCTGTTTATTAAAAGTCAGCAGCTGACTTAAATTTTCACAAGAACTACTGGAGCTCCCCTTTAAAGTAATTCTAATTGAGGTACCCAGGAACAAGAAGCATTAAGCCTACCATTGCTGACCGTCTGAAAATGGCTGCCTACATTTTCCCTCAGTACAGATTTTCCTTTACCACGATTTGTTTTATTATGTTAAATATTAGATTAGTACAAATGTCAAATCTCTTCAGTATAAATATAAAATAGTCTTGTGGGCAAGGCTTACCCAGTATACCCAAGAATTGGGAGGAGTTAACACATGTTGCTGCTTAAAAGTTGTAGAAATTGAATTGCCCAGGAATAAGGAAGCATACAGAAATGGCACTATATACAGTATGTTGCAGATTATACACTTATTCAAGCAGAAAGGTAATACCCACTAACAAAGCACTTTTAAACAGCACTACAACATAAGCTTACAGACCACTGAATGCCCGAGGGCTTGCTTATACTTGTGGTTGGGCAATAACACACGTTGCGTTTTTACTGCCCCTTAACCGCTCTCCCTGTTGCTACTGAGGCAAGGCAGTGGCCAGGATGTATACATACCATGGCCGCAGCATGAACTTTATCCCGTTGCATTCAGTGGACAAGGGTGCCGCTCTGCAACCAGTCACAACACACGTAGTTGCAGTGCAGTTATTCAGTGATTGGGGGAGGTGAGGAGGCAATACAATGCCTTTGACTGTCTTTTGTGGTCTGAATGCAGGAACTTTAAAGCCTCTTCCCTAAATACCCCCAAGTCCAGGCTCTCACCGCTGTTAGTCTGCAGTCGTGACTGGGGAAATTACCCTGCAGTGGGGCAATCTGAAAGCGAGGCTTGACACACACATGGAGCGCAGCATGGAAGGGATGATGTCAATAGCGGTGCGGAGGACAGTCTGTGTGTTCATCTTTACCTCGGATGCCTGCATACTTAGATGTGCCTGTTTTAATCATCAATCATGTGAATTGCTAAATGTAAACTATATGGATATACTTTGGAGGTACCACTCTTCTCTTTTATACTCAGTTGTGACATGACACTACTTGATAAACAAGCGATGTCTTCATATGCAAGTAAAAAAAAGTTGCTCATCTTGCAAAACACTCTCAGACCAAGTTACTCTCAATCCTAGGTATTACTGTATATGCTTTTTTTGTGATTAAAAATGGAGGTTTAATGTCCTCCTTGTCAGAGCTCTTACAATGGTGCACCCCTATTTTCACAGAAATAATGCATAAAAAAAAAAAAATACACCACACTCAATTTAGCAATTTATTTATTACTACAAAATACCAGCAGCCTTTACATCCATTATGTACATTTTATTAACTGGGAGACATATCAAAACAAGGCAACTGAGGCATTTACAGTGTACCTGTCCCTTTCAAACCCAAAGGAAGCAATCTTTTGGGGTAGGCTCGCTTTTCAAAGGTAGGGAAGGTGGGGCTTTAAAACAGTGACATGATGTACTGCAAAATGCAGCATATAATTCAAATCCTATTCTCACTGCCTTGACTACAGGTGGACTGGTATGGGACTTTTACAGGCTCCAGCTCATATTAACCTGCAGAGGTAGGCGCTGCGTTGTGGTTAAGGGTGGAGATGGGGTCTGTTTTAGCTTGAGAAGTATTCCATACAAACCTAGCTGGTAGAGGCCCTCTCTTCCCCAATCATACCTCAGCACCTAACCCCTGCTGCATGTACAATGGGTTGTAGCATACAAAGGCTTCCTCACAAACCTAGCACTCCACTTAGAAAGGCAACAAGTTCGTTATTCTGCTGCATTTTACGTGATCTTGTCACCATTTTCAATAAATTCCTTTAAATTAAAACAAGCCTCCATAAAAAAAGAAAAAAAAAAAAATGTCAGCTTTTGGTGTAAGGGCAACAGATAAATGCTAAAATAGCTTAACAATAACTGTTGCTCTTCACCGACTTAGTGATACTATCAGATTATCTAGGTTAGTATTATGGAGACATACAAAATTATCTTAATTGGGAACTCCATGTGCGGTCAACAGTGAACAGCTAAATTTTCAGATACCAATTAAGATTTGGAATTTGCTAGTCTGAATGCAACTGCTGATGGTAGGCAACACAGGAAATTTCTATTGAACAAACTTTTGTAAGTTAGGTCCATAGTAAGACCCTGGTGTATACTCTTCAGGGTTATCCCTACGATTGTTGGAGAAAATTCTTCATGGAATGCCATCAGATCCCAATCACACAGCTTCATTCTAAGGGAAAAAGATGAACAGTTACTTACCACAGAATTTTTTAATCCAATTGCATGCTTGAATTTATTTGCTTAAATGTTTAATGTCATTGGTTTATCAGACAGAAATGTTAAAAAGCAAGATGCACCAATACACACACACACACACAAAATGGGCAACTGCTTCCAAGTGATTGTTTTGGCCAGGTCCGACTTCCTACACCACTTCAAAATGCCAAATACTTAATGGACAGTGCCAACATGGCGTGAACTGTCAGAGCTGGAGGTCAGCTTCAGACCTTTAATGAAGTTGGCCAACTTGAACACATATTGCAACATACAGCCGAGGCCAAAAAAAACTTGAATGACAAATGTTTTCAAAGTCTGCTGCTTCAGTGTTTTTAGATCTTTGTCAGATGGTACTATGGTATTTCATAAGTGTCAAAGGCTTTTATTGACAATTACAATAAAGCTTGTCAATATTTGCAGTGTTAATCCTTTCAAGACCTCTGCAATTTGCCCTGGCATGCTGTCAATCAATGCCTGGAGTTTGTCAGAATTTGTGCGGTCTTTTGTTCACCCGCCTCTTGAGGATTGACCACAAGTTCTCAGTTGGATTAAGGTCTGGGAAGTTAGCTGGCCATGGACCCAATATTTCAAAGTTTTGTTCCCCAGACCACTTGGTTATCACTTTTGCCTTATGGCAAGGTGCTCCATCGTGCTGGAAAAGGCATTGTTCCTCAGCAGTCTAATCCCTGTACCTTTTGCAGAATATCAGTCTGTGGAAATGTTTTTTATGGGATTAAGTTAATATTCATGGCAAAGAGGGCCTTGATCACTCTTCATAACATTCTGGAGTACATGCAAATTGCCACCACAAAAACTAAGGCAGCAATATTAGTGTCATTCTCAAAACATTTGGCCACTGCAGTACAGCATACAAACCCGAAAGTTGTTTAGAAGCAAGGATCCGTACACACATACATACATACATATGGACTGGTTGTGTGCTGAACGGCATGACATGTAAACCAAACCAGCTTTCTATGGCGTCGGTTCACATATACGGTGCATCCAAAAGTATTTCACAGCGCTTCACTTTTTCTACATTTTATTAGGTTGCAGCCTTATTCCAAAATTGATTACCGTATTTATCAACGTATAACACGCACATTCATTTTAAGAGGGAAGTTTAAGGAAAAAAAAAATAACTTACATTTTAAATAAGGAACTTTGAAGCAAAATAAGGGTCAGTGCCCATCTGCAGCCATCCATGCGGCAGCCTCCCCATTTGCCTCCCATGCGGCAGCCTCCCCATTTGCCTCCCATGCGGCAGCCTCCCCATTTGCCTCCCATGCGGCAGCCTCCCCATTTGCCTCCCATGTGGCAGCCTCCCCATTTGCCTCCCATGCGGCAGCCTCCCCATTTGCCTCCCATGCGGCAGCCTCACCATTTGCCTCCCATGCGGCAGCCTCACCATTTGCCTCCCATGCGGCAGCCTCACCATTTGCCTTCCATGCGGCAGCCTCACCATTGCCTTCCATGCGGCAGCCTCACCATTGCTGACCCTGATCAAAGCCCTTCTGCAGCCTAGAGGGGACAGGGAGGGGGTGAGACAAGCGTCAACAGATTACATACAGTAATAATCTCCTATGATAGACAGAACAGTAGTCCAATGGCGGTCCAGGAGATGGGACTTCCTATTACAGAGGCTGCAAAGTAAACAGGAGATGCTCACTGTATGTAATCTGACAGTGCTCGCGCCCCCCTCCCCCAAAAAGCTAAAATGGAAGTATTGGCGTATAACACGCACACGCTATTTGCACCTGATTTTCATGGTAAAAAAAATAAATAAAAAAAGCGCGTTATAGTCCAATAAATACAGTATATTCAATATTTTCCTCATAATTCTAAAAACAATACCCCATAATGGCAGCGTGAAAGAACTTTTTTATAATTCTGCAAAGATTTCAAACAAACAAAAACATGTATATAAGTATTTACAGCTCTTGCCATGACACTTAACCACTGGGCACTTAAACACCCTTAATAACCAGACCAATTTTCAGCTTTTGATGCTCTCACATTTTGAATGACAATTACTCAGTCATGCAACACTGGACCTATATGAAATTTTTGTCCTTTTTTTCACACAAATAGAGATTTCTTTTGGTGGTATTTAATCACCTCTCAGTTTTTTATTTTTTGTGCTATAAAAGAAAAAAAAAGACCGAAAATTCTGCGAAAAAATGAAATTTTTCTTCGTTTCTGTTATAAAATTTAGCAGATTAGTAATTTTTTCTTCATAAATTTTGGCCAAAATTTATACTACTACATATCTTTGGTAAAAATAAGTACAAATTGGTGGATATTATTTGGTCTTTGTGAAAGTTATAGAGTCCACAAGCTATGGTGCCAATATCTGAAAATTGATCACACCTGAAGTACTGACGGCTTATTTCAATTCTTGAGACCCTAACATGCCAGAAAAGTACAAATACCCCCCAAATGACCCCTTTTTGGAAAGAAGACATTCCAAGGTATTTAGTAAGAGGCATGATGAGTTTTTTGAAGTTGTCATTTTTTCCCACAATTCTTTGCAAAATCAAGATTTTCTTTCCTTTTTTTTTTTTTCCACAAAATTGTCATATTATCAGTTTATTTCTCACACACAGCATATGCATACCACAAATTACACCCCAAAACACATTCTGCTATTACTCCCGAGTACGGCGATACCACATGTGTGAGACTTTTACACAGCGTGGCCACATACAGAGGTCCAACATGCAGGGAGCGCCATCAGGCGTTCTGGAGCACCCAGGACAATTCTGACATTTCTCTCCTACATGTAAAAAATCATCATTTATTTGCTAGAAAATTACAGAGAATCCCAAAACATTATATATTTTTTTTTAGCAAAGACCCTGGAGAATACAATGGTGGTCGTTGCAAATTTTTATCTCACACGGTATTTGCGCAGCAAATTTTTCGAACGCGTTTTTTGGGGGGAAAAAACAGTTTTGTGCTTAAAAAAAACAAAAAACAAAAAAAAAAAAACAGTAAAGTTAGCCCAATTTTTGCATAAAGTGAAAGATGAAGTTATGCTGAGTAAATAGATATCAAACATGTCACTCTTCAAAATTGCACATGCCCGTGGAATGGCGCCAAACGTCGCTACTTAAAAAATCCCCATAGGCGACGCATTAAATTTTTTTTACTGGTTACATGTTTTGAGTTGCAGAGGAGGTCTAGGGCTAGAATTATTGCTCTCGCTCTAACGTTCGCGGCGATACCTCACATGTGTGGTTTGAACACCGTTTTCATATGTGGGCGGGGCTTACGTATGAGTTCGCTTCTGCATGCGAGCACATGGGGACAGGGACGCTTTAAATTTTTTTTTATTGTTCATTTTACTTTACAGTGAAATCTGGGGGTCAATATGACCCCACATCTCACCTCTAGGCTGGGAAGCCTGAAATAAAAATAAAAAAATAAAAATAAAAAAAGATTCTGGCTTTGATCGTACTGGCGAGTTGGTAGAAGCACCGGAGGGCGGTGAGGGGTGGGGGGGGCGTCTATGGCTGGGTATTGCAGGGTATCACTGAGTATGGCTGGGTATGGCAATTAATGGCGGGGTACTGCAGAGTAATGGCGGGGTACTGCAGAGTAATGGCGGGGTACTGCAGAGTAATGGCGGGGTACTGCAGAGTAATGGCGGGGTACTGCAGAGTAATGGCAGGGTACTGCAGAGTAATGGCAGGGTACTGCAGAGTAATGGCAGGGTACTGCAGAGTAATGGCAGGGTACTGCAGAGTAATGGCAGGGTACTGCAGAGTAATGGCAGGGTATTGCAGGGAATTGAGGGGTTAAATTCGGTGAGCAGCGATGTGGGCACTGCAGATGTGACACCGATCTCTTTCCCCTCCGCTGTACCGATCGGTACAGAGAGGGGGAGGGAGGAAGGTTTGTTTACAAGTGATCACTCCGTCATTTGACGGAGCGATCACGTGGTAAACGGCCGCGACGAGCAGCCGTTTACCGTGATCCGTGATGCGCCGGGTCCAGTGGACCCGGCGGTCACGGATGATCTCGGGGGCACGCGAGAGCAGAATTCTGGGAGGCCGTTAATTAACGGCCTCTCAGAGTTAAACAACCGCCCTGAAGCCGTTAATCGGCAATGGGCGGTTGTTAAGTGGTTAAAAATTTAGCTCAGGTGCATCTTGTTTCCACTGATCATCCTTTAGATGTTTCTACAACTTGATTGGAGTCAACCTGTGGGAAATTCAGTTGACTGGAAAGGATTTGGAAAGGCACACACCTGTCTATGCAAGGCCCCACAGTAGAGGCATAACTAGAACCTTCAGGGCCCCCGACCCGTAGTATGATGGGGGGGGGGGGGGAAGTGTGACAGGAGAGGACAATATGACAGGAGGGTAATGTGAGAAGGAGCAGTGTGACATGGGACAGGTGGGGGCAGTGCCACAGGGGGACATGGGCAGTGTAATAAAAGAGGGGCTGTGTAGCAGTGCGATAAGAGGGGGGGGCAGTCTGACAGGTGATGGGGCAGTGTGTTCTTGTACATACTGCTTCTCTGTGATGTCCCATTCAGAATACTGGCTAGCAGTTCACTTCTCAAGTGTCAGTTGTATACAGTGGAAAGGGGTCTCTGACCTGAGCAGGCATTGGCAAGAGTGTACAAGCAGAGCGAGTCGCCTAACTTGTATAGTTAGCTGCCAGCCTGAGGTACAGGGGGAAGATACTGGGCCCCCCACAGTGGCGGAACCCCAGAGCCCAGGCGCAAGTGCGACTACTGCGACTGGTAGTTCTGCCACCGTCCCACAGTTAACAGTGCATGTCAAAGCACAAACCAAGCCATGTGGTCCAAAGAGTTGTCTGTAGACCTCTGAGACATGATTGTATGGAGGCACAGATCTGGGGAAGGGTGCAGCACTCCGCCAATCAAGCCTGTATGGTAGAGTGGCCAGACGGAAGCCACTCATCAGTAAAAGGCACATGACAGCCTGTCTGGAGTTTGCTCAAAGGCACCTGAAGGACCATGAGAAACAAAATTCTTGAACTCTTTGGTCTGAACGGCAAGCGTCATATCTGGAGGAAACCAGGCACCGCTCATCCCCTGGCCAATACCATCCCTACAGTGAAGCATGATGGCGGTAGCATCATGCTGTGGGGAGGTTTTCCAGAGGCAGGAACTGGGAAACTAGTCCAGACCAAAGAAAAGTTGAATATAGCAATGTACAGAGATATCCTTGGTGAAAACCTTCTCCAGAGCACTCTGGACCTCAGACTGGGGAAAAGGTTCTTCAAACAGGATAATGACCCTAAGCACACAGCCAAGATAAAAGGAGTGGCTATGGGACAATTCTGAATGTCCTTGAGTGGCCCAGCCAGAACCCAGACATGATTCCGATTGAACATCTCTAGAGAGATCTGAAAATGGCTGTGCACGGACACTCCCCATCAAACCTGATGGCGCTTGAGAGGTGCTGCAAAGAAGAATGGGAGAAACTGCCCAAAAATAGGTGTGCCAAGCTTGTAGCATCATACTCAAAGACTTGAGACTATATTTGGTGTCAAAGGTGCTTCAACAAAGTATTGAACAAAAGCTGTGAATACCTATGCACATGTGATTTTTTTTTATTTTTGACAAATTTGCAAAGATTTCAAAACAAATTTCTTTACCGTTGTCATTATGAAGTATTGTTTGTAGAATTTTGAGGAAAATAATGAATTGAATCCATTTTGGAATAAGGCTGTAACATAACAAATTTGGGAAAAAGTGAAACGTTGTGAATACTTTCCAGATGCACTGTATGTGGTGCAGCAGCACTGCAAATTTGCCGCAAATTTAAAAAGAGTCCTGTGTGTTTTCTGAGCACTGTGGTGTGATTCAAATAAGGATTGCAGACTCATTGCCTTCTTAGGGAACACATCTGTATCGCACATCTTGTCAGTTTTGAACACAAATGTAATGAGAAAAAACAAAAAATAAAAACACACAGCATGCGCTGGAGTGACCCCCCCCAAAATCCATACCAGAACCTTTTCCGAGCATGCAGCTTGGCAGGCCAGGAAAGGAGGGGGATGAATGAGCGTGCTTTATGGCAGAAGGGTTCTGCACCACCTCCTGCCCCAAAGCACCTTGTCCACATGTTGAGAAATCTGTGATGTGAAGTGCTGGCTCATATTAAAGAATGAACAGTATGCCTCTGATCCCAACACCCCCTAACCCATTTACACTCTGTGGGTGGGTTTGTTGTAAAATGAACAGAACTGCAGCAAAAAGGTCAGACTGCTCTAAACTGTAACTTATGCTGCTCCAGAGTTCTTAAAGCTGTAATGAAGAAATATGAGGGCTATCATTATTGAACTTTCCACTTGAAATTACAAGTTCCACAGCTGTCATGCTGATCTAATGGCTTCAAGTACTATTATAGTAAAGTTCCTTAATCAAGCTTGCCAATTAGGAGGTCTGAAGTCCCCCCCATTCTGACCAGTGTCTCAGAAACTACTGAAGTCAGAGATAGTCAGGAATCCAGCACTTTTAGAAAGAGGTCTGCAAAGGCAGCCCCCGCTTTTCTTCCAGTACAGAAGCCTTTTGGTTTTAGTGATCATTCATTGTATGGATACTATAACTTATGATTTTTTTGTTTGGAATAACATGTATGTAACTAACTATAAGGTGCAAGGGAAGTTCTAGATGTGCAAGACTGACATCCAAGTTACCCAAATCAAAAGAAAAAAATAAGATAAAATGAATTGACCCACTGAGGGCTGATAAACACCTGAATTGCACATGAACACTGTCCACCTTCCTATGCTATTCTTGTGTAATTTTCAGCTCATTCATTTGAATGGGCTGAAATCACACTAGATTGTACCAAAAGTAGTGCATGTACAACTTCTAAAAATTGACTGCAACCGGATTGCATGGTACTGCAGTACCATGTGATCCAGTACAGGCAAATGCACCATGTTTGGAATCTGCGTTTTAAGTGTCGTTAGGATTACATTGATACATGCAACAATTCCCACACCAGTTTTTTTGAATGCGGTGCAGGAAATGTCAATGGAACACAAGTTTCCTGCACTGCGTTGTGGTGTGATTGATCCCTACAAGAAACAAAACCAGCTTTTGCTGCATTATTAACTTTCAATCCAAAGATTTGCCCTGCAGCACTTTTTCTGCCTCTAGATGTTCTCAGTCTGATATCCAGCATCATTTACCCACTTTCTTTAACCCCAGGTCATCCTGGACCTGACCCAGGCCTATGACAGGACAGTGAAAGGAGAAGCAGCACAGTGGGAGCCAATTTCCCCTTTCATTTTGCTTTTTCGTCATATCAGCATGTTTTTTTTTGTCAGCATATTAACCGATGGCTTGCTGTACTGCTCCTTCCTCTCACACTCCATGTTTGTTGTACAGGAGCTGCAAAAAGTTGATGGCAAGTAAAATGCAGGTAATTACACTGGTTGGATTAACCCTTTGGCTGCAGTGGGGGGTTTACACACATCCCTGTGTGACTGACAAGCTTCCACCTGTCAAATGAAAGCAGTCCGGCCCCCTCCGGATTGCTTTCATATCCCTCCGGGTAACATGCAACCCCACGCAGACCCCCGCCATGCAGCCAAGGCTCCGCTTGCCCATCCACAGGCCCAAGAATGGCATAACGGGTGCTGCCAGGTAGGTGGGAGGGAGGGAGGGAGGGAGATGAGCTAACATGTCCACTCTCATCCATAGCTTGTCCCTGACCCAGAGACTACGGGTTTGACGTCACGTCCAGGTCCCCCGTCTGTTTCCCTTGTTAGCATGGCTGGGAAAGAACGTAATGCAGTGCAGATCGCATTGCATCACATTCAGTGAAGCACAGGGCACACGTCCAGGGTCTCATTAAAGAGAGCAAAAAATCATAACATAAGGGACTTTTTTTTTTCTTGGCAAATTTTTTTTAAATTGTAAATATAAAAAAGAAGGTACACCCAAGCATATAACCCCCCCCCCCCCCCAATAAAATGTTTTGAGGCCCACCCCCACATATACATATGCGTCAGGGGTGCCTACACATAAAAACTTTGTTTTTGCGATACATGTTGCCACGCACACAAGAGAGCAATATTTCTAGCCCCCGACCTCCATAATACTAAACCGATGACCTTTAGGGGGCTTTAAAGAATCACCTATAGAATATATACAGTACTGAAGTTTTCATTACCCTTGAGCGTGCCACCTTTTTTTGCTTGCTGGAACTCTGATCAACTGGAACTGTACTAAGTGACCGTTGCTGATATACTAATGGGTGGAAGGATCATCTGTTGCTGACACTTTTTTGTTTGTGGAGAGATACAACGATTGGAGGTCCTATTTACATCAGACCCTATAAATACCCATATTGGAGGAACACAGGCTACGGAATTAGGATTATATACACGCCTGTTACCCCATCTGGGGTGAGGTGCTCTGGTGAGTGCATACGCAAGAGGGGAGAGCTGAAGAAGGTGGTGAGCACTGAAAAGTCACTTTTTCCTTGCCGTTTTTGCACATTTTTACACTTGTGGACTGTGGTTGGAAGACATTTATTTATATTTTTGGTACCATTTTTTTTATATATATTTTCTATTTTTTCATATTTTTCTTTTTTCATATTTGGACTTTCATATATTTTTGGACACTTTATTCTAGATAGTTTCATTAACTTATTTGTACCTTATTATATTTGTGGGTGGAAGTTTATAGTAATTTTTAGGCCCTTTTTATTTATAAATTGTATGAATTTCTGTGCACTGTAGGAAGACGTATTTATTTACATAGTATTGATTCAATAGATTTTTTGCCAGTCACATACCATCTTTTTGAGATCCTTTTTTGCACTTGATCTGCTTTTTGTTTTTTAGATTACGCACCAACACTTTAGTTATACAGATATTATCTTTACACACAGTTGTGGGTTGATTACATTTTGTGTGCACGGAGTGTATGGATTTACTGCGTTTGCATATTATATTTTAGCCTTACTTTGGTGGAGTCCTAGAGGGGGGCTGCAGTTCCTTTCTTTTTTCGGGTTTACATCCGCGTTAAGCTCTTGACAGATTAAAATGCGTTGGTGGGCAGATAAGCAGGTGGAACAGCCTCTGTCCTGAATAAATACCAATAGTCATATCTGGTTTTACAATGGAGGGCGACTTTTTTCCTTCTTGGATGCTTAGGGGGCTATAGAGCGGGTGGCAAATCACTTAAAGCCAGTGCCTATCGATCAGGGAAGCAGGGAGTAACTGCCTTAAGAGAATATAGTTGCACCGTGGCATTTCCAACACAAAATATGACACCCCAATCCCCCGGAAAATTTGAAAGCCAATTTTACTACAACAAATTTAGGAGCTGCCAATGTTGACTTGTTTTTCAAAGATGTAGGCTTGTCAAGTTTTTTTTATGCATTAAGGTGGGCTTCCCTAACGCACCACTCCTTACTGAACTGTACTGGGCCAACCTTCTACTTAACCATAAACAGGTCAGGACAGTTGTTCTGTCCTGACCTTTTTATGGTTACGTATAAGGTTGGCCCAGCACAGTTCAGTAAGGAGTGCTGCATTGGGGAAGCCCACCCTAATGCATGAAAATAACAAAAAAAACAAAAAAAAACAAAAAAAAAACCCCTGCAGCATTTTCTGTCAGGCAGTGCACCACAACAAACACTATTAAAATAGTTACCGTATGCTAGTTCCTTTGATTATTTAGTTCAGTCCTTACAGCCCAGGTATTTTGCCTCTTTTCCAGTCTTCTTTAGGGTCTCTAACAATTGGTCCACCGAGTGTTGGTCAGACTGTATCAGCACTTTCTTGTTCGGCAAGTCAATTTCATACTTAACATCTAAAAAACAAAGAAGCCTACAATAATGCTTCCATCCAAAAAGGTAGTTTTTTTGTTATACTGTATACAGCCAGGCTGTAGCATCCACCGGTTCTTATATTTGCGACGTCTCTCTTACATTAGATCCCAACCAAAGGCATCCATAGTCCTTTGGAGTATGGAAAATAGGATTTTTATAACAGCTTACCTGTAAAAATCCTTTTCTTTGAAGTACATCACGGGACAAAGAGCCATAGTAGTTACTATGCGAGTTATACTTTACTTTTCAAAAGGTTTATCAATTGACAACATGAATAAACAGCACAATTTGAGACTTTAATCATGCAAGTATTACTATGTGGGTTATAGAATTAAATTAAAAACTGCACCCCATATATAACCCCTTGCACTGGTGGGTGTACCTCAGTTTTGTAGCGAAGCAATACACGTGTATACCAAGAAGGGAGGGACCTCTATGTCTCGTGATGTACTTCAAAGAAAATGATTTTACAGGTAAGCCGTTATAAAAATCCTATTTTCTTATCATACATCACGGGACACAGACCCATAGTAGTTACTATGTGGGATGTCCCATAGCAATGCTAACTGAAGGGAGGGAGACATATCAAAAGTAGGGCACCAAGACACTAAAAGACTCATACTGCAACCTGCAGTACACTGCGCCCAAAGGAGATGTCCTCATGCCTTTTAAATTTGTTTGATAGAATCTGGTAAATGTATGGACTGAAGACCAAGTTGTGGCCTTGCAGATTTAACAGCCCTGGTAGAGTGCGCTTTAATATGAAAAAGGAGGAACTTTCCTCTTAAAGCCATAAGTTTGAACAATCACTTGACGAATCCATTTAGAAACAGTAGATTTTGATGCTGCCTGTCCTCTTTTAGGACTATCTGGCAACACAAACAAAACCTGTGTTTACGAATCTGAGCGGTCACTTTTAATAGACCCTGACCACTCTCACCACCAAGAAAATGTAGTGTCTTTTCTTCCACAGAAATGAAGTTCCGGAAAAAAAAATGAAGGCAGAACAATATCCTGGTTTAAATGAAAACCAGATATTACCTTCGGTATGAATTCAGGATGAGGCCACAATACAGCCTCAGGCTTATGAACAAATACGGCTCCATACAGGAAAGAGCAGCCAACACTGATACTCTTCTTGCAGAAGATATGGCAACCGAGAAAATGATTTTTCCCTCGTCAAAAGGACCAATGGAATATCTCGTACTGGCTCAGAGAAAAAAAAAAAAAAAAAAAAAAAAAAAAAAAAGACTGCTTCTATAGTGACCAAACTGGAGGATTAATCCACGTTACCCCCTGCATAAAGTTATGAACCAGAGAGAAGCAAGTGGTTGATGAAAAGAAAGGCCGATAAGGCCGATATCTGCCCATCGATAGTACTCAAGGCCAGCTACAATTGCAATCCCATCTGTAGGAATTCAAGAATCCTACCCATGACAAATTTCCTGGGTTGCCAACCTCTGGATCTTTCAGGTGCTTGACTCTGGAGGCCGGCTTCCTAGCATATACCAAAGTAGAACTACTGAGGCTAAACGCCCACGATCTTTCAGAATGTGGGTCTCAATAGCAAAATCACAAATTTTAGAGATTGTAAGGTAGGATAGAATACCGGACCTCGAGAGAAGGTCTGGCCATATTGGTAGGGTCCGCCACCGCCATCTTTATGATCTCAGCAAACCAAGATCTCCTGGGCAACACCAGGGCCACAAGAATCACCTCCTTCCCTTCTTGCTTGATCCTGTGAAGAAGGCACTGAAGCAGAACAGGAGGGAACACAGATCAGTAAAAAAATCAAGGCATCCGTTTCCTATGCCAACGGTTCCCTTGTCCTTGATACAAAGTGCCACATCCGGAACTCCCCATCTTCTGGTATATCAACAGAAAACATGTCAGGGTGAAAGAACCATTGTTGGTGACTTCAAATAGTCTGCCTGGCGATTCCTATTTCTGGAATGAAAACTGTAAATAGGCAAGGAATGCCTGGGCCGCACAACTTCTCTTTCCCCTTGGTGAATGATAAAAGCCACAGATGTGGCACTGTCGGATTGGATCCAGATAGAACAATTCTGTAGTTTGAGCGTACTGCCCGAATATTTAGAATATTGATGGACGAGGTCATCACTGATTTGGACCATCTCCTTAGGACAGATGCTTCTTCCAGGACTGCTCCTCAGCCCAGAAGGCTGGCGTCGGTTATCTTCCAGGTAACTGGCAGAAAGGATTCCTCTTTTTGAAGATTCTTGGATATCAAACACCAATTGGGGCTCATCGCACATTGGGGGATAAACGCATTAGGAAAACCAGAGCTCGGGCCCTTCTTGTTTCCAGTTGACAGGATACTGTTTTGCTGCAGTCTTAAATGAAACTGCGCATAAGGAACGGCCTCGAAAGAAGCCACCTTTCCCAACAATTTCATGCAAAGACAAATAGGATTCTTTGTTTTGACCAACTGGATCAGTTACCTTCTAGAACTGATCCTTTCCTGGGGCAGAAACACCCTCTTCTGCGCTGTAGCTATGATCAGCCCCAAGTACTGCAATCTCCTTGATGGTTTTAAGGAGGATTTTTCTAGGTTGAGAATCCAACCTAGGTCTTCCAGGTAGCTGACTGAGGTGACCAAAGTTTGGTTTAAGCGGGCTACTGATTGATCTATCAAGGAGTAGATCGTCTAAGTAGGCTAGTATTGTTATACCTTTGGCCCTTAACCTGGCTAAAAGAGGAGCCAGGACCTCTGTTAACACTTGAGGTGCAGTAGCCAGTTCGAAATCGGCACATGGAGATAAACATCTTTGATGTCGATTGATGCCAGAAGTTCTCCCCCTTGTAGGAAGGAGACTACAGATCGGATTGACTCCATGCGAAAGGAACGGATGTTTAAAAACCAGTTTAGATGTTTGAGACCTAAAATGGGTCTGACATCCCATTTGGTTTTGGCACTATGAACAGGTTTGAATAAAAACCCAAACCTCGCCCTTCAAAAAGGGACCTCCAATATCACTCCTTGAGATAAGGAGATGATCCAGAGCTAGAAAGAGCCTTTTTCATTGGATTTTTGGGAACGTCTGATCTGAGAAAACGAGGATACAGGAACTCTTGGAACTCTAGTTTGTAACCTAGAGAAATTGAGGAAGCCACCAATCTGTCTCGACATTGTTCCTGCCAGATTCTTGAAAACTGCAGCAAGCAGGAGGCTTTAGTATTTTGTCTTGTGGGATTCCTCCCCCTGGTCCTCTTTTGGCCCTCGGACTGACGAGAGGTTTACCTCTAGATTCTGACGGTGGAGGGCATCGAGACTGCCTGGAGGCAGCTACCCCTGGCACTGAAAAAGTACATTTACAAGTAAAATGTTTAAACTTTTTTTTAACCGGTAAAAGGAAACTTTTCCCATTAGAAATTCTTTGGAAGGGGGGGTGGACCCCTGGGGAGGGATACTCCACATAATACGGTCGCGGAAGCCGTGGAAGCCGACTCATTTAGGACCAGCTGCCCCACAGTCCAACTGATGGTAAAGTGTTGGGAGGAGGTAAAAGTAATATTGGGGTACAGAGGATATACAGAATTCTCACCAATATGGGAAAATAAAAACTTAGAGGAAATTAAGAAAATGGGGAGATTAGTAGAATGGGATCGGAGGGGCATACACTTCTTAGTACAACTATATAAGGACGGGAGACTGAAAACATTTCAGGAACTAAGGGATGAATATGGGTTACCGGCTTATTACCTCCTTAATTATATACAAATTAAACATGCGTTAGAGGCACAATTTAGAAACAGGAAGTTGGAATGGAGTAAGATGCCTGCACTCAGGAGAATCATAAGCTATAATATATCAAAAGGAGGTATTTCTGAGATCTATAGGTATCTAAAGGGAACAGAACAAGAAGGGGTAATAGAGGAAAAAAAAAAGGCAAAATGGGAAAGAGAGGTGGGCCCAATATCGGTAGAACAGTGGGAAAAGGTTCTGGCATTGGGGGCGAAAGTTTCCTTATCTCCATCAAATAGTATATCTCAAATGTATTTAATCCATAGGGTATATTACACTCCTCTTAAATTGTTTAGATTTGGGAGTAGACAGGATGCAGAATGCCAAAGGTGTGGGGACCGAAGAGGAGATTTAATACATATGATTTGGCGATGCCCAAGATTATATAGATATTGGGTAGGAATAATAGGGAAAATTAATAAAGTGTTTGGGTTATCATTGGAAGTAGAAGCTAAAATCTGTATAATGGGATTGATAGAAGAAGAGGAGGTACGAAGGGATATCCACACAGCGGTCATTAGATGCCTTTTTCAGGGGAGGAAATTAATTGCGTTTAAATGGCAGAGGAGGGAAGCGCCTACAGTAAAGGAATGGATGGAAAGGGTGAAAGATAACATAAAAAAGGAGGAATACATATATAGGAAAAGAGGTAATTATGGGAAGTTTGTTAAAATATGGGGAAAGTGGGGTGAGCAATGAGAAAGGGTGAGTAAGTTGCAAGAGTGATGGATAAAGGAGGGAATGAATGAGAGGTGGGGAGGGGGATGGGAGAAGGGAATGAGTAATTTGTTTAAGTTCGATGTTATTTAAAATTTTCTTTTGTATAAATTGTGAATGGAATATTATTGGCGGAGGGAATGGGAGGGGGAGAGGGTTGATAGGGGGAGGGAGGATGGGAGGGGGGGATAAGGGAAATTTGTCTGTAAGGGGAATTATTGTATGTGATTACTTTGTGGCAATATTTGTAAATTTGAATATAAAGCAAATAAAATAAAAAAGTTTAAAGATTAAAAAAAAGAAATTCTTTGGATATACTTATCCAGATCGTCTCTGAACAATCGCTCACCATGAAAAGGGAAACTACGCACATGTACCAGCCCTAAAATAAGCAGTGAGGCCTGGAGAATAGAATCTCTCATAGCGTCTACAGTAAAACTTTCTGACATACCGGCCAAATTCTGGGCCTGCTGACCAGGAATAACTGAGTACATCTGTAAACTGGTCCATTAAGAACTGAGATACTCCGATCGCTGCCAGTGCAGGTTGAATGACTGAACCTGCGAGTGAAATATCGTTTTTAAAAAGGAACTCCAACTTCTTATCTGTTGGATCCTTTAACATCTGAGCATTGTCAACTAGACAAGTCAGGTTCTTTATTTACAAAGGATATAGCAGCGTCAATTGCTGGAATTCGCCATTTCTTATAAAAGTCTTCCTCCATAGGATAAAGTATAGAATACTTTTTTGGGAGGGAAAAATTGTTTATCTGGGTGCTCCCATTCAGAATACATACGCTTCCTTAGCCAAGAATGGATGGGAAAAGAATTATCAGATTGGGGAGGCTTTAGTGAACCCAAACCAGATGTGGGCTCATTAACTGACTGCGCTGCTGGCAGTGAAAAAGTAGAGTGGACCAACCCAGTGAGAGATTATACCAACAATCTTTCCTGCGAACCTGATCTCTCCGTATCAGATTCCTCAGACGCAGAGACGTTAGCCTCTTTCTGGTTCTTAGAAGGCAAATAGCCTTCTCTTGCTTCTCAGAATGAGGGTCCTGAGCAATGGAAAGGGACCTGCTATGCTTAGCCCCAATCTGGAATGCAAATAAAGTATCAATTTTTTTCTCCAAGCTTAAAACCTCCTGGGTAATATACATAGTGGCTGCAGTGTCAAGAGCAGCTGCAACACTTGCCCCTCCTGATGGCTCACTCTGATCAGCCAGATCACTCTCAGGGGATGATGCCATCTTTTTTGAGATGTTTCTAGGCTGCCATGTGACTGTAGTATTCTTACTAGAGCCCCATTTGAGGTGTTTTTTAGCCCCCTTCAGCTCATAGCCCGATGCACAAAGCAGAGGTACTACCAGAAGGAATGCATCCACTGCATGAACAATAGTCCAGCTTAATCGCTGCTATTAATGATCAACCTGGTGCTGTAAATGTGTCAAAGGGAATGCCTGTGTCACCAAACCTTTTAAAAACCACCTCTGCTCCTGTGTCCCTCCAGCAGCATGAACACACACAATGGTGCCTTTTTAAAAGCCTCCCTTCCCCCGCTGTACGTTGGAGGATGCCAGCGCAGTGCTAAGCCCCACCGTCTACGGCCTTCCTGTCTTAAAAATGCACTTATCCTGCGCTGCTGACCATATGGAGGATCCCAGGAAGAGGCAGGCATGGCGAGGTGGGAGCTGGAAGCTGCCGAGCGGCGTCCATTCACGACAGTTTTTTTTTTTTTTAATTGGCGCTCTTTCCCCTGAGAAGAGGGGGAGAAAACAGACTGCACATGGTTACCGGAGGTCTTGCTGCTGTTCAGAGGAGGAAGAACTTTCTGCTCAATACAGCCCCCAGCGGTGACTACATAGGCATGACAACATTTACAATATTAAAAGGAGACACTCATAAGATTTTGAAAATTTCTTAGAAAACTCCACTTACCTTTCCCGCCACAGGGTTTTCTGTGGTAAACCAATAGGCCCAATCTTCACCCTTCACGGTGGGTTCCATTAAACCTTCAGGAGCTGGGGATCCTAGAGGAAACCCACAATCCTGGACCTGCAACAGCACCCTGTCAGTAAAACTTTATGGCCTTACTACCAAAAAGTACTGGATCCCAGGGTCAAGCTTTCTAAAAGAAGCATTCACAGGCAAAACCTTGTTTCTGCGGCTACGAGGCCCGGGTATCATTTAATTTGGCCCAAAATAGGCCGCTTTGAATGGATCTGGTCAGCATGGCTGGCCCCAGTGGAGCTCAGCACAGTACATCTTCACTCGTGACCAACACTGGTGAAAAAACTGAGGTACTCCCACCAGTGGGAGGGGTTATGTAGGGAGGTGCACTTTTTAATTTAGGGTGTGCCAGTGTCAATCCCCTGAAGGTGGCCTATAACCCACATAGTAACTACTATGGCTCTGTGTCCCATGATGCACGATAAGAAACCAAATTACAGTATTGAGATGCCTGCCTTTACATGCACATGAACTTTAATGGCATCCTTAGAACACCTTTGGGATGAATTAGAGTGGACACTGCGAGCCAGGTCTTCTCGTCCAACATCAGTGCCTGACCACACAAATGTGCTTCTGGAAGAATGATCAAACATTCCCATAGACACACTCCTAAAGCTTGTGGACAGCCTTCCCAGAGGATTTGAAGCGGTTAAAGCTGCAAAGGGTGGGCCAACGCAATATTGAACCTTATGGATCAAGACTGGGATGCCATTAAAGTTCATGTGCCTGTAAAGGCAGGAGGCCCAAAACATTTGGTAATATAGTATATTGGAACAGGTCTCTAGATTCAGCAAAGGATGATGTTATTAATTTCCAAAAAGACCCAAGAAAAAATATTCATAAAAAGTCTGGGTTCGATATTGTGCAATTTTGGATGTGGGCCATTTGCAGGTTACCCAAGCTTTGGGATAAGGGCAAAGAATGTTTTGGTTCCCTTCACTGCCTATCCCTGTAAAGCCAGATTCTCTGCCCAGCATCATTCAACCCAAAAAAAGGGTACATACTGTGAGTGATCCCTGGTAGAGGGGGGCTTTAGGAACCCCTTTTCTAGGACTTCACCACAAAGATTCAGACAATAATAAAATCCAAGTACAGCTTCTAGCCCTTGCTCACATAATCTGCTTTTCTATTAGGCAGAATTCAGATTTTAGTTTCCTATACAACAAATGGAAAAGTAGCAGCTATACATTATCCTCTACTTTACTGCTCCAGCCTTCTGTGATCAGCAAACTTCCGTATGGGTCAATATCCACCAGTATAATGAAGAGCTCTGGTCTCGGATATTTACTTGTGTTCTCAATGTTTGCTTGTCCTGATTACTAACTGAACAAACAGCTTCATGGCTCAGAAAAGAGATTTAAAAGCCAGGGAACAGGGACAAAAGCAGAGCTTGGAACATTTCAGAGAAACACTAGCCTTGGTGGAAAGTAATTTGAAAATGTTATTAACCCTCCCACCACCACTGTTCCGCAACAAGTCAGAAATCATCCATCACTGCTGTGACTATGCTGAACGGAGGGAAGCATGGGCAAATCTGGTGGCTGGTAATCACCCATGTAAAAATACAGAATTGTGCAGGGGGCAATAAGAAAGGTCAATATATCACATTTGTGTGCTGTACCCTCATTTGACCATATAGTACTTGTCATCTATATAATATATAAAGAAATATTTTACAGCCTTGGGGGTAATGGATGTGTCAAAAACGCCCCAAATATGAGCAGATTAGGTATAAATCAGCTTATTCTGTGATATCTTTGCAACTGGTTCATTTTAATCTCCTCCTCAACATCACATACTCCTCTTTTCTTCTTTCACCCACCACTGTGTAGCTGCAGGGGAATGGGAAACTGCCCTTTGTAAGCTATGAGTTGCTCAAGCATGGAGTAGCATATACAGGGTTATGGACTTTACCCATCTGACAGCATTGGTGCTTGTAGCTTGGCCCAGCACCATCACAGTGAGCGAGTCACACGCTCCTCTATAGGCATGTTTCTTGCTCCCGGCAACTGAAAAAAGTGGTAGGGGATGAAGGAAAGTTTATTATACAATGCCGGTAAGGGAAACACCAATGCAAATCTGCCCGTTATATAGGAGAGAAGGAAAGGAAAGAGGAAAAAAAGAAAAGGGAAGGGGAAGGAGGAGGATTATGAAATAGGTCATCATACGTCTATGTGAGAGACAGAGGAAGAAAATTCTGAGTCCAAATGTAATAGTCAAAATATAAACCATACTGAAGTGTACAAGGGGTCCAGTTGGCATATAAAGAAACCTACTGCTACAGAGCCATGCCTACCTTCATCCTGGCTCTGGTGCTAATCTGCATACTTGTCTCCCAAGGACACACTGTTCCAGAATCTGGAACAAGAAAAATTTCTATGCTGCGTAGTTTCTGATATCTTGCACAATAAAAGAAGCTCTAGCCTGGATTTTTATATAAGATCTACATATTACATTTTATGATTTCTAAGTCTTTGGTTGGCAACAAAGACCTCTGGGGGTCTGCAGATGAAATCTGAGAAGTACCAAAAGAGGATCAGACAAAATGTAGAGGCCATGAAGAATTTATTCCATCATAAAAACATGAAAAGGCATTTGGGAGGGTTACAGTGTTCTCTCTCATCAGGGCTACAAACTGCTGGTAAAAAAATTGGATGGTCTCAGATATAAAAGGTTATAAGCAGGCCCCAGCAGCTAAAAAGAAATTCACAGCAATTCTGAGTCCTGAAGAAAGTGGTCGGGCAGAACCCTTAAAAACACGTTGACTTGTCCTTTTAAAGTTTTACGAAGAAACATTTTGATTGGCACTACTAATTTTTTTCCCATACATCTTTGGATTCATAGGTTCTTCACACAGCAACAATTACAGGCAGTTTTAAGCATGTTTCTGGCTGGTTTGAACTCCATTCCTCCCTGCACTATTATAAAATAATGAACATTGCAAATGCAGAAACATTCTCATTTTTACATTTTAATCTGCGTCTATGTGTAATCTGTACCGGGCCATGAACTATTAAAGGGAATCTGTCATGATAGAAACATGGGAGCTTGCACACTGATATTTAAAATATGCAAACTACAAGGTTGTGACCCTGATTCTGCCTTAAAGAAGAATGTGGTAGCAGGGGTAGGAACATCCTAAGGCATGTAGAAAGACACAAACACCACTGTGGGTTGGCATTGAGTCAGGAACTATGGCAGGAGTGGTAAGTAGTGATATCACCATGAAATACAAGACTCCGACAGGTTGCTCAACACACCAGCATATACCTGAAGAGCAAGGTATGGGTGAACAATGCAAACTTTAACAGAATGACAATACTGTTACCTGGAAGTCGAGAGAGAACCCGCGTCACGGCATTTGAGCAACCTTCACAGGTCATGTCCACAAAAAACTCCTTTTTCTGAAAGTAGAAAAAGAAACAAGAAAAGATTATATACACTCTGGTATGTATTTCTCCTTGCATGATTCAGTGTGCAAGTGGATAATCCTTTCTAGATTTGATGAAAACAGAATTTCCATACACACAATAATTTTGATAAAAAATAAATGAAAACACGCACAATGATCCCCCCCCCCCCCCCCCCACACACACACACAACATTTACCTCTTATACATTGTCTCCCAAGCAGCATCTCAGTGTCATTTGGCACATCCCTGTCCCCCCATCTTTGGCTCCAAAGTTCATTATAAGCAGGAACCCCAAAAAATGTAAGCAGAGAAAAAATAAATAAAACTACTGAAATTTCTGGGAGAGGACTAGGGTTGGGCTTTAAAGCCTAAGTTCATAATTTGAATAAATAATAAACACACATTTAATTATTTTTTTCTAGGGAGCCTGCAGAGCGGGGAGAAGGTGCAGATGCTGGAAGAGGTTACATGTCCCACCCCAAAAACGGGTGGAACATGTAACATATTCCAAAGTAGAACTTATCCTTTAAAAGTAAGCCTTTCCTTTACCTGCATGGGACTTTGCTAGGTCCCTACTTATTGGCTGAAGTGCTGTTACTTGGGGTTGGGGAGCAAGGGGAGTTTATGCTTTTAAGTAGGTAAGGAGGAAAGTGGTTAGGTGACCGTTTTACTTTTTCCTGCATGGCCAATGGAAAGGGTCACTATTGCTATTGGAACTTAAAAGAGAAGAATAGGTTTCATGAAGAAAAAATAAAATTATATTATATTATATATAACATTACTCACCTACGTGAATGCAGCATAGGTCCTATGCTGCATCTGTGCCTGCCACTACTAAGACTGAGAACCGATCGCTCAGTTCTCAGCCTTTAGTTAGCAGAGAGCCATTAGCTGTCAGCCCCCGGCTCTCTTCTCTGGCCCCTCCAGCCCTCGCTGGAGTGTTGGGCTGTGGAGGGGGCGGAAGGGGCTGACTCAGGCTCTTAGTGGCTCGCTGAGAGGCTGAGCTAGCTGCCGGTCCAGGCTTCTGAGTGGATCCTGGCTGTATGGTGTGGACATTTTCAGAGCCTTAACCGGCTCTGTATTGTCAGCTGACAGCGGGCTTTAGCACACAGGAACTGCACTCCTGTGAGCCATAGAAAAATTACAGCCAAAAAAGCTTTGACTATATGGTAAACCATGTAAAATCTTCTCTCTATTTTAAAAAAAGCCCTGCAAAGTAAAGGCATAATGTGCTAGTATTCATTGCGTGGGAGTCACGGACCACGACCCAGAGCTCTGAAGGGAAGGCATGGGTATATTGTCCTTTCAGAGCTAATGCGCCAGTGACATCACCGGCTGTATGAGGTGTGGATATCTCTTAAGCCATGCAGGTTTAAGAAAATATTCATAGTACCTACAGGATGGCTTTATTATAGTCTTACCTGTAGCTACAAGTTTACAACCTCTTTAAGGTTCATTTTAGGGTGAGTTGTATAGAAAAACCTGGCCATACTCCCCGCATTCTGATTAAACAATCCTTTGAGATCTTTAGAACAGCTTTGCAGAACAAGAGCCTACCTGACTAGATAAAAATGTAATGTACTGTTTAGATGGAGTAGTTCGGTAGATAAAAAGGAGAATATAGAGATTGCACATTCAGATACAAGGTGTATGGCCAGCTTTAGTTTTAATCCTACATTTAAAGTGTATGGTACCCCCAAATGCCCGTTTCCTGATACAAGTACATTGTAACACAGACACGTATGAAAATGTATTCTATTCTCTTTGCATTGCTCCATGGTGATCCTGCCAGTCCTTTCCCTTTCCTATTTCAAACTGACCACGCTAGGCTAGTAAGCACATTCATCCCAGAGTAGTCATTTTGCTTCATTGTATTTTACTTGGGAGCACTGTCCTATAGTCATACTTGTGTTGGCACACTCCCCTGCACTGCCACTCACTGGTAAGATCAGTGTACTGCCATGCCTCCGATCTTGCTGACATGTCTCTATGCAGTCTTCACTTCTAGCTCTCCAAGAATGTTATGAAGCAGAGAAGAATAGAAGTCATGTGATCACGTATTAAAAAAAAAAAAAATAAATAAAAAACAACAACAACAAACACACCACACACACACACACACACACACACACACTTTGCCTTGCATTTCTATTGAGTCACCCGGACATGGCGCATCTCCGATCGGCAGGAGGGCTCTGTGATTGGCCCTCCTGATCACATGACGGCCGTGTCCAATCACAGCCGTCATGTGATGTAAACACAGAGCCAGCTGCTAGGCAATCGGCTCTCCTCACACAGTTGTCGGTGAGGAGAGGAGAGCAGATCGCTGCAGCCGGCTGGTGAACAGTGAGTATGAACTGTTTTTTACAGCTTTTTACTCACTGATCACCAACCTAATGTAAACACACATGTCCCCAAAACATAAAAACACACGTTCCCCACATGTCCCACTAAAATCACATGTCCCAATGATTATCTGCACACATATGTACATGATCATTTGCGTACATATGTCCGTGATCACACAAACCAATTATTATACACTTAACGCAATTTCTTTTTTTTTTTACCAAAAACATGTAGCAGAATACATTTTGGCTTAAATTTTTTACAAAATTCGATTTTATTGGATTTCTTTTAAAATAGAAAGAAGAAAATATAGTTTTTTTTTCCAAATTTCCGCTCTTTTCGCTTATATTGCCAAAAATAAAAAATAAAAATTAACGGAGTCGCAAATAAATACCACCAAAATAAAGCTCTATTTGTGCGAACAAAATGATAAAAATTTCATTTGGGTACAGTGTAGCATGACAGCGCAATAGTCATTGAAGGTGCGAGAGCGCTGAAAGCTGAAAATTGGTCTGGGAAGGAAGGTGGCGAAAGTGCCGGTTATTGATGTGGTTAAATAAACATTTGTTCTGCATCAGAATAAGTTTAAAGGACACTGGAACTAAAGTTCACGCTTTCCTATGTTCAGTCTACGTGCAGCAGATCCACGCTCATTAACGCGATAACGTAGAGTGGTTTGTGCAATTACCCTGAAGCTGATGTAGAAACTCTTATTCATCAAAGTGTTATTAAAGGGCAACTTCTGTGAAACAGAAAAAAAAGTACACGACTAAAACGTATTCGTAGCAACTATTTTATCTGTTGAAAGATTTTGTAAGTTATGCACACAACTTAGTGATGCACCTAATGCTGCTGCGCTATAGGGCTGCACATCATAAGATGCATGACATCATAAATAAAAGGTGTACCGGCTCGCTATTTTATTATAGCGGCTAGTCAGGAGGGGGTTTGATCTTTCACTTTATCGTCTATTTTGTCTTGATGAAGATCCGGTTTCCATGAAAAAAACACACGGCTGTGGCTTTTCGGAAAACTGTACCTTGTCTGCGGCTTCGTCTGGCTTTGCCCTGCCATGCATTTTTCACTACTGTCTGATATCCTGCCTGCTTCCTGTCCGCTGACCCACATTCTGAATTCCAAAACAGAAGCTTGAACTTCCGTCACAGTTAATTGAAACACAAGAAAGCATTAAGGACACAGGGAGCTTTAATATGCTGTGCATGCGGTTTTTTTTAAAAAAGGTTTCTTATACTTTCTCCTAGAAAAGCTGTTCGGCAACACTAGTGATGTGAGCCCGGGGGGGTTGGATGGGGGGGGATTGGGGCACTTATCAATACAGTCTTATGCCGGCCATAGACTGTTGAAATCTCAGCCAGTTCCGCAGGGACAACCCACTGTCGCAGTAAAGAAGACAGCTCCATCTATGGCCAGCTTTAAAGCAGTAGTAAACCGCATCCTTTAAAAAAAATTAAAAATATTATAACACCTGCAAAACAATGGCATAATATGCTAGTATGTATTGCATACTAGCACATTATGAAATTCTTACCTTAGAATGAAGCTCTCCAGCGGCACGCTGTCACCGCTTCCATCTTCACCTGGTCTTCCTTCTGTGTTGGAGTGCTCCGCCAGTCTGATTGGCCTAGCCAGGCCTCTGCAGCACGGAACAAGGGACGGGTATGTGGCCCCTTCAGAGCGCATGTGCTGGTGACATCACTGGCTGCATGCAGTGTGAATATCTCCTAAACAGTGCAAGTTTAGGAGATAGTCACAGTACCTACAGGCAATCCTTATTATAGGCTTACCTGTAGGTACAAGTGAAAAAAAAAAAAGGCTTTAGAGTAATTCCACACTGGCATCGCCGAGTGTTAGCACTAAAGAGCTGCTAGTTTTTGTGGCGCTGTTTTAGCGGTGCTTTTCTGCCACAAGCAGGGCTTTCTGGGCGCTAAATACAAAAGCTCCCAACCCGTCCCAAAGATGCTGCTTGCAGGACTTTTCATAACGCCCCGCAAGCACACCGCCTGAGTGTGAAAAGACCCACTTCAATGAATGGGAGGCGTTTAGCACCTGAAAACCGCCCCAGTGTGAAAGGGGTCTAACTACCACTTTAATAAGTGTGGTTGCTTATCTGTCGCATCTTAGCGCAGGTTCACACTTGTGAAGAGAGCAGAATTTTTGTGCATAAAAAAAAAAAAAAATAAATAAATAAAAAAAAAGGAGGTCTGAAAAACAGCTGCATTTTCCTGCACTACTCTGAAGGTCTCTGTGCGACCCTGCGTTTTTATAAATGGGGGGGGGGGACCATGTCTTGTGTTGTAAAAACAAAAAGGCACCTGCGGAGGAGGAGGGAGGAGAAAGAACTGCTTGCATTTGCAGCAGAAGAGTAAATAGGCAGGCAGTGGCTATTTGGCTGCACAATCATGCAGAACTAAATCTGTTGCTTTGGTCGCAAAACGGATGCAAAAAAAAATAATAAAAATAAAAAAAATAAAAAAAATCACGCAAACGTGCTTGCACACAAAAGTTACGCAATGATTATTACACAACTGCTTTAATAAATGTCTGCAATGCTCCCTCCTGTACTAGGAATGCACCAATACCTTTTTTTTTTTTTTTTACAATGAGCAAAAAGTACTGATACTTTTTTTTAGTACTCGCCGATACCAATTACCGATACCTACTGCAACCGTTTTTTTTTTAACTTCAGCTGTCAGCAATAGTACAAAGCATTGAAAAGTTATTTACAAATTAAATAAATTGATTTTTTTTTTTTTTTTTTTTTTTTTTTTTTTTTATTTAGCGCTTTTTCAATGTGAAAATATATATATTCACTAACAAAGCAAACAAAGAAAAAGTTTTAATCGTTTATAAAATAGAAGTGAAAAGAAAAAAAAAAAAGCAGGAAAATAATTAAATGGAGGAGAATAGGAAGTTAATCAAGGCTGATTAGAGTAAATTAAGGGGTATTAAGGGGTTAAACAGAGGAACATTTGTTTATCCCTATGATCTGCAGATGAAGAAACAGAAATATACAAAAAGAAACAATGTCTCTTTTTATTTTAGTGTTTTGGGGCTGAGTAATGTTGTTAATAAACATTTCCGGCTGCTTTTTTTTTATTTTTTATTTGACAGCTCCAAATAACAGACTTGTTTAACACTGGGGAGAACCACTGACAGCTCAAAGAGCCGAGCCTGAAAGTATCGGTACATTTGCACGAGTACCGATACTTGTGCAAACACTCGGTATCGGCACCGATACTAGTATCGGCGCAACCCTATCCTGTACAGATGGTCATAGAATAAAGCTGGTCCGTGTAGTTTCAGCTATAGCAGCCCTTATTCCCTTAAAGCAAGCAGGCCTACTGATACTTGGTTGCCCCCCTGGACTTTTACATAATGTTATACTCTAGCTGCTAGAACAAGAGGCTGAGCAAAAGGTAGAAAAAGGAGTCCCTGTCATACAGGGAGTACCCAGCTCCCGCTTCCACTCGGGCACCTAGGGGACTCCTCCTCTCTCCGTCCCTGCAGTCTTCTGGGACACATCACAGGTCTCAGAAGATTGCCCGGCCACTAAGAAGGCGCAGCGCCACTCACACCCAAGCTGTCACAGCTGGGTTCCCACACTTACAATGGCAGTACCGCAGAAAGGAGAGGGAGAGGAGCGAGGCTTCGGGCTGACACATCACTGGACCGTGGAACGGGTGAGGACGTGTTTATTAAAAGTAGCAGTACTCACTTTTGTTGCCAGCGGTTTAGATATTAAAGTGGTTGTAAACCCTTACAAACCACTTTGACCTACAGGTAAGCCTAGATTAAGGCTTACCTGTAGGTCCAAGAAATATCTCCTAAACCTATACGGTTTAGGAGATATTTACCTGAAGACAGGCACCGCTGTCTACGGCGCATGCGCCGTAGAGAGCGGCGCGCAGGCGCACTGGGTAAGCCGCAGATCACGGTGATATGCTGCGAGTGTCAGCTCCCGTGCACATGCACGGGAGTGACGTCATCGCTGCTCTGGCGAATCACAGCGCCGGAGCAGCAAGACCCACGGAGACCCACCAAGAAGATGGACGCTCGGAACTACAGGGGACAGCGGTGACTTCGCTGGCTCCTGTGTCAGGTAAGTGACACATAATGGACTACCATGCGATGCATAGTAGTCCATTATGCTTTACCTTTGCAGGTAATCAAAGAGGAAGTAAACCCATCAGGGTTTACTTCCTCTTTAATGGCTGTGCGCTGAGTTATTTTGAGGGGGATAGCAAAACTACACCGCTATACACTCACTACTTTACATTCTAGCAAAGTGTCATTTATTCAGTGTTGACACATAAAAGATACACATATACATATGCACTGATTAAACGAAAATCGTACGATCTGGTATTGTACAAGAAAAATTTTCGTGTTTATCCGATAATTGTCATGATCGGCTCTCGAAAACTCTGTGCTAACAATTAGATTATCGTACGATCGCTTCAAAAGCGGTATTTTCCATCCAATTTTCAGATGGTGTGTACAGGCCATTAGTCTTGGTTCACACTGAGGCAGCTTCAATGTCGCCCGACACAGCGTGACTTCAGCGCGGCTTGCAAACGTCTTCTGTAATAGAAGTCAATGCAAGACGTTCTGAAGTCACTCCCAAGTAGCTTAGGAACCTTTTTCTAAGGGTCCTTTCACACGGGGCGGATCAGTTCTGATCCGCCCCGTGGATGTCCGTTTGCTCAGCGGGGATCACTCCGCCGATCCCCGCTGAGCAGGGAGATGACAGGTCTGTCTCCGCACACTGTGCAGGGACGGACCTGTCACAGCGCCGCTCTCCCCTATGGGAGATCGGATGACGACGGACCGCAGTGCCCGTCGTCACCCGATCCGATCCGCAGACGGATGGAAAAATAGCTTTTTCCTCCGTCACACTTTTTCGGATCGGAGCGGGTCGGATGTCAGCGGACATGTCACCGCTGACATCCGACGCTCCATAGAGCTCTATGGAGCACCCGTTCAGGTCCGCCTGAAAAACTGACAGGCGGGCCTGAACGGGACGTTGGTGTGAAAGGGGCCTAAGTCGGAGCGATTTGAGTTGCTCGAATTAGAACGGTTCCATTGCTCTTAATTTTTTTATTTGCAGGCGGAACTCTTAAGATGACTGCTGGATTAAAAGGTATGGAATTTCTTGCCTTTCTTTTCTTAGGACAGTGTGCACATTTAAGCCCCGTACATATGGGCCAAATGACGGGACAACGACCGTGTGTATGTCGGTCTGTCCGACAGAAGCCGACCTCTTGGCCAGCTTCTGTTGGAGGTGCATACGGGAAAACCCGCAGCCGACCGACTCCCGATCAGCGCTCTCAGCCAATGGTAGAGAGCTCTGACCGGACTGTTCTGGCGGGGGGGGGGGCAGCCCTATCACAACACAAAAGCTCAGCAAAGGGGGAGTAACTGAACTAACCTTGCATGACCAGAGCTGTCAGTTTTTATTTGCGCAACCCGCTGGTTTATGTGTACCCGGCTTTAGTTTAAAACTAATAATGAGATCTGTCAGCACAGTACAGAAAGGGCGAATTATAAAACAAACATATCCAAAGCCTACTTCTTAACACAGAAAGTGAAAGATACAAGGAATTTTTAAAAGTATAAAGGTAAATAGCAATAAAAAAAAAAAAAAAAATCTGTTAAAATAGAATAGGCAAAAACCCATCCAAAGTTACATCAAAGTCACACTCCAAAGCGGGTGCAACTTTAGAGTTGAATAAGTGTGAAAGGAGCCTTATACCTGAGTGTATACAACCCTACAGCATCCAGCTGTCACATTTTCAGACTCTCATAAACTTTGGCATGCCGTCAGCAGTGGGTCTTAACGGTGTACCTGTGCCTTCTGCTCACACCAAAACACTAGAATCTCAGGCATAAGGGCTAAATGTCCGGAGTACACGATGCCTTATTTCCATGTCCACACATAACAGAGATAAACAAAAAGGAGATCGAGAGCAACCATAGATCCTTCCATAATTTGTGAATGTTGTCACCCTAGGACAGGAAGTGTGTTACTGGCTGGATCACCAGATTAAATAAAGGAGGAAAAAATAATAATTAGCCACCACATCTATAGACTGGTGAGCTGCACTATAATAAGTTTGCTTTTGGGATTGCATAAGTTTTATGTGAACCTGTGTGTGGCATAGGTGTACCACACAGGCAGTCCCATTCACGTCTACTGGGACATGGAAGCTGGTCCCAATATGACAGCTGGCTGCATGTCCCTGAATGTACACTGTCATACTGGAACCAGATGTGTTTGGGTAGCTGCTGCATCCCCAAAAGAGAATCCCAAAATGTGGGTTTCCTCACAACAGTAATAGAGGGAAAATAGTCTAATAGGGAGACCAGTTCTGGGATTTCCTCACGTTTTGGGGAGGGGGGATTTTTCTCTCACTTCCTGTTGTGGTTATGGGACAGGAAGTGAAATCTCTCAGATGGGACACTGATGGCAAAAAAGAAACACTGACAGGGCTTATAACCCTCTCTATCCAAAAAAAAAAAAAAAAAAAAAAAAAAGGTTTTGCCCTTAGTTCTACTTTAAAGCGGAACACACACACACACACACACACACATATATATATATATATTTTTTTTTTTCTGGAAGAGGGGATCTATTTCTGAAAGGTTCCTGCAACCACTCCTGCTTTTCTTGCCTAGGAGATAATAGCAGAAGTTCCCCCAGATATAACACGTCCCAGGAGACTGTAGGACCTTGAAGTGTAGTGTGTCAGGCTTGCCAATCACCAGTAAATTCACAGATGGTTTATAAAATCCGTTTTGCATCTATCCATAAATCTCCATTACAGATGTGAAGTCTGCATATCTGGAACGGACATTCATAGACAGATGTAAGCCCCAGTTCACATATTTGCAGCATTTCCCGCACAGTATATACCAGTGGTCATCAACCCTGTCCTCAGGGCCCACTAACAGGCCAGGTTTGCAAGATAACTGAAATACATCACAGGTGATATCATTTTCTGCCCAGTGACTGCAGTATTCTAGTCTACATCTCCCCAAGGTAATACATAAAAAACTTGGCCTCTTAGTGGGTCCTGAGGACAGAGTTGATGAACACTGGTATATATACTGAGAGTTTCCCGCACCACACTGAACTCGTACTCTGTTCATGCAATCTGCCACCGGTGAAGTCTGCATAGCCATAACAGATTCATTAACAGATGTAAGCCTCACTTCACATATATACAGTGCAGGAAACACAGCGAATTCTGAGCATTGCCTGCACAGCACTGAAATCGCACTGCGTTTATGCGATTTTCCATTTGTGAAGTATGCATGTCCATACCGAACATTCATAGACAGATGTAAGCCTCACTTCACACATATATATACCTGTGCAGGGAATTCAGCGAATGGTGAACGTTTCCCGCACTGCACTGAAATCGCACTCTGTTCCCGCGTTCTGCCACTGGTGTCAATATTAAATTAATGACACCCCAAAACAGGTAGCAAAACACAATGAAATTGCAAGAATTGGATCACATGGGCCTACACCTTTTTTGAGCGGTACGGTGCGAATTGAGCCCATACAAAATGAATGTGCCTACACACAAAAGAATCGCATGTGATCTGAATAGGAATGCGATCACATGCCGTGTCCTACACCGCATGTACGTGATCCCAGCTGGACAGATATAAAAACAGATTTTACAATACAAACCATCTGCGAAGTGAGCCCTCATTCACACCAATGCAATTTGTGTCACACCCTATTTGCAGCAATGAAACTGGTCAAATTGTCACAGGGACTTTTAAGCTGGGTTCACATCTATGCGAACTGGATGCGTCTTACACCGCATCCAATTTCCAGAACAATTTAAAATCCATTACTTTCAAATCAGTCTGCTTCACATATGTCTGTTGCATTCTCACTCCGCACTGCCTAAAAAACGTGTGCTTTTCTAGGCAGTGCAGTGCGAATTGCAGGCACATATTCTTCAATAGGAACACATCTGATTTGCAGATGCGTTCCGTTCTGAACAGGCATTCTCTCCCTCTCCTCACGCCCCCATGTCATTGGATTTGATTGATCACACCAGGAGCCAATGGCTGCACTGCTATCTATCCAATCAAAAGCCGAGAACCCAGGGCAGAGAGACTGCACGTCCCCGCCTGGTCAGGTTCCAGGGTTGAGGTAAGTAAAATGTGGGACTGGTCACTGCCAGTTGTTTTTTCACCTTAATTCATAGGATGCATTAAGGTGAAAAAACACGAAGGTTTACAACCCCTTTAACCACTTGCCAATCGGCTCACGCCGATATACTTCAGCAGAAGGGCACGTACAGGCAGATTAATGTACCTGTATGTTGCCCTTTAAGAAGCGGTTTACGGGCGCGACCTCCGTGAGTGTGATCGTGGGTCCCGCTTAATCGATGTCCGTAGGGATAACCACGATCGTCTCAGAGAGGAGGAATGGGGAAATGCTAATGTAAACAAGCATTTCCCCATTCTACCTAGTGACAGGACACTGATCACAGCTCCCTGTAATCGGAAGTGGTGATCAGTAAGGATGAGCTCAGGCGTGTTGGCATGCAGAGCCCGCCAGGAAGTCGGCGCAGCTCTGCGCTAATCACAGGCAATGAGACATTGCCCTGATGTGCGGCTGCAGAGATCGGACAATGTCTCACTGCCTGTGATTAGTGCAGAGCTGTGCCGACTTCCTGGCGGGCTCTGCATGCCAACACGCCTGAGCTCATCCCTAGTGATCAGTGTCATGTCACACATAGCCTCTCCCCAACATAGTTACAATAACTCCCTAGGCCACACTTAAGCCCTACAGTGCCACCTAGTGGTTAACCCCTTCACTACCAGTCACATTTACACAGTAATCAATGCATTTTTTATTGCACTGATTGCTGTATAAATGGCGCCAAAAGTGTCCAATCTGTGTGTCATAATGTCGCAGTCACAGAAAAAAAAAAAAATTAATTAATAAAAATTACATAACACTATCCCCTATTTTGTAGACGCTATAACTTTTGCGCAAACTAAACGCTTGTGATTTTTTTTAACAAAAATATGTAGCATAAACTGATGAAAAATTTAGTTTTTTTATCAATTCTTTGGGGATATTTATTATCGCAAAAAGCATTTTTTATTTTTTCCAAAATTGGCGCTATTTTTTTGTTTATAGCGCAAAAAATAAAAACCGCAGAGGTGATCAAGTACCACCAAAAGAAAGCTCTATTTGTGGGGGAAAAAAAAGGACATCAACTTTGTTTGGGAGCCACGTTGCATGACCGCACAATTGTCAGTTAAAGCAACGCAGAGCCAAACCACAAAAAAAAAAAAAAAAGACACTCTGGTCTTTGGCCTACCAAATGGCTTAAGTGGTTAAATGAAGTTACAAGCCGCAATAAAATCGCACATCCAAACTGCACGGATTGGCAGCTTTGAAATTGCACTGAAGAAGCGCAATCTCAAATCCGGACTGGTGTAAACACAGAGTGCGTCTCACCAGCTGGGTTTACCAAAGCCAAGATGGCAGCAAGAGGGACCCGAAGAAGCAGCTAGGGTGAAGACAGCGCTGGATCTCCAGGCTTTGTAGAATAAAAGCCAGCTGGAAGTGGAACAGGCTTAGTAGCTGCTGACTTATTAGAGAAATAAGAGTCGTTCCTCTTTCAGTATCAGGTGTAATGGAGGAGCAATGAGAAGCTCAGTATACAGATCCCCCACCCTCCCCTGGTACAAGGACCCCCTCATATCCTGCCCATAGGGCGCCTCACCTACCGGCATTGTGCAGAGCGGAGGAGTACGGACAGGATGTGTGACAGCTCAGCACTAGAGGATGCCCCGCCCCTCGTCCAGCTCTGCTTCCGGTGCGATGACACGGAGGAGGGAGCGCCTCCTTCCCTTCCCGGCTCATAGGACATGAAGATGCTGCCATCTTGTGGTGTACATGGTCAGGCTGAGGAGCACACAGTGATCATCATGGGAGAAGCCGACACAAAGTATGTACACAGCGCTCCTCGTTCGTCTGCCCACCTACCTTAGTCCGGTGTGGGAGTCGTGGCTGTGCTGATCGCCCGTACTAACCTCCTGAGCCCCGGGACAAAGTTGTCCGCATTGTTTCTGAGCTCTCCTTCCTGTTTGGTGACTTGTTGGGACTTGTAACATCGCTCCAGTGCCAGGAGGGGGGGCAGTGTGAGGTTCTGATCGGAGGGGGCTGTTTACTGTCACACTCTGGAGGGACACAGCCAATCACACCCCCAAGCTTCATACTTTTATTAAAAAAAAAAGTTATAAAATATTAGCTAACACTTGATTGGCTGCTGGGGGCACAGCCTGCTTTCAGCTTTTACGTTCATTGACCCATAAAGATCAACATAAGAGTACACAGAGAAAACAGTTGAGGTCCATGGGCCCTATGCACGCCTCCCGATGAGCCCAGATTAGGATCTGAATTTGTGTGAGCCCACCAGTATGATGTCACCTGTAGGGGCCAATCATCTGCGGAAAGAACATTCCTTGTATGTATACACCTTCCTTGTGTATGTGCGGCTGCAGATGATTGGCCCATACAGGTGGCATCATACTGTTGGGCTCACACATAAATTCAGATCCTAATCTTCTGGGCCCAAATTATGTGTGAGCCCACCAGTATGATGTCACCTTTATGGGCCAATCGTCTGCAGCCACACATACACAAGGAAGGTGTATACAAGGAATGCGCTTTCTGCAGATGATTGGCCCATACAGGTGATGTCATACTGGTGGGCTCACACACCTAAGATCGAATCCCAGTCCAGATACACCCAGTGATGAGCTCAGACAAATCAGAATCCACCCTAAGCTATCTCACCGAGGAGCTGTCAAAGCCGACAGCCAATCATAGGAATGGACCGCTCCAAAAATAATCACCTCTCCTAAGAACAACTGTCTCCGCAATCAAGCAGGGTGCTGCCTCTGTTTGCAACAGAGATCATGGAAGAAATAGAACGCTGGATAGCTGCACTCCAAAAAAGTTCACCTTTATTTAACTGCACAGCTGCTGACGCGTTTCACACCAGACATGATGCTTAGTCATAGCTATGACTAAGCACCATATCTGGTGTGAAACACGTCAGCAGCTGTGCAGTTAGTCTGTATTGCCCTGTGATGCTTTGATATCCATTTTTTTAATAAAAGTGAACTTTTTTTGGAGTGAGGCTATCCAGCGTTCTATTTCTTCCAGTCAATAGTAGATGGCGGAGGCATTCCCCGCCCAGCAGCTGCACCTATACATGCCACTGTAGGGCAGGGACTGCCTTTGCCTCCTATGATTGGCTGTTGGCTTTGACAGCTTCCTGGCGGAATCAGGTTTGACAGCTGAGCTCAGTCACTATTCACATCATACAGGTGCACTGCGCAAAAATGTAGCATGTACTTATATGCGTTTTTACACAGTGCAGCTCACTGTTTCTACATGCCAGCAAAGCTCATCATAATGCACTGTGGTGCAAAGAGCTGAATGATGTATCATATGGTGATGCATCAATTAAGTGAAAAAAAAAAAAAAGGAAACCATGTGATATGTTCTAAAAATGCAGACCCTACTCATCAACCTCCTCACAAAATATAAAGCAGCATGCGCATGCCCGCGTAAGGCTGTACATTGCCCAGATCAGTGTATTTTTGTAGCGGGTATGGGCAGATGTTTCTGATGGGCCGCAGAAAGGAAGCCTGTACAAATCAATGGTAGGCTGACATCGCCAAGTGGTTACCTGCAGTTAGGGTCGGATGTGCACCCCTGGATGTGAACTGTCAGCATCCAGGGGTGCACAGCCATCCCTAACAACAGGTATTGTCTCCACATGATTACATGGTATACAGCCTCAAACAAGCCTGTCATTGGTTTTTTCAGGCTTCCTGTCTGCGGCCAATCAGAAACACCCGCTACAGAAATAAGCAGTGTGTGCACAATTGTAGGATTTTCCTTAGATTCAATTCACACTTGTGCAACTCCAAAGTTGCATGATTTCCAGCGCAACTTTGATCCAGTGTTGCACTGTCTGGATCAAAGTTGCATCAAAGTAGTGCAAGCACATTTTCAAAGTAACACAGATTTAAATGGGTACCATTGAAAAGAATGGGCTGCGACTTGACATGCAACTTTGATGTCCAGAGTCGCATGACAATTTGCACAAGAGTCAATGGAGCCTTAAAGCACTCCCTTCCCTGTTCTTCCACTCCACCATCTCACAAGGTCCGGTGTGTGCGCAGATTTTCTGATAGGTATTTGGGACCTGGGAATGACTGGCACAGCGCATATGAATGCACAGAGGTTTTTCTGCGCACGAACGCAGCCATTTTCAATGTATTGACACCCTAGTTGGAAGCAGTATTTGAGTGCATTTGCAGAAACACAGCACACTGCCTCCTGAGATAGCTGTGACGTAGCAATTCCAGGAGGCAATGGGGCCCGGCCTAGGCTGAAAACACAAAGATACAAATCATAATAACATATTTTTTAACAGTTTTATAAAAGGGAGGGGGGGGACCAAAAAGAAAAAAGTTACTACAGGGAATCGACACTTTAAAGGAGATCTATATAGTGCTGTCAATTTATGCAGCGCTTATTATACATTCATATCAGTCCCTACCCTCGAGGAGCTTACAATCTAAGGTCAGGTTCGGAATCTGTAAGGAGACCCCCAGATACCAGCCCCCCCATGTGAATGAGTAGGGGTACATTGTGCCCCTACTCATTCACCCAAAAATAAATATATACAGTACACATGTTTTTGACAAAGTCCTTTATTAAAAATGAAGAATGTCCCCCGTCGTAGCTCTGTGTCTTCTTTTTCCGGTGATGTCTTCTTTGTCCAGTTCTTCTCCCTGCGCTGCTGATGTCTTCTTTCTCTGGTTCCTCTGATGGTTCTGGTTCTTCTCCCTCCACTGATGTCTTCTCCCGATGTTAGCTCCCTTAGTTTTGCCACTCCGATCTCTGCCAGTTCTTATATAGCCATGGGGCGTGGCCATCCAGTGATGTCACCCAGACACCCTGCTCCTTTTGTGACGTGCAGCCTGGAAAATCAGGAAGGGGGGGGGGGCACTCGCTTATCCCCCCTTTGCTGATTTTCCAGGCTGCATGTTTAGATAACTGTCTAGTATAGATTTTAGGGGGGACCCAGGCCAGTTTTTTTTATTTATTTATTTTTTTACACTTAGATGTGGGGGTTCCCCTTAAAATCCATACTAGACTGAAGAGTCTGGTATGGAATCGGGGGGGGGGGGCCCGCTCCGTTTATTTTTAAACTTTGTTGTGGGGCTCCCCTTTAAGATCCTCAAAGCACAAGCCGTATCAGTTAAAGTGGTTGTAAACCCTTACAACCAACTTTGACCTACAGGTAAGCCTAGATTAAGGCTTGCCTGTAGGTCCAAGAAATATCTCCTAAACCTACACGGTTTAGGAGATATTTGCCGAAAGACAGGCACTGATGTCTACGGCGCATGCGCTGTAGACAGCGGCGGGCAGGCGCACTGAGCGCGCCGCGGTCAACGGCGATATGCCGCGAGTGGCTGCTCCCGTGCGCATGCGCGGGGGTGACGTCATCGCGGATTCGCCGAATGACAGCGGCGGAGCAGCGAGACCCACCGAGAAGATGGATGCGCCGAACTACATGGGACAGCGGTGACTTCACTGGCTCCTGTGTCAGGTAAGTGACACATAATGGACTACTATGCGATGCATAGTAGTCCATTATGCTTTACCTTTGCCGGGAATGAAAGAGGAAGTAAACTCATCAGGGAATCGGGGGGGGGGGGGGCATTCATACATACACATACTAGAGCCAATTTAGACAATTAACCTACCAGCATGTCTTTGGAGTGTGGGGGGAAACCGGAGTACCCGGAGGAAACCCACGCAGGTACAGGGAGAACATGCAAACCCCAGGCAGGTAGCGCCGTGGGTGGGATTCGAATCAACGACTCCTAGTGCAGCTGGGTGGAAGTGCTAACTACTTCATTATTATTTTCCCAACTCATTTCCAGAACAGCTACTTGAGAGATGATTGGCTCCGCCTTCAACAGGAAACACAAACCAGAAAGAGATTAATAAGCCCTTCCCCGCCCCCCATCCTCAGTTGTTTTGTGTTTCTGACCATACTGGAGTAGACGTTGTCATGTTTGTATTATGCCACGTACACACAATCGGAAATTTGGCCAGGAAAAGGCAGATGAGAGCGTTTGGTTGGAAAATGCGATTGTGTGTACGCTCCATTGGACTTTTGCTGGAGGAATTTTGGCCAGCAAAAGATTGAGAGCAGGTTCTCAATTTTTCGGGTCTGAAAAAGTTCTGATCGGAAAAATTCCGATCGTCTGTACAAATTCCTACGCACGCTCGTAAATAATTTGACGCATGCTCGGAAACATTGAACGTAATTTTCTCAGCTCGTTGTAGTGTTGTACGTCACCGCATTCTTGGCGGTCGAGTGTGTGATCGTGTGTATGCAAGACAGCTAGAGCGAAATCCTGTTGGAATTCTGTCCGGAAAACCATCAGAGCTTTTTCCGACCAAAATTCCAATCGTGTGTACGCGGCATAAGGCTACATTAACAGCTGAGTGTTTTCAGCTCGCAAAATGCCCTAAAAAACACCCAACAAGCAAAATCCCATCCATTTAAATGGCCTCTGTTCACATCTGAGCGTTTTGTAGCCTGAAACTCAAAAAAGTAAATGAGCTTCTTTTTGGCAAACTACAGGTGGTGTCTGCGTGTTACATTGGTGACCTGCGCAAAATTGCGCGACTTTCTGCCTGAAAAGGAAATGCAGCCTTAGTTCTTCTGGCTCTGATAATTGTGGTTGTAAAGGAGCAATGAAGCCTCCTGATCAGGCTAGATTGAGGTCCACTTTCAGAGCTGCACTTACTAAGGCAGTGATGGCAAACCTTGGCACCCCGGATGTTTTGGAACTACATTACCCATGTTGCTCAGCTACACTGCAGAGTGCTAGAGCATCATGGGAAATGTAGTTCCAAAACATCTGGGGTGCCAAGGTTCACCACCACTGTGCTAAGGTAAGCCCATATCAATAGATTGGGCTCTACTTTCAGAGCTAAAGCAAGCCCATACAAAGTACCTTGTGAATATTGCTTTATGTTACTGAGCTCTTTGCAGTGCTTTTCGACTCATATATTTTAAAAAAAAATTCCCATGAAAATTTTATTAAAGGTAAAACGAATAACAGCTCAGTAAGTAGCATTACAGAAGTAAACAGTTTTACAGAGGATATGGGCACATCATTTATCCAAGACAGAACATTCATCTAGAACAAAACATAATTTAGGTCGAAAGGAAGCAGCATTAAGTTGGGGTGAAAAATGAAGCAGGGTACACTGTAGAGCCGTTTGTATATAAATTATCGTCCTCCGTGGTCCGAGTAGTTTGGCCCACATATTGAGCCGAGTGTGATATATTCATTTGCTCTTACGCTCACGGGTCTGCAGTGTGCCAGGGTGCGGTATGGGAGAAAGTTCCTTGACATCATCACCTCTTGCAGCGTAAGGCAGAAAAGCTTGTACAATCCAGGCTGAGTCTGGGTTGGATATCACACTTCTGTATGGGGATAATGGGCATCAGTGAAAATGGAGAAAGGATAATGGGCTGACAAGGGGTAGGTAGGGGAATGGTGGCGGTTTGGAGTAGGGGGGGATGGAATGGGTGCCATCTCTCTCTCCCTCCATAGGGGTAAAGTGTACAGGGGGTATAGACAGGTTAGTGTGTTCAGAGATCGGAAAATACCAACCTTGGGGTATGTGTTAAGGACATAGGATGGTAGAGGGTAGGGGACTGTCGTTTTAGGGTAGGGCATCTTCCGTGGGGCTAGTTTGTCGCGTCACGGGGGATGTCAGGTTATGGTATTCTGTCGTTGTGGTGAAGTGGGTCCAGCAGGCCCATTTCAATGCAAATTTTGTGGGTGTGTCTGGGAAATTAGTCGCTCCATTTCGGCAACGTTAGCTATCCTGTAGAGCCATTCTTTGGATGAAGGGGTTTGAGTGGTCCCCCAGTGGATTGGGATGCATTGTTTAGCCGCATTAACCATATGCATGGCTAGGGACTTAAAATAGAGACTATTTGTGTGGTGTGTGTGATGGAGAAGGAATTGGGCCGGTGAGAACTCCAAATTGAGAGTGGTGACTTTCGTAATGATGCGGTGGGGCAGCTCCAGAAAATGTGTAGAATCGAGCCTCTCTCTTTTTGACATCTCCAACATATATCTGGGAGATCTGGTTTATATTTATGGATTAATGTAGGGGTGCGGTACCAGCTTGTTAGAATTTTATATCCGTTGTCTTGTGCTGTGACGTTCACAGAGCCCTTGTGTATGGTCTGGAAGATTCGGACCCAATCTTCTGGAGAGAGTGACAGGTCAAGGTCTTTCTCCCAGGACAGGCAGGCCTTGCCTGTGTTTGACGGGGTGTTAGAGAAGAGAGTGGGTTGCTGACAGAAGATGGCGTTGCGGGGTATCAGTTAAGCATAGAGATTCAAATGGTAGTAGGGGTCTAGAGGTCTTGTATTTCCTATCTAGGTTGTTTAAGTAGTGGGCCACCAGTAGATAGTTCCACGAGGAGATGGGGGGGGGGGGGCTTCCATCGTTAGAAGGTAGCTTGTCCCGAGGTAAGAGTTTGCCTTGTGAGTAAAAATGATATACTAGCGCATTTTTATGTGGCCAAGAATCGTTTAGGAAGTTGCTGCGTAGTCCGTGTGGAAAGTCAGGGTTCTGGTAAACTGGTGTGAGGGGGCTCGGAGTGGAAGAAAGGAGTGTTGTCCTGCAGGTATTTTGGAAAGCTTTGAGGGTAGGGCCAATAAGAGGGTGGGATAGGATATCAATTGGTATGTGTTTGTGGGTTATCCATGGCAGCGAGTGTAGTGGTAGTAGGAAAAAGGAGGCCTCAAGGTGAACCCATTCTTTCGTGCCGCTGTGGATGTTCCAATCTGCTACCCTGGTGAGCTGGCAAGCATAATAGTAGTTTCTTATGTTGGGTAGACCAATCCCTCCTTTAGTTTTAGGTAGCGAAAAAAGCCGGAAGCTAGCTTTGGGTTTACGGTCCCCCCCATAGGAAACGAGTACAAAGACTCTTGTAGTTCTTAAAAAAGGTGGTGGGTATGTGGATTGGTGCGGCTTGCATGATGTATAGCAGGCGAGGCAGGGTGTTCATTTTTAATATTGCCGCTCTACCAAACCAGGAGAAGATGGGTTTGTTTCATCGCTTGAAGTCGTCGGTGAGGCTTTGTAGAATGGGGAGGTAGTTTTTACTATATAAGTCTGTCAGGCGCTGGGGGAGTTAAAATTCCGAGGTAGGTTATATGATCTTCCTTCCACTTGAAGGGGAAGTTACTCTGGCATTGGACTACTAGACTGTTGGGAAGGGAAACATTTATCTTGAGGTTGGAGATGAACTTAAATTGGTGGAATTCTTTTAAGAGGTTAGGCAAAGAGATGTGTGGGTCAGTAAGGAATAGGAGAATATCATCGGCGAAAGCCGCTAGCTTATATTCCTTACTGGCCGTTCAAACTCCTCTAATGTCTGGGTTGTTTTTCAGTCATCGTAGGAAGGATTCTAGGGTGAGCACAAAGAGCACTGGGGAAAGGGGACACCCCTGCCTCGTACCATTGCGGATGGAGAAGGCGTTTGACAGGAAGCCATTAACTCGGACCTTTGCAGTGGGGTTAGAATATAGGGCCAGTATGTAGCTTAGGAGGCGGCACCCTATTCCCATGAATTTAAGAGCTGCTGTCATGTAGTCCCAGGCTACCCTGTCAAACGCCTTCTCTGCATCCAATGATAAAAATAAACCTGCAGTGTTGGTTGAGGTCAGGAAGTGATGTAGGTTGATCGCTTTTAAGGTGTTGTCCCTGGCTTCTCTGCCAGGGACAAAGCCCGCTTGATCTTGCTCAATAATATTGGGAAGAAGGGGGAGCAAGCGATTTGCTAGGATTTTAGCGAAAATTTTTACATCCAGATTCAAAAGGGATATCGGTCTGTAATTTGCTGTTTGTGAGGGGTCCTTATCTTCTTTTGTTATTACTGTGATGTGGGCCTCCAACATGGATGGGGGGAGTGGGCAGTCTGAAGAAATAGAGTTGAACGCTTTGAGATATGGGGTGTGTAGAATTTCCGCACATGTTTTATAATATACTGCTAAGAGACCGTCTGGGCCTGGGCTTTTCCCACGTTTCAGACTTTTGAGGGCCATGTCCCATTCAAATATCCTTATGGGTAGGTCTAGCTGAGCCAAGGTTTCCGGGGATATTGCTTTGGGGCAATGGATTTGTAGAAAGATTTCAATGAAGGCTGTCCTAGCCGACATCCCTATTTGTTGGGGCTCTGTGGCGTGTAGGTCGTAAAGTTGTGAGTAGAAATTTTCGAATTCTTGTGCAATATCTGGTTTGCTCTGTACCGTGTTTCCCTTTGGAGTTTTTAACTGGTGGACAGTTATTCTAGATTTTTTTAGTTCGTATGGCCTATGCTAGTAGGTGACCACTCTTGTTGCTGTGCTCGTAAAAGAGCTTTTGTGAGAAGACATGTTTTCTTTTGATCTTATGGCCTAAAATATCTAGAAGACTTCTCTGTGTTTCAGAGAGTTCCTCAAGGGTGCGTTGGGCTAGATCGCGTTTGTTTCCTTTCTAATATTTGTATTTTGGCAAGTAGGTCATTTTAGTTGTTTTTGTTTATCACGTTTTATGGACGAGGCAAGGGAGATGAGATGTCCGCGTATCACACGCTTATGTGCTTCCTATTGAGTCAGTGATGTGGTGTCAAGAGTGTCATTGTCTACGAAATAGTTGGCAATGGTTGTTTCTAGTTTGTGTACATTAACTTGGTCAGTGAGTAAATTGGGATCAAGTCTCCAGATTTTGGTACTGTGGTTAGTGAGCGGGAGGATTAGCCGCAAGGTAATCTGATTGTGGTCTGAGATAGTCATAGGTTCGATTGTGGAAGACGAGATGAGTGGTAAATCTTGTTGGCTGATGGAGAGGTAGTCTAATCGAGTGTACTTATTGTGGGGGGCTGAGAAGAACATGTAGTCCTTAGTTTGGGGGTGCATGTATCTCCAGGTGTCATGCAGGGCGAGTTCTTGTAGGGCTAATCTAATTTGTTTTAATGCACAGAATGGGAGTTGGGCCGTACCCGTAGATGAGTCAAGTAGGGGATTCAAGGGGACGTTGAAGTCTCCCCCCAAAATTAGCATTCCGGATTGAAAGGTGGTTAATAGAAGAATAACTGACCTAAAGAAAGGGACCTGCAAGGTGTTTGGGCTTTAAATTAGCTAGCGTAATGGGTTTGTTCCTTATCGTTCCTTTAATAAATATGTACCTCCCTTGGTCGTCTACGAGGGTATCTTTTATTTGAAGAGGGAGGTTCTTCGCTATTAGAATCGAGACTCCTTTTGTTTTCGAGTTTGGGGTTGTTGCGTGGAAGGCTAGTGGATAACGATGGTTTTCAAGTTTGGGGGCGGATCCAGTTTTAAAGTGGGTTTCCTGTAGGAATGCGATATCTGCCTTCATGTTATGCATTGTGGTCAAGACCTGTGATCTTTTTTCTGGTTTGTTGAGTCCCTTTGTGTTCAGGGAAACAATCTTAAGCGAGAAAGGCTTGTCTGTGGACCGAGGGGGAGTCATGGCTAATGTGGTGTGTACTGGGCAGCACAGTGGTGTAGTGGTTAGCACTCTCACCTAGCAGTAAGAAGGGTCACTGGTTCAAATCCCAACCACGTCACTACCTGCCTGGAGTTTGCATGTTCTCCCTGTGCCTGTGTGGGTTTCCTCCGGGTACTCCGGTTTCCTCCCACACTCCAAAGACATGCAGGTAGGTTAATTGGCTTCTGTCCAAAATTGGCCCTAGTATATGAATGGGGACCTAGAATAGTGGGCCCCTTGAGGGTAGGGACTGATGTGTGTGCAATGTACAGGGATAGGGACAATTGTAGACACTCACTCAGGTTGAACTGGATGGACTGGTGTCTTTATTCAACCTTACTAACTTTGAAACTATGAATGGTGTGTATAGATAGAGTGCATCATACAAATTAGCTATCTTCTAGGGTCTCAAGGGTCGTGGGACGCTGGGCTTTGGGGTAGAGGGAGGTGTAAGTAGGGGTCTGGTGGGGTGTCAAGCAGGGAGTTCAAAGGGATATATCTGGTGCGGTGTGGGAGTTGGGGTGGGGTGGAAGGGGAGATGGTTGTGTGTCCTGGGGGTAAGTGTTTGGAACTACTGACAAAGGGAGGAGAGGGGGGTCAGGAACAGGTCAGCATGGACTACCAGAGTTTGCTGGGTCGGGGGGAGGTAGAGAAGGGTTTCGGATTGGTCGAGATTTCAGCTACCATGGAGGTCTGTAGTGCTAATGCGGAGGCTCGTAATTGGTTTAGTTGGGAGTTACGGGTTGCGACTGTTACATGAGGTGGTGTAAGTATGCACGGATAGGTCGTGGCAAGGCGAGTGCGAAGGGCACAGGGATATTTTGAGTACTGATTGGCAGAAGGATATTTCAGCTAAGCTTTCTCGGAGTGTGGGGAGGAGCAGGTTCCAGCTATAAGGTTGTCCGAGTGTGTCGTTGGAACGAGGCTATTGGGTCTAGTGCGTCTGGGGGTCTACTATTAGGTGTGACGGTAATGTAGACCGATGTGAATTCACTACTATTCAAATGACTTAGGCGTTGAAGCATGTCGTATGTACACATCTAATCATTCTAAACCAAAAAGGTTGCTATCACAAACATAAGAAAACAAACATTTGTACCTCAACCTAGATCTGTATCGCCCCTGGCATTTCAAAGCATTCAATTAGTATGAGAGGTGTTCCTTTGGTAGAGTCTGCAGGTCTCTTAGCTCTCGGGAAGCAACTAAGTAAACAACTGGTTTGAGCACCAGGTAATCTCGGTCTGGTTTCTGTACTTGGGGTTGCTTTATTTCACCTTGATTGAGCCAGAGTGCTCTTGGGGGTGTTGGTTTGACCTACAGACCTCTATCCTGCGGACCCTCAGGTTGAACCATTCGTTGTAATGGATGCAATACAAGTCTGACAATTGAGAGGACAAAATCAACTCTATCTATGTTTAAGTTTAAACACAAGCAAAAACGGAAACAGAAACTAAATAAGAAAATAAAAAGAATATAGCTCATGCTGTGGACCAGGGTCTCTGGTTTGACTACTGGGTATAGGTTGTTGCCAGGCTAGCAAAAAGTCACTGTAGCCGACTCTGCTGTTGCATGTCGCTTTGTGGATTGAGGGTACAAGTATCTCAGTAGATGGGGGCAGGGTGGTATTCGGTGGGGGGGGCAAGGGAGAGGGGTATAGATAGGAGTGAGCACATTACCTCCAAGTTGGAGTGTACGACCCAGCATAGGAGCTCTTCCAGGGATCGTCCCTATAGATGAGGACACGTGCAGTGAGAGGGCAGTACGTACCGTCCATAGTTCTCTCCTGGACATTTTGCTGGTTCGAGAGTGAGCTGGGAAAGATGGGGGATGTTGGGCTGTAGTTGTTCCTTTATATGTCATCAAGGTGGTGGTCGGAGTTCTGTCAGTACCCCATGCATAGAGGAACAGGGCTTTGCCAAATCGTAGTCCTTTAGGTAAGCCAAAGAGCTTTCGCATGCAGTTCGAAGGCTCTTACTTGGTCCACAGGTGACTTTTCAGTGTTGGATATTGTCTGGATATTGTCTTCCCTATGCTGAAATTCTTGCTCTGCGATGAGCCGGAGAAGCCGTTGGGCTGCCATTCCTCGGCGAATCTTGTGCTGTTGGTGGGTGGTAGAGTGGGGCCAGAGAGCGGTGGCAGTTGGGGTCTCTTTGGCCTGCTTCGTGCACCCCTTCCATAGAGGTGGCATTTCTTGCTTGTGGAAAGCGGAAATCGCTGTACCAATCAGGGAGCTCCACTTTGGGGATCTCTAAAGTGCATGCAAAAATGGTCTAGATCCTCCGGCACTCTCAGTGCTGCGGTGCGGCCATGACAACGAGAGACAGAATGGGAATTTCCATCTATATGCAATGGATCTCACTCGTAGGAGGGCTAGCAGTGGTCTCAGTTCCTTCCTTCTTTGCAAGGTGATGTTAGAGAGATCCTGGTAAATTTTTACTTCTGCCCCGTGTGACATTATACGTCCCCTGTTGCAAGCTTTTCTCAGGATTTCCTCCTTCAGGGGGAAGCTCACCAGGCAGCAGACTACATCTGTGGGGGGTCTGCTTCCCTGCCTCGGGGTCTGAGGGCTCTGTGTAGCCGTTCGAACTCTATCGGTGTGTCCTGTGGCCTTTCCAAAATATCATTGAAAAGGAATACTGTCATTTGCGAGAGTCTGCTGGGGTCAATGTTTTCAGGTAATCCCCGCACTCTTAGGTTGTGGCTTCTGTCACAATTATCTAAGTCCTCAATGTGCCTTTGTAAAACCCTGAGGTGTGTAGTGTGGGACTCAGTAACCTTTTGCACTTGGCACAGAGAGGTGTCATGGCGGGCAGCCATAAGCTCCATCTCCTCCACCCTGAAGTTAATGATGTGGATGTCTCTCCTCAGGTCTGCGATCGCCGCTGACAGAGTATTCTTTATGTCCGCTGCAATCATCTGCATGTCATGTAGGTTCAGAGAGCGAGACTCACCCCCTTCTGTGATGACGGCTTCGTCCTGTGCTGAGCGCGGGCTCCTGCTCGGGGAGCGCGATCTCCTGCCGGGAGCGGCCATGCTTTCTCTCTGCTGCTGAGAACGGAACAGCTCCAGAATAGTACCGCTCAGCTGCGTTCTCGGGTTCCTCGGGGACCGGGACCTTGATGCTGACTCGCTGTGGCCCGTGTAGCTGGTCATGCCGCTGTAAAAAGCCTCCTATATCGTGGTATATGACCTCGGGTAGCTGGAGCTCCTCATTTAGGCGGCCATCTCCGAGCCATCCGAAGCTATGCCCCTCTCGACTCATATTTTTAAGTTAGTCTAGCCTATTAGGGATGTGGAGGCTGTAAATTTTAACCACTTCCCAACCGGGCCAGTTCTGATACTTCTCACATATATGTAAAAAAAAATTTTTGCTAGAAAATTACTTAGAACCACCAAACATTGCATACATATTTTTAGCAGAGCCCCTAAAGAACAAAATGATGGGTGTTGCAATTTTTTATGTCACACGGTATTTGCACAGTGTTTTTTTTAGACAGTTGTTTTGCTGAAAAAATGCACTTTGATTTTATTGAACACATACACAATATAAAACCCAAGTTTTGGTAAAATCTAAAATGATGTCAAGTAAATAGATACTAGAGATACACCAAAATTCAGCATTTTGCCGATAGAAAAAAAAAAAAAGGTTTTCGATAGTGGCACAGAAAAGGCATGCAATTTTGCTGTGCTTGTGTTGTGTTTTTCATAGGTCATGTGACTCAAAAAACGCATAAAAAAATTAACACTGGTGTGTTATTGATGCATTTTCATGCATTAAATGGGAAGGTGCAACTTTTGGTGCTTTTTTTTTTTCAACTGACCAAAAATTCCACCACGACGGAAGTGCAACGGACCAGTGTGAAGACATACATATAATTTAAAGGGATGTATTTTTCTTGAGCTTTTCTTGCACTAAAGTTGCAGATAATGGCCGACAATATATTCATTTAAATTCATGATATTAATTAAACAGTCAAATATATGTGTGTGTGTGTGTATGTATATATATATATATATGTGTATATATATATATATATATATATATATATATATATATATATGTATATATTTTACACGTATACGCACGTAACTGTGTTTTATCCATTCCAGTTGTAAAAAAATTAAAATATGCTTGTAAATGCAATACCACAAAAGATCCAGTGTGTAAATTTTGGCCACAATTTATAGTGCTACATATCTTTGGTAAAAATAACCCAAATTAGTGGATATTATTTGGTCTTTGTGAAAGTTAGAGAGACTACAAGCTGTGGTGGGAATCATACAAAATTGATCACATCTGATGTACTGGTGGCCTATCTAATTTCTTGCGACCCAAACAAGCCAGGAAAGTACAAATACTCCCCAAATGACCCCTTTTTGGAAAGTAGACATTCATTTTGTTGTCATTTTTTCCCACAATTCTTTGCAAAATTAAGATTTATTTATTTATATATTCCAAAAAATTGTCATTGTAATAGGTTATTTCTTTCACATGGCATGTGTATACCACAAATGAAGGCCCTGGAGCACCAGGACAATGACACGTGACACTGATGACAGATGGCACTGATGGCATGTGGCACTGATGACAGATGGCACTAATACGTGGCACTGACGACACTGAAGACAGATATCGCTAATATGTGGCACTGATGACATGTAGCACTGATGACAGATGGCACTAATACGTGGCACTGATGACACATGGCACTAATACATGGCACTGATGACACGTGATACTGATAACAGATGGCAGATGTCACTAATAGGTGGCACTGGGAACAGGTGGCACTGTGTTGTGTGATTTTTTTTTTTTTTAACTCACGCTGCAGCAGGAAGCTCTCCCTCCTCACACGCAGTCTCTGTGTGAGGAGGGAGAGGTGGCGATGAGAGATGATCTCATATGTTTACATATGAGATCATATCTCATTGGAAGCTCCGATCGAGTGCTAAATGGCCGCTGTGATTGGCTGTGTCCAAGGGAGATGGCCAACACAGAATTTTCCCTCTGCACGCAGAATGGACATAAACAGGAGGACATCCATGGACGCCCTCCCGGCAATTGAGCATTGCGCTGTAGCATCGCGTCTTTCGGCTATAGCGCAGGCGCAAAGTACTTAAGAATGCATTACTTTACAAGCAGCTATAGAGGTCAATAAAGACTAGTTATAAAGCTCTTTTATTGCTTGATAAATATACTGTATGTACTTTGAACCAACCTTTCTCAACCTTTTTAAGCCAGTGGAATCCTTGAAATAATTTTCAGGTATCAGGCTTCCCTTCTTAAAACAAATTCATTATGGTTAAGTTGCAAAAATTCCCCTTACATTAGGAAGAATGCCCTTTGCATTGGTGCTTATTGGGAAGAGTGCACACCTACAGATACATTGCCTTGAAAAAGTATTCATGCTCCTTGAAATTTTCTACATTTGTTATGTTACAACCAAAAAAATAAATGTATTTCATTGGGATTTTATGTGATAGACTAGTGCCGCAACTAACGATTATTTTCATATTCGATTAGTTGGCCGATTATTGTTTCGATTAATCGGTTAATAACCTAAAAAAAAAAAGTGTGGTGTATAATTTGGTTAATATGTAAAGTTTAAAAAAAAGGCAATTTATTCTGAACTATCTCTATGCAGTGGTAAATATAAATAACCAACTACATGGTTGGGGAGCAAGATATCTAAACCACTCTGAGAATAACATACAGAAGAGAGATACTGTATATACTATGAGAGGAGAGAGCTACTGTATATACTATGAGAGGAGAGAGATACTGCATATACCATTAGAGGAGAGATCTACTGCATATACTAATCTTCCCAGCAGGTAATGAATATTAGCCTGACCCTGTGTACCATGATGTATGAAAAAGAAAATAGTTTTTTTTTTTGTCATACTTAAAATTATTTTCTTTCTCCACAACTTTCCCTGACCTGTCTTGTGTGTTCCTTGGTATTCATATTGCTGTTTGTTCATGAAGGTTCTCTAACAAACCTCTGATGGCTTCACAGGACAGCTATATTTATACTGAGATTAAATTACACACAGGTGGACTCTATTTACTAATTAGGGTGACTTCTGACTTCTTGGCCAAGCATGCGGGGTCACAGTGCATGCTTGGCCAATCATGGGGCAGCAATGCACTGCGCCACCGCAGTGCATTGTGGTCCGCGCGCGCGTCACTCGAATTTTGACGCGAACGGCCCAAACGTTCGGAATTCGCCGAACGCCCGAACAGCCAATGTTCGAGTCGAACGTACGTTCGACTCGAACACGAAGCTCATCCCTACTCTCAGCCAATGGCTGAGAGCGCTGTCAGGTGTGTTGTGACAGGGCCGTCCCCCCTGTCAGAACACAATAGCTCAGCAGGGGAGATCGCCACACTAATATCGAATAGTTAGTACAGCGGCTCCTTCCAAGCTATTCAGTTAATTTATGAATGTACATGGCCACTCAGCTGGCATCAGGAAGTAGTAGGAATCCAGCTGTGACATGAGATAAAGGAGGATCAACAAAGCTGTGGGTGGAGAGGAAGAGAATGTTGTTTGCACTTGGTGTGTACTCTTGTAATATTACTTGTTACCCATTATTTCAGAAAAAAGTAGCAAAGGCAGGGACCTTCAAAAGTTTCATAGCTGATCTACTGTATGTTATAAAACAGAAAACCCTTTTCTATAGGGCACATCCACACAGGCGAAGAGGCCAATACTGCATGTAAGTCATATTATTTTACATCTTGGATCTCTGTGCAGACAGCCGTATTAGTCAATGAAGACGGCTTTTTGGATTGGCCCCGAATGCAAACAGTGTGCCACTGCCTCGGGGGTCATACACCCGTCCCTGCACAACTGTCAGACTTGGATGGATTGAGTGAGTCAGTACAGCTGATGCATCTCTATTGAGTAACATAGGCTGCCTGCATGCAGCTCCACACTGCTTTGGACACATAAACAAATGACTGTTGCACGCAGCACAGACCTCTGCACCAGTGTGAATAAGCCCCTAAAGTGTGCCCTCAAAGCAGTTCTAAACCTACATTTTTTCCTAAACTGAAGAGCAGGTTTATACTTTCCTTGTCTGTCCAATGTTATTGCACAGAGTGGACCCTAACCTCCTCTTCTGGGGTTCCCCACCAGCACTCTCCACTCCTCTGCTTTCTTTCTTTGAGTGCCCTCCATTGCAAGCTGCATGCTATGGGGGCACTTGTGCAGGCTCGCTTCCCAGATGGGCTGTGTGCTTCTATTGACAGACACAGCGTAGCTTAGCCCCACCTCCTGCACCCATCTAACAGGATTTGATTGACTGCAGCAGGAGCCAATACCTCCCACTGCTATGATCAAGGCCTGTGAGACCAGGAAGAGGGGAGAACAGCTGTTTGTGTGTGTGTATGTATGTGTATATATATATATATATATACACATAATTCATTTTAGAACAAAGAATACACGATTCTCTGTGTATCATCATCTTTCCCATTGTACAAAAACATTCTTCTAACTTTTAACTGTTTTCGTTTTTTTTTTTGTATTAATTACAGTCCATTTTTCCCCAAAAACTGCGTTTAAAGGTCAACTTCGCAAATACAGTTTGACATAAAATATTGCAACAGCCACCATTTTAATTTTTAGGGTGTGTGTGTGTGTGTGTATATATATATATATATATATATATATATATATGTATATATGTATATGTTTGGGGTCCTGAGTAATTTTCTAGCAGAAAATACAGATTTTAACTTGTAAGCAGCAAGTGTCAGAAAAAGGATTGGTCTTTAAGTGGTTAAGCCACTTTCTCATCCCCTCTGTTAAAGAAAAAGCTGCATCCTAGTGCCTGTGCTTTATAAAAAAAGAAAAAGAAAAACGATCTCTACCTGTTTTAACAACATCTCCCAGTAATAAGATGACTCCAGTCTCTCCCCATATGATATCTCCAGTGGGCGGGGTGGAGAGTCTCCTGCTGACATCAGGCAGAGAAGAGCTGGGAGCCTGGAGTCATGTGATCTCAGAAAGACACTGTTAAAATAGGTAGAAATCATGTGTTTTTTTTTTAATAACATAGGCACTAGGGTACCAGCTTTTTATGTGACAGAGGGGATGATATACAGATCAGTTAGTTTTGAAGCAGTGGGGAGAGGAGCAAATCAGCGATAGTGAGAGATGACAGGCAGGGAGGGGGAGGAGGAGGAGGACAGAGGGAGACACAGGGAGAGACAGGAAGACACAGGAGAGCTGCAGATAGCAGCGGCTGATGGAGGCACATACATTGACAACGGTGTCAGGGCTCAGCAGCCCTGATATATCAGAGTCGGCGTTCAGAGGGGAGGGTAGAAACTGGCAGGATCAGCCAGGTATTTCAGGTGATAGAGGGGGCCAGAATACACAGCACAAGTACTGTGCTGTATAACATGCTTTAAAGGAACAAGATCAATATTTTTAATTTTTTGGGGGTTAACAAACACCTAATTTACAGACCAAAGTGCATCCCTTTGATCTAAAAGAACTAAATGTTACAATGTTTCCTTTTATCTTCCAGCACTGAGCAATATTGATAAGCATTTGTCAGATGGTTGTTGTGTTTTTGACACCAGTGAGTGAGTAGAGAATGAGCTCTGCACTTGTATGAATGAATCATGGAAATGCCAGATTTAAATGAAGTCTTGGGTGTGAATTTTATTTTTTTATAACAAACATGTCATACTTGCCACCTCTGTTCAAGGGTTTTGCACAGAGAAACCCCAATCCTCCTCTTCTGGGGTCCCCCAGCTGCATTTTTGTCTCCTCCGCATTGGGTGCCCCCACGGAGACCCGCTTTCCATGGGGGCACTCGTGGGTGCGAGCTCGTGAGTCCTGCTGCTTTTTTCAGCTGCCCCTGAACTCATCCAATGTTATGTTATGTGTACATGTACACAAGTTCGTTTAATGTTGTTTTTAGGCAGTTTAGAGGCTTTTCTTTGAAGGCAAAAAATGAGTTCAGCGCCAAAGTTTCCAACGTTTCAGATGCTAAATGCCGCACCGGCGTTTAGCTGCGTTTCGTTTACAGCCATTTTTCATTTTTGGCTATTTTGGGAAAAAAAACATTTTAAACGCAAACGTGGCTAAATGCGGCAAAACTGACATTTTAAACGTGGGTTTTTATCTGTCAAGTTCAATTGTTCAGGAGAGGTTGTAAAAATGTCCCGTGTACATTAGGCATTAGAGGCAGGGAAAAAAACCTTCTGGTTTGCGTTTCTTGATTGGAAATTGGAGGCAGAAAAAACTTAAAACTCTCCTAAACTTATCTAAACTTTGTACAAAAAATGCTCCAAATGAGCGTTTTTTACTCCTGAGAGAACAGACGTCTTTTTAAGTCCAGTGCACATGGAGCCTTAAGATCGTGAGGGGAGTTCAATCGAGATCTGAATTTTATTTTACATTTTTTTTACAATTAATCATGCAGCTCTAATTAATGTAAATAAATATATATCTATCTCTCTGATGGAGAAAGTCCACACCCCCCCCCCTTTTTTTTTTAATAGTCACCATAACAGTCTTGCTATCAGTATTTGTTCAGCCCTATATGAAATAATTTAGACTGCATTGTACCGTATGCTTTGTTGTGTGTTACTTACACAGGAGTCAATCTTGTATGTATTTTGAATTTTTTTAGACGATTGTACCTAGAAGGTTATTCCTATTGCTTGGATAAGGGCCTGCAGGATTGTTGACTGGCCTCTTAAACATAAGACATTTATGTGTAGGACAGTCAACATTGGATGGTCGCTTCTCAGGAATTGGGGAGGTGAATAGTTGAATGGTATTGGTTTTACACACCACTTTCTACCCAGCAATTGATTTTATGTTGGTGGAATTTGTTCATTTATTTACTCGTTCGTTTAATATATTTTAATGCTTTGTATTGCTTTATGGTCCAGTGAGTCAATTGTTACAGAAGGGTCACCTTGGACTTCAGTGTGAATTTGGCACCTCTGTTTCGGGAAGCCTTCAGGTTTTTACATTCTAGGAATGTTTTAGTTTCTACCCTTCTTCATTTTCTTTTTTTCTTTTTTCTTTTCTTTTTATATAATCCCATTATTCAAGGTTCTTGGATTCCATGAATGTTTTAAATGTTTACACCTTATAAAGCATGCATACAAACCGGATCTTAAACTAGGCCCTGGGTGTCCAAACATTTGTCAAAGAGTGCCAGATTTGATGAAGTGAACATGCGTGAGGGCCGACCATTTTGCTTGACATTCTTTGAATCATTAAAATTAAATTAACTGTTAGCCCCTGTACACACGGTCGGAGATTCCGACAACCAAATCCGTCGGATTTTGTCCGAAACTGTTGCATACACACGGTTGGACGAAGTTGTCGGAAAATCCGATCATTCAGAACGTGATGACGTAATTTCATTACGACGGTACTACGTTAAGGCTAGTAGCCAATAGCTTTGGTGTAGGAATTTTATCTGAGCATGCGTGGCACTTTGTCCGATCAGAATTCTCTACACATGACCGGAGTATGTCCGATCGGAGCATTTTGTCGGAACATATTTCCGGCAAGTTGGAAAATTTGGTCCAACGGATATTCCGACGGAAACAGTCCGATGCAGACCACACACAGTCGGAATATCCGACAAAACTCTCCGATCGGACACATTCCGTCTGAATCTCTGATCGTGTGTACAAGGGCTTACACTGCCCAACAAGAATTATCTTGCCTTTGTTGCTGTGTGTGGTGATGTTATTTGGATATATACTGTATTTATCGGCGTATAACACGCACCTTAACTTTACGAGGGACGTTTCAGGAATAACCTAAATTTTAAATAAAGAACCGTGAAGCAAAATAAGGGTCAGTGCCCATGAATGCAGCCTCACCAGTGCCCATGAATGCAGCCTCACCAGTGCCCATGAATGCAGCCTCACCAGTGCCCATGAATGCAGCCTCACCAGTGCCCATGAATGCAGCCTCACCAGTGCCCATGAATGCAGCCTCACCAGTGCCCATGAATGTAGCCTCACCAGTGCCCATGAATGCAGCCTCAGAGGAGACTGGGAGGGGGCAGGACAAGCGCCAACAGATTACATACAAGAGAATCTCCTGTTTACTCTGTGGCCTCTTTAATACAAAGTCCCACCTCCTATGATAGACAGAGCAGTCGTCCAATGCCAGCCCAGGAGACGGGACTTCCTATTACAGAGGCCGCCGATTCTCCTCTATGTAATATGACGGCACTCTTCCCGCCCCCTCCCTGTCCACTCCGAGGCTGCCAGAACTGAACGATAAATATGGTATATATCTTTTGTGGCCCCCAGGGATTTGTTGGGGAGCCACAAAAGATATCTATATCTCCAAATTACCAGTGGGGCCGCAATTGGCCCGCGGGCCAAACTTTGAACATGCCTGATCTAGGTCTTTATATAAATAAAGTTGACTACCACTTTTTAAACCACTGATGGTGGTTAACATACTTGATATATTGGGCCTCAAGTTTGGTCCCTGACAACACCAAAGGGCTGCATAACATTCAGTAAATTTAATGCTACATAAAGCTGTCAGGTAACAGGAGTTGGTTAGAGACTATAGACATGCTACAAATTATTATTCTGGCCAATAAAATGAATTATCGCTCAAGCTCTTGACATGCCTAAATGGGTTTCATGCGTTTCCAAGTGTCAACCATTTTTTATTTTTTTTTTGCTACAACACTGCTACCAGGAGGAAAGGCATCTAGGAGAGATGGCAAAATGTCCAGTGTGTATGAGGTGTTTTATAGAGTGAAAAGCAGTTTAACCACTTGCCAACCACGCTATAGCTGAATGATGTCTACAGCTCAGTCTTCCACTTCTGGTGGGGGTCTATTGATGTCTTTCCAGGACAAAGTCTGCTGTGGCGCAATCACAGTGGCTCTTTACCATGTGATCAGCTGTGTCCAATCACAGCTGATCATGATGTAAGCACACTTGCCAATTATTGGCATTCCTTTCCTCATGCTGTCATAGCGTGGGAAGAGGAGAGCCGGTACCCAGCCAGTGTGAAAGGGGGGACATCTCAACTGAGGTGTTAATAATCTGTTTGCACACTGATCATCGGTGCCCTGATGATCCAGTGGCCATCAATGCCGCCTATCAGTGCCCATCATTGCAGTCTCATTGGCGCACATCAGTGAAGGAGACAAATTACTTGTTTGCAAAATTTTATAACAGAAACTAAGAAAAACTTTTTTTCTTCCTCAAAATTTTTAGGTTTTTTTTCCATTTGTTTAGCAAAAGAAAGTTCTATCTGTCTCAAAAATAATCATAAAAATTCCATATGAGTACAGTACTGCATGACCACGCAATTGTCATTCAAACTGCAACAGCACTGAAAGCTGAAAATTTGGCCTGGGCAGGAAGGGGGTCAACGTGCCCAGTGGTTAAACAAAGGAGTTTACGATACATAAATCGGTGTATGCTATGAGTCCAGCAGAGGGGAAGACATTCATGATTAAAAGGTTTAATATCCTAAGGTCCCTTTGACACGGGGCTGTCTGTCTTGACGGACACTGCTATCTCAGCGGGGATCGCTCCGTTGATCCCCACTGAGCCGGCTTATGACAGGGCCATCACCGCTCACTGTGTAGGGATGGACCTGTCCGAGCTCCGCTCTCCTCTATGAGGGATCGGATGAAAACGGACTGCCTGTCTGTTTTCAATCGGATCCGCCAGATGGGATAGAAAATAGGGTTTCCATCTGTCTGGATTCAGCAGATTGAATGTCAGCAGACATGTCACCGCTGACATTGGTCACTCCACACTGCCTGTGTGAAAGGGGCCCTAGACCAGTGGTAATCAACCCTGTCCTCAGGGCCCACTAACAGGCCACGTTTTATGTATTACCTTGGGGAGATGCAGACTAAAATACTGCAATCACTGAGAAGAAAATATCACCTGTGATGTATTTCAGTTATCTTGGAAACCTGGCCTGTTAGTGGGCCCTGAGGACAGGGTTGATGACCACTACCCTAGACAACCAAAAGAATGTATTCTTTAGATAAAAAAGTGCACATGCCCAAGGGTTGATTTTTATTGGTATCAAAGATTAAAGAAAATTCCTCTTTCTCTTGGATGATTTAGAAGTGCTGCATGACCTGATGGTTCAAATGGTTGACATGTCACTAAAACATGCTTGGGAAACATCTGCTGCTGTATTTAAAGCGGAGCTCCACCCTAAAGTGGAGCTTCTGCTCATTGGAACCCTCCCCCCCTCCGGCACCACAATTGGCACCTTTCAGGGGGGAGGGGGGTGCAGGTACATGTACAGTACAGGTATCTGCACCCACTTCCGGCATAGATATCTGCAGAAGCTACGCCCCTTTCCGCAGAATCTACGCCCCTTTCCGAAGGTCCCCCGCTGCCTGCTGGGAAACACACGGATCCCAGAGACAGCGGGGACCATCCTTATTGCGCAGCGCGACACGCGCATGCGCAGTAGGGAACCGGGAAATGAAGCCGCAAGGCTCCACTTCCTGATTCCCATACCCAAGATGGCGGTGGCAGCACCCGAGAGACGATCGAGAGATCGGCTTCGGGTGCAGACATCGCGGGCGCGCTGGGCGGGTAAGTGTCATTATTTTAAAAGTCAGCAGCTGCAGTATTTGTAGCTGCTGGCTTTTAAAAAAAAAACGGCGGACTCCCGCTTTAAAGCTCAGCTCCAGGAAAATATACAGATGGAATACATATAAAAGAGCTGTTTTTTTGTTCATCATGTTGAGAGATTAATGCAGCTGGCATGGTAGAAGGGCCTGCTTCTCCTCTTCTACATTTAAAGTGATTGTAAAGTCATGGTTGTTAATTTCATGGTGGGAAAAAAAAACAAGTCTTGCTTACCTGCTCTGTTGTGGTGGATTTGCACAGGGCTGCCTGGATTCTCCTTTTCTGTGCTTTCGGCCCCTCCCACCTGTTGAGTGCCCCCACAGCAAGTAGCTTGCTATGGGGGCACCCAAGCCAAGTCACAGCTCCTGGTGTCTATTCAGACATTGAGCCCTGACCCATCCTCGCCCCTTCACTCCCCTGATTGGCTAGCTGACTTTGACAGCAGTGGCAGCCAGTGGTGCCGCTGCTGTGTCTTAGCCAATCAGGAAGGAGAATCTTGGGCGGCTGAGACACTCATAGATATCGCTAGACAGAGAGGGGGCTTGGGTAAGTATTAGGGGAGCTATTGCACACAGAAGCCTTTTTGTCTTAATGCATAGAATGCATTAAAGCGGAGTTCCGCCAAATTGTATTTTATTTTTTTAAAGTCAGTAGCTACAAATACTTTTAAAATATGGACACTTCCGATTATTGATTGGGTCCAATTAGGCCTCTTTCACACGGGGCGGATCAGTAAAGATCCGCCCCGTGATGATCCGCTCGCTCAGCGGGGATCGCTCCGTTGTCCCCGCTGAGCCGGCTGCGGACAGGGCGGTCTCCGCACACTGTGCAGGGACCGCCCTGTCAGCTCTCCGCTCTCCTCTATGGGGATCGGACGAGCACGGACCGTGTGTCCGTGTTCATCCGATCCGCTCTGCAGACGGACAGAAAAATAGGATTTTCCTCCGTCTGCAGAATCGGACATTTGCGGAGGCGGACAATAGCGGGTGTCTGCGGATGCTATCCCATAGGGATGAATGTATGGCCCGTATTTCATCCGCAAACGGATGGATGAAATACGAACATACCATCCGCATGTGTGAAAGGGGCCTTAAGCAGAATAGACATGTGACCCTTAGGTTGTCACATACCCTCTGAATGTATACCAGTTTACCAGAATATGTAATGGTTTGAGTGATGTTTGCTCTATATGCAGTTTGTTTTCTGTATTGTTTGTTGTGTATGAAAATAAATAAAATTCTACTTTAAAAAATAAATAAAAATATATGGACACTTACCTGTCCAGGGCGCCCACGATGTCCTCACCCAAAGCCGATCTGTCCCTCAGCTCTTGGGTGGAGGCGACGCCATCTTCGGTAAGGGAATCAAGAAGTGAAGCCTTGCAGCTTCACAGCCTGGTACACTACTGCGCATTTGTGAGTCGCGCTCTGCGTCCTCACTGGTCCCTGCTGTCTCCCATAAGACAGCGGGGGCGGATATGGCATAGATCGTTCAGAGCCTGCAGAGATTTATGCCGAGAAGTGGGAGCAAATACCTGGATTATACAGGTATCTGCTCCCCCCTCCCTCCTGAAAGGTGCCAAATGTGACACGGGGGAGGGGGGGGGTCCGATCAGTGGAAGTTCCATTTGGGTGGAACTCCACTTTAAGATAAAAAAGAAAACCTGACCTTACAACCACTTTAGGTAACATTTAAAGGACCAGCCTATGACTGTACAATGAAGTAAAAATGGCATGCTAGTGAGCTCATCTGTCACTCAACTCTCTCTTCCTGTCAGCATGTTCCTTGTTGGCCTATAAGTACTACAACACAACTGATTGGCTTCATGTGCTGATTCTCCCTCTCCCAATTTGAATTCTGCTGTACAGAGGATCACAAGAGGCCAATTACAAAAAATGCATTTAATGATGTATTAAAGTAGTTGTCAACTCTGTTACTCTGTTACACCTTTCAGCGCCACATTGTCACCGCTGAGAAGGCTGACATCTTCCCCCGGTCTACCTTCAGGGTTCACATCCTTCGGCTACATGAGTGGCCAGAGACGTGATGACTCATGAGCGCAGGAGCCACCATTATCGGCATGGGCTCTGAAGATCTGGCACTGTATGTACACTGTATACGGTAACGTCACCGGCTGCATGCACTCTATCTCCTAAATACTGCAAGTTTAGGATTTATTCACAGTACCTACAGGTAAGCCTTATACTGGCCATACACTATATGAAAAATCGATAATCGTTGGGACATTTTTGAACCGAGAAAAAGGACAAGTTTAGAAATTTTCTGCCATACGAATGATAAATTGAAAGGTTAAAGTGCTTGTAAACCCTTACAACACACTTTGACCTACAGGTAAGCCTAGATTAAGGCTTACCTGTAGGTCCAAGAAATATCTCCTAAACCTACACGGTTTAGGAAATATTTGCCAAAAGACAGGGTACGGCGGCGCACAGCGCCGTCAACGGTGATATGACGCGCGTGGCGGCTCCCGTGCGCATGCGCAAGAGTGACGTCATCACGCCGAATGACAGCGGCGGAGCAGCGAGACCCACCGAGAAGATGGATGTGCCGGACTACAGGGGACAGCGGTGACTTCGCTGGCTCCTGTGTCAGGTAAGTGACACATAATGGACTACTATGCGATGCATAGAAGTCCATTATGCTTTACCTTTGCAGGGAATGAAAGAGGAAGTAAACTCATCAGGGTTTACTTCCTCTTTAATGTGTTTCCTCTCAGAACTGTTTGCACTAGGTATATGTAAAAAAACAAACAACAAAAATTGATTAATTTATGTCCACTGAACGATTTATCAGTCATTACATCATGACGCTATCGTTTGCTCTCACAGCCGTATGTTTGTTTTTCGAAAATCACTATAGCCTTGCCTGTAGGTATAAGTGGTAGAACAGAGTGTACTACCACTTTAATGAATACAGATATACTGTACATTCATCTGTGTCTTTTTTTTTTTTTTTTTTTTATCTTCCTGGAGTTCAGCTTAAAACCTGATCTTGTGACCACTTGTGTGTCATATGACGTCCTCGATTTTCAGTGGTTATACCAGGATGATGCCTGCAGCTACATGCATCATCCTGGTATTAAAATTTGCAGTCAGGTTCCCTCTAATGCTGAAGTGATTCAGCCACTCTATCACTTTTGTGGCTGGCAGAATGTGGTATCTGGCTCTCCCATTCCTGGGCTCTGCCGTCTGAGCGCAAATGCCCGGGGGAGCGATGCAACCGGCACAGAGAGAGGAACTGACAATGTTCCTCCCTCCCTGCGACCCTGGAAGTCAAAAGTGACGAGAATTTTGTTACTTCCGTTTCTGGCCCTCTCCTTTACCTGGCTGTTGGCAGCCAGGAAAGTAGCCGTTTAGACCGATCTGTGTCTGATCAGCTGCATTGGAGGCCAGAGGAGAGGCTTGGAGTCTAATATACCCCAGATCTCTCAATAAAGAGGACCTGTCACAGCCCATGCTATTACAAGGAAAGTTATGAACTCCTTGTAATGGCAATAAAGTGATCAGTCAAAAAAAAAAAAAGTTGGTGTTAAAAATTTTTTTTTTTTAAAGTGCCCCTATTCCCCCAGGCAAATGTGACTGCGCACATAGGTCTTGCATGCATATGTATACGACAAACGCAGCACACATGAGGTATTGCTGCAAATGTCAGAGTGAGAGCAATAGTTTAAAGCGGGGTTCCACCCTAAAGTGGAACTTCCGCTGATCGGAACCCTCCCCCCCTCCAGTGTCACAATTGGCACCTTACAGGGGGGAGGGGGGTGGAGATACCTGTCAAAGACAGGTATTTACACCCACTTCCGGGCATAGACTCCCGTGGGAGTCTATGTCATTTCCTGTCCTGCCGCGCTGTCTGCTGGGACACACACGGGTCCCAGTGACAGCGCGGACAATTCCTATTGCGCTGCGTGACTCACGCATGTGCAGTAGGGAACCGGGAAGTGAAGCCGATTCGCTTCACTTCCTGATTCCCTCACCTAGATTGGTGACGGCAGCAGCCGAGAGCCGAGCGATCGATCGGCCTCGGCATCGCTGAAACCCGGGACAGGTGAGTGTCCATTTAGTAAAAGTCAGCAGCTGTAGTATTTATAGCTGCTGGCTTTTAATATTTTTTTTTTAGGTGGAATCCCTCTTTAAGCTCCAGACCTCCTGTGTAACTCTAAACTGGTAACTTTAAAATCTTTTAAAGTATTGTAGAAAACAAATTTTAAAGTTTTACAATTTTAAACCGTTGCCTGTGGAGATTATTTAGGTACTGTAATTTTGATGCCATTCCGTGGGTAGACGCAATTTGAAAGCATGACATATTTGGAATCTCTTTACTTAGCATAACATCATCCTTTTTATATTCTATCAAACAATTGGGTATTCTGTTTTAGTGCATTGAAATCCATGAAAGTGTATTTTTTCCAAAAACTTATAACCAAAAAATATATGTATAATGTATATAATGTTTGGGGGTTCTAATAAGTTTTCTAGCAAAAAAAACGTTTTTTAAATGTAGGAGAGGAATGCCAGAATTGGCCCGGACTGGTAGTGGTAATTTAACATTAAAGGTCCAGTACAATGAAGAAGAAGCAGCACACCAGTGAGCTTATTTGTCAACTCTCTGCTCCTTTCAGCCCCCATTAAGCGACAGAAAAAATATAAAGTAACACAAAGCCCATTGTGTATAGTCAGGCATGTACTGGCCATTGAGACTACTGGGAGTTTCCCGGTGGGCTGATGGCTCAGTGGGCCAGTTTCAGTGACAGCCAGTGGCATCGCTGGGGGGGGGGTCTTTTTGGGCTATAGCCCTGAATCTGGGGCCCATAGCCCAGAGTCAGACCAGGAGTCCCCAACCACAGGGTCTCGGCCCACTACCGGGTCATGGGCTCTCTGCAGCCATGTGGCAGGCAGCATGGGAGAGCTGGAGAGCGGGCAGGAAGCTCTCACTGCCTGCCCTCTGTCGGGTGACCCTGATGTAGGGGGAGGCTCTCTGGGGAACCTGATGTAAGGGAGATGCTCTCTTGGGACCCGGATGTAAGGAGGAGGTTCTCTGGGGACCCTGATGTAAGGCGAAGGCTATATGGGGACCCTGATGTAATGGGGGGGCTCTTTGAGGACCCTGATGTAAGTGAGGGGCTGTGTGGGGACACTGATGTAAGGGGGGCTCTCTGTGGACTCTGATGTAAGGGGAAGGCTTTTTTGCGCAATTGCGTACAGTTTACATACTGTTTTTGTGTGTGTTTGCAAAATTAAAGTGGGCCAGTCTGGATGAAGTCCAGGGCCACATTTTCCCAGTCCAGCCCTGTGTATAGTGAAAAACAAGTCGTTAGTGTGAAAACTCAAATCGCATGCTCAACATCCATCACCAAAAAGGAAGGAAGTGCTCCAATAGTTTAGCCACCACTGTGTATGTGTGGGTATGTTCTGCACTTCCGGGTAGGGGGAGTGCCACTTCTGCTGTAATTAGTCACAACAGAAGCCGATCAGCGGGTGCCAACCATTGATTGACCGCTGGCACCCGCTGATCGGTGAGGAGACACACTAGACAGAGCTCTGCAGAGTTCCGTCCTGTCAGCGGGGATGTGCTGGATTTTGTTTCCCTGCAAAGCGGCAGGGAAAGCAGCACACTGTGCACACACAAACACTGGTTAGGAACAAATTAAACCCTTTGATCGCCCTGGATGTTTAACTCCTTCCCAGCCAGTGTAATTAGTACAGTGCCAGTGCCTATTTTTAGCACTGATCACTGTATTAGTGTCACTAGTTCCCGTAAAATGTCAGTATCAGATTATTCACTGTAATATCGCAGTCCCGCTATAAGTTGCTGATCGCCACCATTACAAATATAAAAAATAATTCCAGTATATGTACCATAGTAGATGCTATACCTTTTGCGCAAACCAATCAATATACTTTTAGACTGTAAGCTATAATGAGCAGGGCCCTCTGATTCCTCTTGTACCAAATTGTAATGTCTGTCTCCATTTTGTTAAGCCCTGTGCAACCTGTTGCGCTATATAAATCCTGTATAATAATAATAACAATATACACATATTGGGATATTTATTACCAAAAATATGTAGCAGAATACATATTGGTCCAAATTTATGAAGAAATTAGTTTTTTTACATTTTTTTTTTAGATTGGATGCTTTATAGCAGAACGTAAAACCTATTGTGTGGTGTTTTATTTATTTATTTATTTTTTTTAAGCACAAAGAATAAAAAAACCCAGAGGTGATCAAATGGCACCAAAATAAAGCTCTATTCGTGGGGGAAAAAAGACATACATTTCATTTATGTACAGCATTGCATGACCGCGCAATTGTCCATTTAAAATAACGCAGCTCTGTATAGCAAAAAATGGCCTGGTCGTGAAAGGTGGGAAAATCTTCCAGAGGTCAAGTGGGTAAGAAGATGATGAAGCCACTGGATCACCATGATAGCTAAGCAACTAGCATTTTTAGAAGGAGAAGTTAACAGGTTTTCTTAACCACTTCCTGCCTGGCCTATAGCAAAGTGACGGCCGGGGTCGGTGGTTGCATTATCCTGACTGGGCGTCATATGACGTCTTTCAGGATAACAGCTGCCGCACTCCTGACACACCGCTACACCAATCTTGGTAAAGGACTTCTGACGGAGGACACAGCTGAGCACAATGTCAACAGGAAAAGCCGTTGATCAGCTTTTCCTCACTTGTGTCTGACAGACACAGAGCCAATCGGCGGCTCTCCTGACGGGGGGGGGGGGGGGGGTTATGCGCTGATTGTTTATCAGTGCAGACCCCCCTTGGACAACCAGGGAAGGGGGCAACATTTGGATGGCCAGGTATGTACCCCATGGCCATGTGCAAATTATGCCCAATTAGTGCCCACAAAATGACACTGACTGGTACCATTATATAACATGTGATGCCCAGCAATGCCACCTATCTGTGTCAGTGCCACCCATCAGTGCTACCCATAAGCACCCATCAGTGCCACCTCATCGGTGCCCATCAGTGCCACCTTATCAGTGCCCGTCAGTGCAGCCATATCAATGCCCATCATTGAAGAAGAAAACGTACTTATTTACAAAAATGTTTAACAGAAACAAAGAGAAACTTGTTTTTTTCAAAAATTTCTGTCTTTTTTTTTATTTGTTGCACAAAAAATACAAACCACAGAGGTGATAAAATACCACCAAAAGAAAGCTCTATTTGTGGGGACAAAATAATAAAAAAAATTGTTTGGTTACTGTGTAGCCCCATTGGCTTGGGCAGGAAGGGGTCTAAGTGGCCTGTATTGAAGTGGTTAAGAAGGTTAACTTGGGGACAAAGAGGGATTGTATTAAGTATGCCACAACAGACTGTCAGGTTATCACACAGACATACTGCATATGCAGGAGAAATTAGAAAATTCATCATTGTTTCCATGGAGACCAGATCGTGACAAAATATGAACACTAATCTTATTATGTGAAAATCAAGTTTTTTGTGTTTTTTTTTTTTTTTCTCCGAATCACATTAGAAACCTCCAAATGTAATTTTTAGTTACCTTGATCACTTAAAGTGACCCTGCCATCGTAGTAAACATTCTAAACTAAAGCATAGCTATAAAAGAAGATGTTGATGTGCTCCACTTTGGTGCTGAGATGTCTTCAGATGAAGTCCACACCAAAGCCATCACATCCAGTGGGTACTCCTTCTGGACTGAATGGCGCTCATGTAATATTAGAGGGGTACATGCAGAAGGTTTTTTTATTTTAATGCATAGAATGCATTAAGGTAAAAAAAAAACTTGTACCTTTTTAGAATCACTTTAGTGTCTGGAAAGCGGCACATCTTCTATATCACGTGACAACGGTCACTTGTCCCAATGGCTCCTGATCAGAAGCCTTAATGGTGACCGCTCAGTCAGTGTGCTGGGAGTGGGCAGAGAATGCCCTATCAGCACACAGCCTCATGTAAGCCCATCTTACTTCATGCCGCGTGTATGACCTACATAGATGGCAAGTGGTTAAGCAAATTAAGCATGGGCTTGGGTCACCAAGGGCAGAGGGCATCACATAAAACAAGGATATGCATTTAGCGGACCTCCAGCTGTTGCAGAACTACAAATCCCATGAGGTATAGCAAGACTCTGACAGCCACAAGCATGACACCCAAAGGCAGAGGCATGATGGGACTTGTAGTTTTGCAACAGCTGGAGGTCCGCTAATTGCATATCCCTGACATAAAAGATAATTGCAATTTAATGGGGAATTCCAGGGTTGATTTTAACAGTGAGAAACAGAATAACAAAAATATCCAGAAAACCGCATTTCAAAAAAGTTATTAATTTGCATTTTAATGAGTGAAATAAGTATTTGACCCCTTCGCAAAACATGATTTAGTACTTGGTGGCAAAACCATTGTTGGCAATCACAGAGGTCAGACATTTCTTGTAGTTGGCCACCAGGTTTGCACACAGCTCAGGAGGGATTTTGTCCCACTTCTCTTTGCAGATCCTCTCCAAGTCATTAAAGTGTTACTAAACCCAGTAATATGAAAATAGTTTATCTGCTCTCCCTCCCCCCCCCCCAGCTTATAAATCTTCTTTTTACGTTGAAATATTGCCACTATATACCTTTTTTTTTTTTTTTTTGGATGATCAGTAGTATACCACAGTCATGTGATAAACTGCACAGTTTCTCTAGTGCTGAGAGTTCAGGAGGGAGGAAACTTCCACTTCAGCCTGTATACACGCCCACTTGTGTGGTGCCAATATCATGTGACCTTGCTAGCAATTATTCTCTCCAGCATAAAAGACACAACTGAGCATGTGCAGGTTAGCTGGCTTTCCCCAGATAAAGCAGGAGGAAAGGCTCTGTCCATACAGGGTAAAACAGCCTTGATTTACACAATACAGAGTATTAACCCCTTAAGTTCCACAGTGAGTATAACAAGCATGCTATGCTGCATATACAGATGAATTTTACTGTTGTGGGTTTAGTAACACTTTAAGGTTTTGAGGCTGACATTTGGTAACTCGAACCTTCAGCTCTCTCACATATTTTCTGAGGGATTAGGGTCTGGAGACTGGATAGGCCACTCCAGGACCTTAATATGCTTCTTCTTGAGCCACTCCTTTGTTGCCTTGGCCGTGTGTTTTGGGCCATTGTCATGCTGGAATACCCATCCACGACCCACTTTCAATGCCGTGGCTGAAGGAAGGAGGTTCTCACCCAAGATTTGATGGTACATGGCCCTATCCATTGTCCCTTTTGATGCAGTTAAGTTTTCCTGTCCCCTTAGCAGAAACACCCCCCCCCCCCCCAAAGCATAATGTTTCCACCTCCACGTTTGACGGTGGGGATGGTGTTCTTGGGGTCATAGGCAGCATTCCTCCTCCAAACATGTCGAGTTGAGTTGATGCCAAAGAGGTCGATTTTGGTCTCATCTGATGTTGATTAAAAAACTTCAGACAGGCCTGTACATGTGCTTTCTTGAGCAGGGGGACCTTGCGGGCGTTGCAGGATTTCAGTCCTTCACGGCATTGTGTGTTACCAATTGTTTTCTTGGTGACAATGGTCCCAGCTGCCTTGAGATCATTGACAAGATTCTCCCATGTAGTTCTTGGCTGATTCCTCACTGTTCTCATGATCATTGAAACTTCAAGAGATTAGAAATACTCCCTTTAAGGCTGGATTCACAACTATGCATTTTTTGGTGCATTTTGCAGATTTTCACTACAGAACGTGTTCCATTGGAAACCATGATAAATGGACTGTAGTTCAGATCTGCAAAATGCAAAAAGCACTAAAAATGCCTAGGTGTGAATCCAGACTTATGCCCCGTACACACGTTCCGATTATCGTAAGACCGATCGTTCACATTTTGTTGTATACAACTAAGATTGAATACAACAGTGCAAAATGTGTGTAAGACTTTTGTCGTACGATTCTGGAAAAATCTTCCGTCGTGCGTAGCTACGTATTTTAAATGATGTCAAAAACGTGTGACCTGTGTGTCCTTCTGGTTTATTTTCATGTTTCCGATCATGCGTGGTGTTTGTCTAATGACTTTTATCGGACGCATACTGTACTGACTACACGACTGTCGTACGATGGGCTGTCATCCGACCAAAGTTTTCCTGTTTGTTCCTTCGGATTTAGTTGGACGGACTGTCGTGATCGGCTGTCGAAAGCTGCGTACTAACGATCAGATTATCGAACGATCTGTCCGAAAGCGACTTTTGTGGTCCGATAATCGGAACGTGTGTACGGGGCATAAGAATGCTCCTAATCTCAGCTCGTTACCTGTACAAAAGAAACCTGAGAGCCAGAAATCTTGCTGATAGGGGATCAAATACTTATTTCACTTATTAAAATTCAAATCAATTTATAACTTTTTTGAAATGCGTTTTATCAAGATTTTTGTTGTTCTGTATCTCACTGTTAAATAAACCTACTATTAAAGTTATAGACTGATCATTTCTTTGTCAGTGTGCAAACATACAAAATCAGCAGGGGATCAAATATTATCATTTTGAATGGGCTCAAATCGGACCAAAAGTGCAGGCACCTGAACCTGATCGCATGGTCATTTTGTACCATGTAATCTGGGGCAAGTAAACTGCAGTGCATTTTCAATGCGTTTGGGGTGTCGTTAACTTTGTTTTGACACCTGCAGTGGATCTGCAATACATATGTGAAAAATGTGTGAACTTGGGCTAATAGTAATTATTATTTTTTTTGTTTACAAATGTTTTTATTAGAAAAGATAAAGACATGTACAAGAAAAGGGCCAATGTGTACAAATGTTTACATAGAGAATAGCATACAAAGACACTTCAGTAAAGCTATGAATGCATAAAAAGAAGCTGAAATGCTAAACTCATACTGGTGATATAAAAAATAGTAATTCTTTTTAAAGGGGTTGTAAAGTCTCAGTGTTTTTCGCCTTAATGTATTCTATGCATTAAGGTGAAGAACCTTCCATGCTGCAGCAGCTCCCCAGAGCCCCCCTTTTACTTATCTGAACCCAATTTTTCCAGTGAGAACGAGCACAGCAGCTCCAGCCGCTGTCTCAAGTCCTCATTGGATAGACTGATAGCAGTGGGAGCCAATTGCCTCCCGCCGCTGTCAATCAAATCCAATGACACGGGAGTGGGGGATGGAGCTGAGTCCTGCTGTCTTGCCCAGAGGATGCAAGTATTAAAAAAAAAAAAAGGAGTGATTTCCCTCATCAGTTTGTTGATTTTGATGCATGTCCAAACCTGTAAAGGCTCCGTTCACATATATTATTATACAGGTTTTATATAGCGCCAACAGTTTGCTCAGCGCTTGACAACATGAGGGCAGACATTACAGTTACATTACAATTTGGTACAAGAGGAATCAGAGGGCCCTGCTCATTAGAGCTTACAATCTAAAAACATATATGCGAATTGGATGCGTTTTGAACTGTGAATCAAACCAATTTTCTATGGAGCCGGTTCACATATATGCGGTGAAGCGGCTGTGCGAGTTTGCTAGACGTGCACTACCGAAAAATTTTGTTTATTTTCATTTCATGTTTGTTTTTTTGTTTATCATATTATTCGTTATGATTGGTATTTGTTACCTCCGATCATTCGTTACTTCAGGTGCATTCGTATTCGTTACGTTCACTATAATTGAAACGTTTATAATAATAAATAATAACTGTAATAATAATTAATAATTTATTTATAACAAATACATAAAACAAAATTTATCCAAATGTAATAGATTTGTTAAACTCATAGGTTTAATTGTTTTTCGTTCTTTCGGATTTTCGTATGCAGTGTCAGTCTTTCGTTCATTCAGATGCTTCTGAGTAAACTCATATAACGAAACGAATTGCGCATGTCTAGAATTTGCCACAAATGTAAAGTGGTTGTACACCCTGTACAACCACACTTACCTTCAGGTAAGCCTATATTAAGGCTTACCTGTAGGTACTGTAAATGTCTCCTAAACTGCGGGAAAAAAGCCGTGTGCGCCGATGTCTAGGGCACATGCACACTTTAGAAAGGGCACATTGTGTCGTTTCTAATAGGGGGTCATGCCATGACTGGCGGCTCCCGTGACTCCAGCCTGTCATAGAGCCGGATTTCGTGGCCCCCGGATGGAAGAGGCCTGAAGATGGATGCTCGCTGCTAGTGGGGACAATGATGACATCGCAGGCTTCGGTTTCAGGTAAGTGACACATATGCGATGCATAGTAGCCCATTAAGCTTTACCTTTGCAGGGAAATAAAGAGGAAGTCAAGCCCACCAGGTTTTACTTCCTCTTTAATAAGAGTCTCTGAGCACTGCAGTGCGGTTAAGATGCAAATTCCAGGCTTATTGCCTTCTATGGGAAAGCATGAATCACACATCTGATCAGTTTTAACCACTTGACATCTGCACTATGGCCGAATGAGGGCCACAGCACGGATCTAAATTCCCGGGAGGCCGTCATATGACTGCCTCCCCTGTGCACGCCGTGATCACCAAGTCACTGAGACTTGGGTGATCACCGATCCGAGTAAGGGGCCGGTCCCGGCCCCTTACCATGTGATCAGCTATCAGCCAATGACAGCTGATCACATGATCAAAACAAAAGCTTAGTGATTGTTTTTTTTTTTTTCCTCCTCACGCTGACAGCAGAGAAGAAAAAAAAGCCGATCACTGGCTCATCTTAAAGGGACATTGGTCCCGAAAAGGAAGAGGCAATTATGCCACCTATCAATACCCACAAGTGCCACCTATCAATGCCCACCAGTGGTGCCAATCAGTGCCACCTAGAAGGGCTGCCTATCAGTGTAACCGCTCAGTGCCCATCACTGCCATCCATCATTGCCCATCACTGTATGGGAGTTCCCCCCAAAATTCATACCAGCCCTTATTCAAGCGTGCAACCTGGTTGGAAAGGTGGGGTGAGCGCCCCTCCATCCTGAACCAAACCAGGCCACATGCTCTCAACACCCCCACCCCAAAGCACCTTGTCCCCATGTTGATGGGTCTCTTCCCCACAACCTTGGCCTGTGGTTGTGGAGGTCTGCGGGCAGGGGGCTTATCAGACTCTAATTTAACAAGGGGGGCCCCCAGATCCCATTGGCCCGAGCAGAGCTTCTTTCATTCTTTTTTTTTTATTATTTTTTTTTTTTAGTGATCACATGCCCTCTGTTCTCAGCTGCATAAGAGCTGGGAGGAGGAGAAGCAGCAGCACACTGAGCTTCCCCATGAATGGTTGTGCAGCAGGGGGCATTTCAGGACAAGTCTGATCATTGGCAGAGAGCAGCTGGAGTTCCCAGCATAGCTAGAGAACTGACCACATTGTGCTCTCCTGCTTAGTGTGATCAGTTTTTAATAGGAAAGCAAGGGGACTAGCAGGAAAACCAGGGATTTCACATAAAGGAAGCAATACATAGAACATAATACTTTCTCCTACAAGTAAAACAGTACAGAAGGCACATATTCAGAATATAAAATGTTGGGGTAACAAACGCTTTAAAGTGGTTATAAAGTTTTTTTTTTTTTTTTGTATTAAAATAACAAACCTGCCTATACTTGCCTGCTTTGTGTAATGCTTTTGCACAGTGCAACCGTAATCTTCTTCTGGGGTCACCTTGCCGGCGATCGTGGCTTCTCCTCTTCATTGGGTGCCCCCACGGAAAAAAAGCCCCTTTCCATGTGGGGTACCCGTGCGGCCTCACTGCCCAGTTCCGCTGCTGCATCCATTGACAGACTGCAGGACTCTGCCCTGTCCCCTGCTCACAGGATTTGATTGACAGCAGTGGGTGCTAATCTGTCAAATGAGGAGAAAGGCTGGAGGCGCTGTGCTGGTGCACATCACTGGATCGGATCTGCTCAGATAAGAACCTAAAACAAAACAATATAAAGTTGGCGCACAAATGAATGGTCTCTTTAAGAGCGTTTGACTATCTCGTGGGATGTTTGTTTATTTAAATAAATGTCCTGTAGATGGTCTCAATGTGCGGCTGTTAACCCATTATGGACTTGGCAAAAAATGGATGCAGCAGAAAAAACGATCAAAAACAGCGCATCAAAGGGACTAGTAGATTGATGTGAAAAAGACTTTAAAATGTCATTTATTAAATGTAAAAAATGAACACAGACATCTGATCCCTGCAGGATCTCAAACACATAAAAAACACCAATCATAAAACGGACAGATGTTTGATAATGAAAAGCTCCTCAGATCTCTCAATTATAACTTTGGAAAGGTCAAAACCAAAGACCAATGTGCACAGCTTTCGAATGCCTAATGAATGCAATCAATCATCTGAAAGAACCCAAAAAGTCAGTGTAAACGAATGGAACAATGTTCCTAGGGACACTCACTTCATAGGTGTTCAATGGGCTGCAGAGCTGATGAGTCCAGTCTGATGACCGAGGGGGAGGTGTTTATTTCAGCTCCATCTGAAGCGTTCGGCTTGGAGGCAGAGGTGTAATGCTGCACGCTGGGTGGTGAGGATCAAGCTTAGTCACCAGATGATATCAGCTGTACACATAGGCAGCTTGGAGAACGCTGCACTGCTTGCAGTGCCGCTTGTCCGAGCGGCTGTGGATCACATGAGAGGCTTGTCACGTGGAAGGCTGTGAAGGGGAAGGTTGCTATGCCGACTCTCCTGCTTACATGTTTCGCGCTCCTGCGCTTTGTCAAAGCTGGAGCGGCATACAGCAACCAGAAAGATAAAGGCATCGGGTAGTGTGTAGGGGCGGGGACTGTCGAAGTCTCTCAGGTTAACCCCTAATGTGTCACTAAGCCTCCTGCAGTTAAAACCTTATTAGACAGGGGTCTGTGTCAGTGAAAGAACTGTTAGAAAACATCTAATAGGAAATGTGGATTGAAACATATGGTTGACACAGTGGTGTAGTGGTTAGCACTCTCACCTAGCAGCAAGCAGGACGCTGGTTCGATTCCCAACCACGCCACCACCCGCCTGGAGCTTGTATGTTCTCCCTGTGCCTGTGTGGGTTTCCATGGGGATATTAAAGGATATACAGACAGCGCATGCGCGGGGTTTCCCAAGATGGCCGCCGGCATCTAGAGCTCCGCTCCACCGCTGCCCTGCTTTGACCACTGGAGCCTTCCGAGCGCCCCCACGATATACCGGACGGCAGATTCTTGTGGGGGAACACTCAGGGAACCCGCGGATGGCGTCCCCGAGCGCCAGAAAGGACTTATCCGGCCGTATGAAGGCCGAAACCGGCCCTGTCAGTTACGCCAAGATGGCGGCGGCTCCACGAGGCCTCACAGTCACAGCTCCTCAGGAAGATTCCATAGCGGACCAGGACCAGGAACGGCTGCCTTTCCAAGGTACTGACTGTGCCCCTTTAACATCAGCTCACTCTCCCTCTTCCACTGAATCTTTGCTGGGGGGATTGAGTGCAGGATATCCCACTACACCTATGAGGGATCCTCATACAGGCATGCTGCTGACAGTCAGTGAGGCACAGGAAGATTTCCCCCCCCCCACAGACTTTCCCTCCATGATGACAGCTTTCTCACATATGCTTTCCAAAAGCCTTGCTATTCAGGCTACTCAGATCACTACCTCCATACATGCAGATCTGCAGCAAATAGGTCAAAGGCTGGACACTGTGGAACGCAAAACTGACCAGGCTATATCACGGATCAACCAGAATTCGGCTAGATTGGAGGAGGTTCAGGACCAACTAGAGACTGCGTTTGCAAAAATCGATGACCTCGAGAACAGGTCGAGAAGATATAATTTTAGGATACGGGGGATTCCCGAATCTGAAAAAGAGGTACACAAGGTGGTGAGATCTCTCATAAGGAATTTAATCCCTGACATCCCGGATCGCCATCTAGAACTGGATAGGGCACACAGGGCTCTCCAGGCCCCCCGCTCTGACGGTTTACCCAGGGACATTATAGTCAAACCGCACTATTACTCGGTGAAGGAGGAGGTCATGCGAAAATCCAGATATACAGAAAATCTCTCGTTCCAGGGTCACAAGATCCAGCTATTCGCTGATCTCTCCCCATACACTATACAGAGGAGACGGTCGTTTAAACCGTTGCTACAAGTGTTGCTGGACAAAGAAATCGCTTACAGATGGTCATTTCCTTTGAGGCTGAACTTTTCTTACAAGAATAAAAGCTTTGGATTCTCCTCGTTTCCGGAAGGCGAAAAACTTCTGACTCGACTAGGTCTGATACAACTGGAACCCACATCGGAACCTCCCAACAGAGGTACCCCAACGTCTACCAAGAGGCCTCCCCCAGCGAGCCCACTGCAGCAGATCTGGATGACACAAAGCTCCAAACGATCCAAAGAAAATCTGCCACCTTGAGACTATTTTAGTTTCCCCACTTGAGGGCTGAACTTCCCCTTTTTTTTTCGGGGATCCCCTGGTAGTGGCTCGGGCCACGGAACTCGGGGGTCTTATGGGACTTTCTTGGTCCACTCCTCTGACTGGAGGGTTACGGGTGGGAAGTCCTCCCATGTTCTGTCTTATTGTTTTTGGGGAGTATCTTCTCTTCCCCAGGTTATCGGTAATTTTGCTCTCCTTTAGTTTTGTATCATTAAGGAGGAGGGCTTCAGGGGGGGGGGGGGGGGGTTTTTGCATTTTTACTGTTTTGGTATTTTTGTACTCTTAAATTTTTTTGCTTTATAACCTCGGACCAAGTTCATCTCTATTAGTCTCAGGTTGAGGTCTCAGGACTTGCTATTCTGGTCTCGAAGGACCGGTACAGCACACGCTTCTCATATCGGTTAGGACTGTAATATATATGCCTTCTCGGGGAGTTCCTAGGTTTCCTGTATTTGGTAGCAGGGTATGTTTTATGGGATATGCTAAGTTTTATAATCTTTGTTTAGAAAGGTCCTTTACAGCTTTTAGGTAATGATATGATAAGGGTATGGCCATTTCTCCACTGTCTCTATTTGGGGGGAGGGGGGGTGGGGGATGGAAGATCTGGATTGTGTTTTGGGCCATTCCCTTTGCCATAGGTTTAGGAGTGCTACTCCACACTTAGAATTCTTGAGGGGCGCTCGGTTTCCATTCTCGATCGGAGCTTGTGACAGCTCCTCAGTTTATATATTTAAGGTGGCGGGGCGGTGGTGGATTTAGTGCGCTCCCCCTGGCTCAGAGGTTATGTTTAAGCTTCTGGGCCATTATCGGGGTAACCTCGTCTGGGGTTGCCCCGTCCATTTACGAATGAGAGTGGGTTGGAGGGGTACCGACCACTCGGGGGGGAGGATGGGGACGGGGGTCCCCTGTAGGTATTTTTCTGATAACATAATGGTATTACAACATGGTTCTCCTCATGTTGATGTTCTTTCTCTATACGATTGTTTATCTCTTTTCTTTTTCATCTCTTTCCTTCTCCTTTCTCCTCATGTTTTCTGCAGACGAGGCGACTTTACATATGACATCCGGCCTGCACTCCTGGAAGGTTATGGGATCTATTGGTGGTTCTGGATTCACACACGGCGTGTCCCTCCTCATGGGAGCGGTGAGTTCTTGTTCAGTTGCGTGGTTCTCCCCCCTCTGGTCCATGGCTGACACACCAGCTAAAGCGCCCACACTAAGAATAGTCTCGCATAATACTCAGGGTCTTAACTCTCCATTGAAACGTAGGAAGATTCTAGAACACTACAGATCCATACATGCAGATATTTTATTACTACAAGAGACGCACTTCCCTTCCTCTTTCAAACCCACATTTCTACATCAGCAATATCCTCAGTTCTTTTTGGCATCCGCTGAAAACAAGACCAGGGGGGTGGCAGTGTGTTTCTCCAAACATATAAACCTCTCACAACCTGAGATTTTTCAGGACCCCCAGGGCCGATATATTCTGGTTTCGGGTCACATAGATGGAGAATGCTACACATTTGTTTCCTACTATGCACCCAATAAGGGCCAAAGTTCCTTTTTTGCATCTATGCTGAGGAAGCTACAAAACCGCCTTCAGGGCACGGTGTTTATAGGGGGGGACTCAAATGTAGCATTTGACTTTTCTCTGGATAAATCGGGATCTGGGGGGTCAAAACCCAAGCGTCCATCGAAGCAGAGCATTAGCATTGCCCGCATGCTCCACTCCGGTGGTCTGATTGACTCCTGGCGGGAGATGAACCCTCGGGCGAAGGATTATACACATTTTTCGGCACCGCACCACACCTATGCCAGAATAGATCATATTTTTACAAAACCCCAGACGGTCCCGTTGCTGGTCACTGCAAAGATCTTGGACACATCCTTATCGGACCACTCCATGGTGGTTGTAGTGTCCAGGAGACCTATGGGCTCCGGGGGCCGCCCATGTTGGCGCCTCCGGGAATCCATTTTGAGCGATCCTGCACATAGCGCAGTGTTGGAGGCTGCTATTCGAGAATACTTTGAGCTGAATGATACCGGGGAGGTAACGCCGGTTACTTTATGGGCTGCACATAAAACTGTAATGAGAGGCAAATTGATACAGTTGTCCTCTAATCTCAAAGCGCAACACCGGGCTGACACTCTCAAACTCACGGAGGAGTTCCGTTCCCTAGCTAAAACACACAAACAGCGTCCTACGGCTGAATCACTAGCCAAACTAGACGAGGTCAAGGCCCGACTGAATATGTCCTTAACCACAGCGGCTGCACAACATCTCACTTGGACGGGAGCTAAATTCTATGCACAAAAAGACAGGGTGGGCTCACGACTGGCTGTAAAACTGACCCCCAAGCCACGTGCTCAGTCTTTTCCTAAAATCAGAGTTCACTCAGGGGACCTCTCTCAGAACCCTGTTAAAGTCATGGACACTTTTTTGAGGTTCTACTCGGACTTATACAAACAGGGGACTAGCCCCTCCAAGGGTGCTCGGGAGCGGCTCCTGAGGGATCTCCCACTGCCCAAGCTCTCAGAGGATCACAGGGATCTTATGGAGGATCCGTTCACTCAGGCTGAAGTACTTGACACTATAAAAACGCTCTCAGTGGGTTCTGCCCCGGGTCCGGACGGATTCTCCAATGGTTATTATAAGAAGTTTGGCCCTTCTCTGGCTCCTTATCTGGTGAAAATGTTTAACTCTCTCAGGGATGGCTCCACCATGCCTCCGGACATGAACTCAGCTTTTATCTCGGTGATTCCAAAACCTGGTAAAGATGCCAGTGTGGTGGGCAATTATAGGCCTATTTCGCTTATCAATAATGACATTAAGATAATGACGAAAATACTGGCGAACAGGCTGTCAAGCTTTATTTCTCGGTATATCCACAAAGATCAGGTGGGGTTCATCCCTGGGAGACAAGGACCAGACCAGATTAGGCGCGCAGTAGATGTTATTTCACTCCTGAAGGCACAATGGGACGGGGGTCCCCCGCAACAGGGGTTTCTGCTGTCCATTGACCTGCATAAGGCCTTTGACTCTATTGATTGGTCGTACCTTACGGACATTCTGAAGAGATGGGGGTGCGGAAAATACTTTCTTAACCTTATAGCGGCTCTCTATTCTAATCCTTCGGCTCAGGTGCGTCTGTTGGGCAGATTTTCTAACACGTTCAGTATTGGTAGGGGGACAAGACAGGGGTGCCCACTATCTCCGCTTCTTTTTGCCATAGCCATAGAAACTTTAGCCATTGCCTTGCGTTCTAACCCTGACATTAGGGGGGTCATGTGCGGGTCCTGCGAACATAAATGCGCCCTTTATGCGGACGACCTCCTTCTTTTTGTTACCTCGCCCCTGACCTCCATGCCCATCATTAACCGGACTTTATTAGATTTTAGTAAGATTTCGGGACTCCGGGTCAATATGGAGAAATCTTTAGCCCTGAATATTACGTTATCCACAGATATGCTATCACAACTCTCAAATAACTTTACTTTCTCATGGGCACAATCACAGCTCCCTTATTTGGGAATCAAACTCACTTCCGATATACACACATTATTCAAAGCTAACTATCCCTACATGGCGCAAAAATGCAAAGAGGATTTAGTTCGCTGGTCAGGTTGTGGCATCTCCTGGCTGGGTAGGATTAATGCGGTAAAAATGACACTTCTGCCGCGTTTATTGTACTTGTTCCGTTCACTCCCAATTCCAGTCCCCAAAACATTCCTTGACAAAATACAAACGGACATCGTGAGATTTGTCTGGGGGAAGAAAGGTTATAGGTGCTCCTCAGCCACACTCTACCGATTGAAATCTCAAGGGGGGTTGGGTCTTCCCAATTTGTGGGGTTATTATCAAGCGGCACAACTGGCCCAGATATCAATGGCTTTCTCGGGTTCCGTAAAACCGGACTGGTTATTGATGGAACGGCAATCTATTCCCCACCACACAATAGATTTCCTGATGGGTTGTAGCCCCAAACGCAGACCAGCGATTCTGGCTCCCACCCTCTCGCATTCATTGGCGCTTAGCTCCAACCTATTCAAACGGGACTCGTTAATCTCCCCACTGAAGCCGCTAACACACATTTTTCATAATGGGGATTTTCCCCCGGGGGAAAATATAGAAGCCTTTAAATGGTGGACGAATAAGGGGTTATACAGAATCGGACACTTCTTTTCCCCTTCTGGCCCGCTTTCTTTATCACATTGCAAAAAGAAACTAGATATGCCCGACTCGGAAATATTCAGATTTACACAAATCTCACACTATTTGAATTCCATTTGGACTTCCAAACCTCTTCCTCCTTTTATAACACAATATGAGCAATGGTGTGCGCAGACCATGGACCAGAGGGGGGGTATCTCCCTGATTTACGCGGCTCTGATGGGGAAGGACAACAAGCCCTCTTATGCTCTCGCATGGGAAGCAGACTTGGGCGGCTCTTGGGAGTCGAAACAGTGGTTTGGGGCCTCGATAAGAGCTCACAAAGGTATACTTAATGTTTCTCTAATTGAGGCAGGTATCAAAGTCCTGTTTAGATGGTACTACGTTCCTTCCAGGCTGGCAAAATTTTTTCCGGGTTCCTCGCCAATGTGCTTCAGAGGTTGTGAACTGGGAGGAGATATGTTTCATGTCTGGTGGTCCTGCCCACGCATCCGCTCCTTTTGGCGGAAAGTGTTTCGTACGGTTAGTTCCATTACGGGGACTACCTTACTACCAAACCCCAGTTTAGCCTTACTGAATATTTTCATCCCAGCTCTATCTAAACATTTACAGCAATTGGTGTTTTTTGTTTTTCTTGGCGCTAAACTCACAATTGCTAAGGCCTGGAAGAAACACACGATTTCCTATAGGATGTTCAGATCTAAGGTAACATGGATTATGGTGCAAGAACAAGTAGTGGCTAAGTGGAATGACAAAACGGAGAGATTCCGGATGATCTGGGAACCATGGGCGACGCTGTGTAATATTTCTCTTATTCCAGGAGTGCGGCCCGGTACTTTGTCTTCTAGGGCAGGTAACATTTGATTCAGCACTTTACTTTGTCTCCTCTTCTCCTCTCCCCCTTTCCCCCCCCCTTTTTTTTTTTTTTTTTTTTTCTTTTCCTTTTCACACGTTTTTTTTTCTCTTCTCTTCTTCTTCACCTCCCTTGGTGGTTTGAGATGGGCCCCACAAGGGGTCCTATTAGAGATGGCAGCGATGTTCTGGGATGGTTTTTGACCCAGGATATCTTTGGGCATCTCAGGCAACTAAACTTGGTAAGGAGGGGTGGGGAGAGTTCTGGTCTTGGCGGGCGGGCCTAGCCCTTGGTCTGCAGCTTGATCCCGTTTGGGGCACCAGGGGCTCTATGGCTCGTGTGCTTGGACTAGTCATTCTCCACCAAGGAGACTGAACTTGTTGTTATGGGTTCTAATTAATACCACTGTTTTATCAATGTACCTCTAGATGGCTTTATAGGTTGGTTATGTTCTACTCTGGTCTAGATCCATGTATGTCTAGCTTGGCTCTGCCTATGTATGGGTTGAGTTATCTTGTTGAATTGTATTGAGGATTGTTTATCTTTTCTGTTCTGATGCAAATCTTCAATAAAAATTATTGAAAATAAATAAAGGATATACAGAAGGGAGAAGAATGCTATGGATAAAAGGACACTGTAAGTTAAAAAAAACTCAAGGGGGGGAAAAATTGCGGAGACCAAGGGCAAAAAAATCTCCAAAGGGAGTCATGTTTACAAAAGAAAAGAGAAAACTAGAAGAGGTTGCAGAGGAGGACGTAAGCTTAAGGCAAAACAAAAAAGAAAGGGTGGAGACATAGTGGAAGAGAGTACCATAAAAATCTTCAACCTTTCATCACACACCCTCAATCCATATGAATTAGCATTATTGAAGAAAGGTCTAAGCTTTTCGCCATCCACTAGACCAAATAAATTTGGCCTCTTCAAAGATTTAAATAAATTTATTCGATCTCTTACCCTGAAAAGACATTTTGCAAAAACAATTATTAATAACAACAAAAAAGGAGATTCAACACCTGAAATCGATAAAATTGATATGAATGTCACCCCTCAGGATGACATTTTGAGAATTCTTGAAGACTTGTGGAGCGAGTGTCATATCTCAAGCCAAACACAATATCCCTTTACAGAACCAGCGATAATTAATACTCATCTGAAACCGGCGTCCACCTTTAACCCAACCCATTCTAAGGGCCCCTTTATTGAGACTTTTTACCAAGTGGTTTATAAAGAATTTATTGAGTTATGCAATACAACCAATAACAAAAAACAAGCTAATCTAAATAAATTTGAACAACAGGCTCTTCAAAACCTTACCACCAACAAGAACATTGTGGTCAAACAAGCCGATAAAGGAGGGAGTCTAGTCGTACAGGACATGGGAGACTACCTTGGCGAAGCCAATCGCCTGTTATCTGATACGACTACATATCAAAAACTTCAAACCGACCCCCTTCCAATTTACCAGCGTGATTTAATTACGTTGGTAGACAAAGCTCAAAAAGATGGGGTGTTAAATCCCCAAGAAAAACGATTCCTCCTCCCCAAAGTCTGCAGCACCCCTTACTTTTATCATCTCCCCAAGGTTCACAAGTCCCTTACTAACCCTCCGGGTAGACCAATAGTGGCCAGTACTAATAGTTTCACTAGCGGCCTTTCGGCCTATATAGATCATATCTTACAGCCATTGGTGGTGCAACTTCCTTCCTATATTAAGGACTCCAGTCAGGTGATTGAGGTTATGGAAAACTACAGATGGTCTGACGAATATATGTGGGCCTCTTTAGACGTCAACTCGCTTTATACTTCTATACCCCACGAAGTGGGACTGAATGCAATACAACACTTTTTGAGCATTGATGAAAGCATGAACTCCAAACAGTCTGAATTTTTATTATTGAGCATAGAGTTCTGCTTGAAACATAACTACTTCACCTTTTTAGACCAATTTTTCCTCCAGCGCCAAGGTACAGCCATGGGAGCCAGTTTTGCCCCGGTATATGCGAACCTCACCATGGGCTTTTGGGAGGAACAAAAAATCTGGAGAAACAATCCTTTTGCTGAGTTTATCGTATTTTATGGTCGTTATATAGATGACATTTTGCTCATATGGAGTGGCGGAGTTGAGACTTTTTCCTCCTTCGTCACTTATTGTAACAACAATTCTATGGGTCTATCTTTCACATCGGTCATTGACCAAAACCATCTGGTCTTTTTGGACCTTGTACTTTCTCATAATGAGCATAGTGTCACCACTAGCAACCATATTAAACCCACAGCAGGCAACTCTTACCTTCATTATAAGAGTTGCCATCACCCTGCTTGGAAGAAAAATATTCCTAGCGGTCAGTTCCAAAGGTTACGCAGAAACTGTACCTCAACTGAGGACTATACACAACAAGGCCAGCAGATGGCAAAAAAATTCTTAGAAAAAGAATACCCAGATGATTTAGTTACACAGGCCTTTATGGAACACGCAACCAAGCATTCACCTACGAAAAAACGTCCCAAAAATTCCACTAATGACTATACTACAATTAGGTTTATTTCTACCTTTAACACACAATATAAACATATGTCTAAAATAATTCTTAAACATTACGATATCCTAAAGCTGGATCCGATTTTAGCACCACTCCTTCCGGTCAGACCCCAAATCACTTTTAGACGCTCTCGTACAATCAAAAATATTATTGCTCCCAATAAACTTATAAAATCCAATAGAAAGGATAATAATATATTCCCTGATATTAGGATGTACTTTGATAATAGATGTGGGATTTTTAAATGTCGTAAAAGAGGTTGTTATACTTGTCAGTCCATCCCCAACGGCCAATCCACCATCACTACACCCAAAGGAAAAACCTTTGAGATTAAACAATTCATCACGTGTTCTACTGAATACGTAATATATGTTTTACGTTGTCCCTGTGGCCTCCTTTATGTAGGCCGCACTATGCGGGCCCTACGAGTCAGGGTGGGCGAACATCGCCGCCTGATTAAAGAGGGCTGCATTCAACACAGCGTGCCACGCCATTTTCGCCATTGTCATGATAAAAACTTTAAAGAAATGGAGGTCCTTGCAATTGAGGCTATCCCCAAGGGTACCCTAACGGCCAACGAAAGATTCTCCCACCTTTGTCGCAGGGAGACCTTCTGGATATATCTTATGGGGTCTCTCTCGCCTGATGGCCTCAATGAAGACATTGACATCCTCAGCATAACCTCTTGATATAGGTTACTCAGATATAATCGCTATTCATCGTTCATGACCGACTTTTCATTTTTTTATATTTTTTTATATTTTTTTATAAATAAAATTTTTTTTTTTTTTTTTCTATTTTATTGTATCATTTTTTTTTTTTTTTTTCTTCATAATATTATTTTTATGAACGAAGAGTAGCTAATATATTTATTCTAACTATCCTATAGGAAAGGACTTAATAACATATCTAAAATATATCTTTTAAATAATTTGTTTTTTTGCCCTTGGTCTCCGCAATTTTTCCCCCCCTTGAGTTTTTTTTAACTTACAGTGTCCTTTTATCCATAGCATTCTTCTCCCTTCTGTATATCCTTTAATATCCCCATGGAAACCCACACAGGCACAGGGAGAACATACAAGCTCCAGGCGGGTGGTGGCGTGGTTGGGAATCGAACCAGCGTCCTGCTTGCTGCTAGGTGAGAGTGCTAACCACTACACCACTGTGTCAACCATATGTTTCAATCCACATTTCCTATTAGATGTTTTCTAACAGTTCTTTCACTGACACAGACCCCTGTCTAATAAGGTTTTAACTGCAGGAGGCTTAGTGACACATTAGGGGTTAACCTGAGAGACTTCGACAGTCCCCGCCCCTACACACTACCCGATGCCTTTATCTTTCTGGCTGCTGTATGCCGCTCCAGCTTTGACAAAGCGCAGGAGCGCGAAACATGTAAGCAGGAGAGTCGGCATAGCAACCTTCCCCTTCACAGCCTTCCACGTGACAAGCCTCTCATGTGATCCACAGCCGCTCGGACAAGCGGCACTGCAAGCAGTGCAGCGTTCTCCAAGCTGCCTATGTGTACAGCTGATATCATCTGGTGACTAAGCTTGATCCTCACCACCCAGCGTGCAGCATTACACCTCTGCCTCCAAGCCGAACGCTTCAGATGGAGCTGAAATAAACACCTCCCCCTCGGTCATCAGACTGGACTCATCAGCTCTGCAGCCCATTGAACACCTATGAAGTGAGTGTCCCTAGGAACATTGTTCCATTCGTTTACACTGACTTTTTGGGTTCTTTCAGATGATTGATTGCATTCATTAGGCATTCGAAAGCTGTGCACATTGGTCTTTGGTTTTGACCTTTCCAAAGTTATAATTGAGAGATCTGAGGAGCTTTTCATTATCAAACATCTGTCCGTTTTATGATTGGTGTTTTTTATGTGTTTGAGATCCTGCAGGGATCAGATGTCTGTGTTCATTTTTTACATTTAATAAATGACATTTTAAAGTCTTTTTCACATCAATCTACTAGTCCCTCAGATAAGAACCTACATGTCATAGGTGTTTAAAGCAACATCTTGATGCTGGGTGTGCATGGGGCAGTAATACTAGTGGAGCAGATGTGTTGCCCTTTAGTAGTCCCAGACCGGTTAGTTCCCTTCCATTTTTAACTTTGATATATTAGAAGAATTTGGATCTCGTTAATTCGGGTCCATCGGACTGAGAAAAAGGGTAAAGAAGAAGGATAGTTAGAAGTTATATAGAGAAAAGGAGAAAGGAGAGAATTCAGAGACGAGGGGAAGAAGGGATTTGGGGAGGGGGGGAGGGGGGGATGAAAAAGATAAGATGAAAAACCTTGAGGCTTTACAACCACTTTAAGTGCTTCTCAGCACTCCTTATGTGTCATTGAAGCTTGAAGTCAGGGCCATTTTGTGCCCTCCTTTCCATAAATTGATTTTTCTTATTTTTTTTCTTCAGGCACAGGGCCATTTTGTGTGGTTTGTTCTGGATATTTGTATCTCACATAAGCGCCATGGCACTGGGGTTAATTTACGAAAACTGGAGAGTCCAAAATCTGGTGCAGATGTGCATAGAAACCAATCCGCTTCCAGGTTTAAGGCTAGGTTCACACTAGTGTGGGCTGTGCGTCCCGCATTTTGCATGGGCGTATCAGCCTGTCCATTTAAATGGGCTGCTGTGCCACGTGTACCGCACAGAAAAGGTTTGTGCACCTTTTTTAAAAACACGGTCGCAGGGAAACTGCCCATGCGGTTCCCCCAACCACACTGCAGGCTGAGATGCGTGGGGGTGCCATTCAGAATGAATGGCAGCCCCGCGTGTCTCGCAAGACCAGTGCACTGCGAGTGGTTGCAAGTATCGATGCAATTCCTGCAACCAGAATGCACAGTGCGGCTAGTGTGAACCTAGTGTAATGCAGGCCATACATGGGTCGGAGTCCGCACAAATTTTCTTTTGAAATTCAGAAATTCTGTGATGCGATGGCATCATTATCGATTTCAAAATTTGACCGACCAAGCCATCAATTTCACCTCATTTTGCTACAGAAAAGCATTTTCGTGGCCGGGAATCTTCTTTTCTTTCCAGGTCACAGCTCAGGGCTTGACTAACTCTGGGTCGCATTGGCGCCTAGAATTAGCAGCCTGGCACCTGGGCTAGACTGTGGCAGGTCTTGTCCCCATGCAGAAGCCCCCCACCCATCCCCCCCACAGGCGCACAGACTACAATGCTACGCTGGCCGATAATTGAGGCTGCGGCCTGCTGGAGCGAGATGCAGCTCTCGCTCTGTATACTGAGGGCATTGCCCTTAGCTTGCTTACACTGACAGGGGAACTGGCACCCTCTTCTGGTTGCCGGGGCTGTGACAAGCAGTCACTGATGACCTTCAGGGCTTCCCCTGCCTGCTGTCACTGCCCGACAGCTGGTAAGAGGTTGAAGGTGTTGCAGGGTCCTCTGGCCGTGAGTGGACGGAGTGTGGAGCAGCTGGTTGGAAAGGCTTCAGTTCTATTTACACACCCCCTCCCCCAAAACACGGAAACAGTTTTCCATTCATTATTATTTTTTTATTGTTTTTCATTATAAGTTTTGTTTTTTATTCTCTTCAGTTTTTCACTCTCTCCCTGCCGTGCCGGCCGTCTTCTGTTGGACAAGCATGCTGGAAAACCAGAAGCTGATCAGCGCTCTCAGCCAATGGCAGACAGCGCTGACCAGAGTGTTCTGTGGGGGGAATGTCCCCCTATCAGAACACAACAGTTCAGCGGGGGAGATCTCTGTACTAACATTTGGATTGTTAGTACAGCAGTTCCGACCTGAGCTGTTAGGTTTTTAACAGTGTGTACCAGGCTTTACATGCATATGCTGGCTAGAAGATGGACAGACTGTGATGCTGCCCGTCTCCCTTGGGCCTGTGTCCTACTGGGGATGGTCTACATGCCTTGTGCTGGGTAAAGTGCCCCCCACTCCTTATCCGAGGCTTTGCTTGCCCATCTGTGGGCCCGGAACTGGCATAACGGGTTCAGCAGGGTAGAGGGAAGGGAGGAGAGCAGACACTTGTCTGCTCTCCTCTCCATCTTGTTCTGACGCAGAAACTATGTATCCCTGTTGACCGTTTTCTTGGCCAGCGGTCGAGAAAGGGTTAAAACCGCTGACAATACGCCGCAATAGCGGTGCAGCTTCTTTAGGGCGGATTGCAGGCGCTATTTCTAACGCTATAACACCTGCAAAACGCCCTGGTGTGAAAGGGGTCTCAGTGAGCACAGGGGAGATATGCACATATAGGTATGTAAAATGGGGCACCTACGCATAAAAGTTAATTGCAATACGCGTTACATCTCGTCACGCACAAACTGGCTCCTAACTTTTTTAGCTGGCTCCTAGATTTAAATCCAGTTTTGTCAAGCCTTGTCACCACCGCTCATGCTCATTTCTTTTTCGATTATTTTTCACAGGATTCTTCCATCATTGTTTAGAAATGTGTTTGTTTTTCAAAATATTTCCAACTTGCCTGATTACTCAAATTTGATGGCCACGTGAAAATTGCCTGTTGCTGCGGCCCATGGTGCAAACTTTGAACAAAAAATTCTTGTTTGTGTGTGTGTGTTTTTTTTCCCCCTCAGAGATGGTATTTCCCCACCCACAAGAGATGTTCTTTTTTTCTCCCCCCCCCCCCTTGGAGATGTTCTTTTTCTCTCCCCCCCCCCTGGAGATGTTTTTTTTTTCCCCTCGGAGATGGTCTTTATCTCCCCCTCTCATCCCCCCACCCCTCAGAGATGGTCTTTTTTTCCCCCCTCTCATCCCCCCCACCCCTCAGAGATGGTCTTTTTTTTCCCCCTCTCATCCCCCCCACCCCTCGGAGATGGTCTTTTTTTTCCCCCTCTCATCCCCCCCACCCCTCGGAGATGGTCTTTTTTTTCCCCCTCTTATCCCCCCCACCCCTCGGAGACAGTCTTTTTTTTCCGTGTTTTTTTTCCCCCCTCGGAGATGGTCTTTCTCCCCCCCCCCCCCTCGGAGATGGTCTTTCTCCCCCCCCCCTCGGAGATGGTCTTTCTCCCCCCCCCCCCTCGGAGATGGTCTTTCTCCCCCCCCCCCTCGGAGATGGTCTTTCTCCCCCCCCCCTCGGAGATGGTCTTTCTCCCCCCCCCCCCCTCGGAGATGGTCTTTCTCCCCCCCCCCCCTCGGAGATGGTCTTTCTCCCCCCCCCCTCGGAGATGGTCTTTCTCCCCCCCCCCCCCTCGGAGATGGTCTTTTTTTCACCCTCTCAGAGATGGTCTTTAGAGATGGTCTTTCCCCCTCAGAGATGGTCTTTTTTTTATTTTCCCTTCTCATCCCCCGCCCTTCAGAGATGGTCTTTTTTTCCCCCTCTCATCCCCCCCCCCACCCCTCAGAGATGGTCTTTTTTTCCTCCCCCCTTAGAGTCAGTCTCCGCCGTCGTCGCCCCCCCCCCCCCCCCCCCGAGATGGTCTTTTTCCCACCCTCAGAGATGGTCTTTTTTTTTCCCTTCTCATCCCCCACCCTTCAGAGATGGTCTTTTTTCCCCCCCTCTCATCCCCCGCCACCCCTCATGGTCTTTTTTTTTTTTTGCAAACAAAAAAGCATCAGGCCCCTTTCACAATGCCGCGCCTTGAAAGTCACACTATTTTACCACGATTTTAGGGAATGCCTGTGTAAACTTGAGGTCTATGGACCTCAACTCTTGCATGAAAGGCAGACCAAAGTAGTACAGGGACTACTTTGAAGTCGGCAGGACTTGAAGTCGCACAGATATGGTTATCATTGGAAGTCATGGGGGCCGACTTTGCAGTCCCAAGTCGCACAGGTGTGAAAGGGGCCTTGCGGGCAGTACGCAATTGTTTCTGATTTCCACCCATGCATGGCTGGCTTTAGAAGTGGGTTGGTTTCTTTGCAGAGTTGCAGCAGATTTTGCACTCTCCAGTTTTAGTAAACCAGTTGCGGTGTGTTCTCCCAGTCAGACATGGCAATGGAAGGTGCTGTGTGGTGGTGTTTAGGTGTCTTTTATAGTGGACGTGGTGAGGTGGAGGGCAGAAGTCATTCCTTTGTTCCTTGTGGTGTATTGTCCCAGCTTTGCAGGGCCTGCTGCTACTAATGGCTCAGCTTATGGGCCAGCTGCTCCTATCCAGTAGGTGGTAATACTGAGGAAGCCCGTCTCTTTTATGACCATGTATGTGTTCATGCAAAGGGTTACTTTAGCTTTAAGAAACCCTTCCTTCTCCTGTCACTCATCTCCGTCCCTTTACTCTGATTCGCCAGCGCGCCCTTTTCCCGCCTCTCTTTATAGCCATGCCGGGGTTTCCTGCTCCATTTCGCAGGGGTCCCCCTTTCTTCACAACCACACTTCTTTTAGTGTGGGAACCTCCACGCGCCAACCCGACCCGGGCTCTCTTTGTGGGCAGCGAGCCTCCCCGCTAGCCACGCCCCCAGCAATGTGATGTTCATTGCCATTGGCAGTCCTTCGCGATCTATTCCAATTCCGGCCCGCCTACGGAAACCTTCGTGCACAATTATTGGTTAACAGGCATGTCATTCACGCCGTTATCCCGCCCGCCAGGCGCTGAAAGGCGAATGAGCTTCCGAAGTTCTTGGGATAATTGATGCGATTGGCTCGGGAGGATTAGCAAGTTAGGTTGTACGCTTGGTATATGTAGCCGGCAGCTGAGCACGCCGTTGCTTGTGCCGACGCTGTGAGAGGAAAATCGAGGCTGCTCCGGAGCGCATAGCCCGCCCCAAGCCGGATCTTTAGCAGGTAATTCAATCTCCTGACCGCTCGGTACTCTGAAGGAGGGCGTGGGGGAGGGTGTGTACGGGCTTTTGTAGAGCGGGCCTCGTTTCCTTTCTCCTTGAGACGACTCGCGGTGTATCTTGCGGCCTACCTGCCGGTCTCCGCCTCTACCCGGGCGGCTTCTCGTTATACCCGCCTTACTGTGTGTGCGATGACCGAGCAAACCCGCTAGGGGAATGGGGATGTTATAGGGGGGCTCCATTGGGGGGTATCAGGCTGGGCCTGCATTGTGACTGGAACCCTGGGCCATCCTCTCTCATTAGTAGGGTGTCTCCTCATCTGTACGTTGTTATTATAGGGAATGGGGAGCTGAGACTACCAGACCCCCCCCCCCCAATAGGCCCCATTCTCATTTAGAAAACACATTTTTTTTATTTTGTGTCACAACATAACCTGCCCTACGTGCCACACAAGCTCATGCGCCTTTTTTCAAGTGCAAATCCTGGCGCATACGTTGCACCGCAAGCGTGACATGGGGTTTTATTTATTTTTTTGCGTGTTTCAGAAATTCACAGATGTGAATGCAGCCTTGACGTGAGCTCTGCTAATCTCATGTACCCACCCAGATATGGGCATGTTATTTGAGACTTTTTGATTTGTATGAAGGGTTCTCAAAAAGAAATATTTGGGTTCAGTAAGGGTTGGAACCCGTCAAGTTTTTGAGATGTTCCCCCATGAGGGAGATTTACTATTTTCTTGGGGGACTTCTGCGAAATGGATCTTTTAAGCAGTCTATTCAAATGCACAATGGCGGACTTTCCATGTGAATGGGAGGTTTCCTTTCCTGCCACCCATACAAAAATGGTCTACAAAAAGACCTTAGACGATCTTCGCCTTTTAAAGCGAAGCTCTGCCATAAAGAGGAAAGTCTGCTTTTAAGGCCTCCTCCCCAGAGCTTTTGGGGGGGGGGGGGGGGTTACCCAATTTTGATAGGTATCCGCTCCCACCTCCGTTTCGGTCGCCTTGAGTCAGTGAGGTCGAACCTTGGCCCGCCCAGATGTTTTGGAATGACATTTCCCATAATGCTCCATTACACTGCAGAGTGTGCATGAGCAGCGTGGGAAATGTAGTTCCAAAACATCTAGGGGTGCCAAGGTTCGCCATCACTACCTTGGGTGATTGGCAGAGGACGTTCTCCACCGCGACCCCCCCCCCCCCGGCCTGGGTTCACGCGTGTGCATGGACGCTTGGGATAACATGCTTGGGAGTTTACTGTTTGTAGAATAAAAAAAGGAGGCTATGCCTCTTCCTGTCCTGCCACGCTGTCTACTGGGACACACACTGGTCCCAGAGACAGCACGGACAATTCCTATTGCGCTGCGCGACTCGCACATGCGCAGTAGGGAACCGGGAAGTGAAGCCGATTCGCTTCACTTACTGATTCCCTCACCTAGAATGGTGGCGGCAGCAGCCGAGAGCCGATCGATCGGCCTTGGCTGCCGGCATCGCTGGACCCCGGGACAGGTGAGTGTGCATTTATTAAAAGTCAGCAGCTGTAGTATTTATAGCTGCTGGCTTTTAATATTTTTTTTTTGTAGGTGGAATCCCTCTTTTAATAAAAGGACACTTGCTTGTCCAGGGATCCAGTGCTGTCCTCACCTGAGAGCCCTTTTAAAGCAGGGTGTTAAAAATCCTGCTTGGTGCATATTTGGTCAGCACCTCCCCATTGAAATAGATTGAAAATGCAACAAGAACACATGAAAAACACAACCCGTATTGTGTGTCTGATGCATTTTTTTTTTTGTCACATGACATAAGAGAAACACACCATTAGTAGCATAGCAAAATCAGTCATTTTCGGTAGCTGTTATCGCCACCCCCAACACTGAAACCCCTATTTTCGGTGGCCAATAATTTTGGTGCATCACTACTGGCAATCGTTCTTTCCAGGAAATAGTGGAAAGGTGGTGATGGGAAATGCTTTCAGTGGGGAATCTTGTTCGTGTGACCTCCAGGAAGGGGGCATCTGAGGCTTTGGGACAGGAAGTGCAGGAGGCCAACCGAACAGGACTCATGCAGCAAAAGTGAAACTGACTGCATTCCAACCCTTTCATGCACTGTCTGAGGGGAAAAAACTGCCTTTTATGCCCTTCAACTTTAGCATAGAGGTCAGTGTTCCCTGCAGCCCCCCATGCATTGGGATACCTGATCAGAATGATCTCAATGTGGGTGTAGATTTAAAAAAAATAAATAAATAAACATGTCATACATGCTCTGCAGTTGGTTTTGCACAGAGCAGCCCAGATCCTCCTCTTCTTGGGTCCCTCTGCTCCTGGCCCCTCCCTCCTATCGAGTACCCCCACAGCTAGCAGCTTCCTATGGGGGCATCCGAGCCGAGTTACAGGTCTGTGTATCTATTCAGACACATAGCCCTGATCCGGCCCTCTATCCCCCGATTGGCTAATTGACTTTGACAGCCGTGGGAGCCAATGGCACCTCTGCTGTGTCTGTCAATCAGGAGGAGAGTTCCAGACAGCTAAGACACTCGTGGACATTGCTGAAGAGAAATGGGACACAGGAAAGTAATTTGGGGGAGCTGGGGAGGCTGCTACACAGGTTAAATCACAGATAAATCTTTTTTTTTTTTTTTTTTTTCCTTTACAACACCTTTTTAATACTGTATAAACATTTGAGCAATATTGATTATCTGACCACTTCAATACAGGGCACTTGCACCCCACCGCTTTTTACAAATAAGTAATTTTTCACTGATAACCAGGCCACCAATTATCAGTGTAAATGATGTGCTGACAGTCTTGCCGGTTATCGGCTCTTCTTTTTTCCCACAGACACTACAGAAAGGACTTCAGATAACCAGCCAGTCTGTTTACATTGTGATCAGCTGTGATTGGACAAAGTTGATCACCTGGTAAAGGGCTGCTGTAATTGGCTCTTTACTCAAATCTGTGACCAGCTGTGTAAAGCTGGGGGGGGGGGGGGTGGTAGGTGCAAAGCGAGTACCTGGTTTTGACAGGTACCCGGTTCCTCTTCTGGGTAAGATGTCATGGCGATCTATGAGTATGTTTGTTTGGGCCCTCCTCCTTAACACTAACAAATTAAAGCTTAAAGGGTTTTTTTTTTTTAAATAACAAACATGTTATACTGGCCTCCACTGTGCAGCTCGTTTTGCACAGAGTGGCCCCGAACCTGCTCTTCTAGGGTCCCTTGGCAGCTGTCTCTGCTTCTTCCTGCAGGTACTTCTCACATTCATGCAAGCTCCCTCGCATGGTGAGAAGTACCTGCGGGTGCGCTCCGTGATACAGCCGGCGGTTATAGCCGCTTGCTGTATCACACATTTACCTTTACAACCCCTTTAACTACAGCAGCTTCCGTTGTTGTTTTTTTTGGGATAAGGTTTTACATGTGTAACACTGACCCCTGAAGGAGCTGCTGGTTTTATTCGTCTTACCATTACCTTCTTGACCTCGTCTCCGTCTAGGGCAGGGGTGCCCAACCAGTGGCCCGCAGAGCCTTCTGATGTGGCCCGCGACCTCCTGCTTTGGGATAGCAGGTTCTCACGCCAAGATCGTGGGCTGCCAACCCGCCATCCCAAAGCATCAATGTTTTAAATGAAGCCAGCGGTAGAGGAAGCAAGCGGCTGCGCAGGGAACAGAGCCGCCTTTTGCAGATTCTTCCTGTATAGCGCAGGCTCCTGTTCCAAGTGGAGCGATACAAAATGCATTCTGCCTGGGACAGCAACAGCCGGCGATACCTGAATGGAAGACTGTTATTAAAGGTAAGTTTATTACTAAAACAGTGTATATATGTGCATATCTGTTCTGCAGTGGTTACTGGGCTGCTTTCAAACTGATCTGCAGGTGCAGCGCATTGCACCTTCTGGTTACCTTCACTGAGTCATACACTTCTGTTATTATCTGTGGGTTGCACCACACCTGTAGGATATAATAGACATCAATGGCAAAGTGCAGCTAACCTGCAGGAAAGCCACAGGTGCACTGTACTGCACCCGCAGTACAGGTAAACTGTCGCACATCAGTGTGAAATCAGCCTTAGGCCCCTTTCACATGATCAGTTCAACCCACACGGACCCTCCATTCACCTCAATAGGGTGGCAGATGTAAACGGACTTGTATCCATTTGCACCCACCTACCTCCAATCTGATCCACTAAAAAAACACAGAAGGGGATCTGTCCCCTTACATCTGGTTGGATCGGAGAGGGGGTCCCATAGAGTAGAATGGGCTGTGTCCAGAGCGGACATGGATCTGTCTTCTGTCCACTCCACTTATTGTGGTCCGCAGCCAGTTACCAAGTCGCTTAAGTGGCCCTCGCTCTTCAAAAGGTTGGGCACCCCTGGTCTAGGGTTTCCAGTAGTAGATGGCCCAAAGTAATGTAGAAACTGACACACTGATTCTTCTTTTCGGTTATTTGAAAGCTAAAACAGTCTCTCAATTGAGGGTTAAGGGAAATTTCAGGTACTTTTGGACTGCAGGAATGGAAAGTCTCTTGTAGAAGAAATCCAGAGAAAAAACGTTTCACAGCTGTATTGTCGCAACCCCCGGATAGACCTCCTCTCACTAGGCATAGCAGCCGGTAGGGCGTTAAACAAAACAAAGTCTCTGCCACAGACTTGGATGTAATTGAGGGACGTAGATGAATTTAAATAGCTATCATACAGTACCAGTATCTCTCAGCCGGTCCGGCGATACCGTATGAGTGTAGATCCATGAAGTATCCTTCAACTGAGCCTTCAGGCTCCTTCAGAGAAGCCAGCCAGTTGCTGGGCCTCTCCTTAGATGAGACGACACTGGACCACCGTTGAATCCTTAGGCCCCGATATCCATTCAGGCCTGTCCCTGCAGTTGCTTCGCCTCGGGCTTTCCAGCCCCGAGGTTTGGAATTCCATGTATCCGCACCTCAGACCAGGAAGGCCACGAGGGCTGGTCAGGAGGACCAAACAGACAGAAAATATGTTCTGGGCCGGAACCCCGAAATATACGTGATGTCAGTGCCTTTAAATGCCACCTCCCAGAATGCACAGCAGGAGAACACTCTCACTGGGCTGGTTCCAAGAGAGAATGGCATTCAATACACCCAGCTAAACTGTTCTCACACTTGCCGGCAGTGACAGCGACACCCACGGCCAAGGAGAACTCGGTGCAATCCAGCTAGACTGGTACTGAAACCATCATTTAGCAAAATTAGCCCTAAAACCCAACTGTGGTTTCAGGAATATTAATTTAAAAAAACAAATAGCTCATACTCGTCAGGAGCCGGTGCTACACATGAATAAACAAACCTGACTATCGTAAGCACCCCTGTCAGTAGTAAATAGTTTGTCTCAATAACTGAAATCTGCTTGTTTTGAAAAACTGATGTGTTGGTCAGAGATCACCAGGTGAAAATTAACAAGAGCCTGAAAAGGAAAACTAATGCAGCCATCACAACTTGGAATTGAAATATTTGGTTTTGGGTTTAATATGGCTTTAAGTCAGAACTAAACCATCCTATCCTTCACAACCATGGAAGCTGCCATCTTAGCCTCTTGTTGATCTGCAGTAGCCATGGTTCTGCACTTGTGATCAACTGTGAAACCAGTCATTTGACTTGACAGATCAGCTGAGAGCTAGCATAAGCATACTTGTAATCGTAAAAGTGCTCATCCTAGGCATGCCTCATGTAACTGTTATCGTGAAACACTTGATTCAATGGATTTAGTTTCACTTAAAGGTAGAGCTGCACAATTAATCATGAAAAAAATCGCGATCTTGATTCACCTGTTACCCCCCCCCCCAAAAAAAAATCCTCCTGCTGATAGTAGGGGATTCTTTCATATAAACAAGTGTCAGCTGTCAAGAGATCATCCCTAGCAATCTGCCAAGTTTAGAACTTGAAACATTGTAACTAACAGCTTACTTCTTAGATCAAAGGGATGGAACTTCTGTGTAAATGCAGGAAGTTTAACCACTTAAAGTCTAAAGCTTTTTCTGACATGTCTTAAGTTATTTTTTGCTAGAAAATAACTTGGAACCCCCAAACATAATATATATTAGAAAAAAATATATATATATATAATCTCTATCACTTTTTAGCAGAGACCCTAGGTAATAAAATGGCAATTGCTGCAATATTTTATGTCGCACTGTATTTGCCCAGCGGTCTTTCAAATGCAATTTTTTGGGAAAAGACACACTTCAATAAAAAGAGTAAAGTTAGCACAATTTTTTTAATTTTAATGTGCAAGATGTTATGCCGTGAGAATCGTGATCTATCTTCTAAGCAAACAAAAATCGTGATTCTCATTTTAGCCAGAATCGTGCAGCTCTACTTAAAGGGACACAAAATTTTGTTTACATCAATCATTCTAAAATAAGTATACTACGGATCCTTGCGTTCTACTTGTATTTAAACATGTTGGATTTATTCAATATAATTGTGAGTTTAGTGTCACTTTAACCACTTCAATACCGGGCACTTAAACACCTTCCTGCCCAGACCAATTTTGAGCTTTCAGCGCTGTCGCACTTTGAATGACAATTGCGCAGTCATGCTACACTGTACCCAAATGAAATTTGTATCATTTTTTTTCCCACAAATAGAGCTTTCTTTTGGTGGTATTTGATCACCTCTACGGTTTTTATTTTTTGCTAAACAAATAAAAAAATACCGAAAATTTTGAAAAAAAAAGTTTTTTTTTGTTTCAGTTTAAAAACTTTGCAAATAAGTAAGTTTTCTCCTTCACTGATGGGGTTACACTGATGGGCAATGATAAGGTGGCATTGATGGACACGGATTGGCATGGGTTAGCGGCACGGATTGGCATGGGTTAGCGGCACGGATTGGCATGGGTAGGCACTGATAGGCGGCACAGATGGGAACTGATAGGCGGCATTGTATTATAATATATTGCACTAATGGATGCCAATCAGTGCCAATCAATAATGCATGCCAATCAGTGATGCCCATTGTGGGCACTAATTGGCATCCATTATGGGCACTGATTGGCATTCATTGTGGCACTGACTAGAATCCCTGGTGGTCTAGGGTGGCATACCTTGTCCTTGGCATCCCTGGTGGTCTGGTGGCGTCCCTGGTGGTCCAGTGTGGGCATCCTCGGGGGGACTGTGCTGATAATCGATCAGCACAGACCCCCCCCCCTGTCAGAAGAGCAGCCGATCGGCTCTCCTCTACTCGCGTCTGACAGACGCGAGTGAGGAAAAGCCGATCACCGGCTTTTCCTATTTGCACTGTGATCAGCCGTGATTGGACACGCCTGATCACGTGGTAAAGAGTCTCCGTCGGAGACTCTTTACCGAGATCGTAGTTGCCAGGTGTCAGACTGACACCCCGCAACAACGATCGCCACGATGCGCGCCCCCGGGGGCGTGCAGCGGCTCATAATCCTGATCACGTCATATGACGTCAGGATTATGAAACCACTTTGCCGCCGTCCATTTGCTATAGGGCGGGCGGCAAGTGGTTAAATAAAAGCTGTCCTTTGTGTTTTTTATTTTTTTTTACTTTGAGCTTCTAAGCCTTGTAATATGTATGCTTTAGCACACTGGTAAACAAATTAATGACATTCTGGAGCCAGTCTGTCCAAGGAACTATCTGGATTTATTTATTTTGTTTTTAAGAGCCCGCTCCATTGGCAACAACTAGAGAATCAAGTTAGGTGCTGCAGTTTTTAAGGCATTATTGGTTACCTGGCACCTGGGATTTGTCAGTGAAATTTTAGTATTTAGTTACTGGCTGGTAACATAGGGTTGTTTAGTTCATGGACTCCCTTGTAGTTGCCGGTGGACCTTTGATTAAGTGGATACCAGAATTGTTCAGTTTAGACATCCCATTGCTAGGTGGTAAACAGGTGGCACTAGAAGGCTAGTTAAAGGTGTTGTAAAGGTAGGTTGTTTTTTTTTTAAAATGTATATATTAATGCATTCTAGGCATTAATATAAATAGCCTTCTGTGTGCAGCAGCCTCCACCAGGGCTTGACAAATTTGCTTGAAATATAGGAGCCAGGTCGGTAACGGCGATCCGGACCTGTCCCTGGCCTGAGATGGAGACGAGTGAGGGGAAGATAGCGCCGTGCCCCCCCCCCCCCCCCCCCTCCAAGTTATTGCCTATAGCTCTTAGACTGGAGGGACATTTTTATTTTTTTTTTATTTAATTGCATTTTAGTGTAAATATGAGATATGAGGTCTCTCTGACCCCAGATCTCATATTTAAGAGGACCTGTCATGCTTTTCTATTAGAAAGAAAGGATTTTTACATTCCTTGTAATAAGAATAAAAGTGACCGATTTTTTTTTTTTTTTTTTTTTAAAGAACAGTGAAAAAAAATTTTTTTTTTTAAACGCGTCCTGTCCCGCCCGCATATGAAAGCAGTGTTCAAACCACACATAGGTGGTATCGCTGTGATCGGTAGAGCGAGAGCAATAATTCTAGTCCTAGACCTCCTCTGTAACTCAAAACATGCAACCTGTAGAATTTTTTTTTTTTTTTTTTTTTTTTTTTTTTTATTAAACGTCGCCTATGGAGATTTTAAAGGGTAAAAGTTTGTCGCCATTCCATGAGCGGGTGCAATTTTGAAGTGTGACATGTTGGGTATCAATTTACTCGGCGTAACATTATCTTTAACAATATGAAAAAATTGGGCTAACTTTACTGTTGTCTTATTTTTTTCTTAAATAAATTTTTCCCCAAAAAAGTGTGCTTGTAAGTCCGCTGCGCAAATACGGTGTGACAGACAGTATTGCAACAACCACCATTTTATTCTCTAGGGTGTTAGAATAAAAAATGTATATAATGTTTAGGGGGTTCTAAATAAAGGGAAGGAGATAGGCAGGCAATAAAACAAAACAGGCAGAGGAAGCTCCATTTGCATTGCTGGTTGTCATACCAACAGCCACCACAAGAGGGCGCCAGATTCCAGAAGGAATCATAGGACCGCAGAAGGCCTCAAAGTCCCGGCCTCAATTACCGGCGGAACGGCCCGATGTGATCACGTCGGGGGGGGGGGGGGGTCCACGGGCACAGGATACCCCCAGCTGTGCTGCGCCAGGTCGCTAATTCTAGTCGCAAATGCGACCTGGCGCCCGGGTTTTGTCGAGCCCTGGCTTCCACTAATACTTACCAGAGCCCCATCTCTGTCCAGCAATGTCGACGAGTCCCTTAGCCATCCAAGACTCTCCCTCCGGACTGGCTGAGACAGCAGTTGCACTATTGGCTGTCAGTCAAAGTCAGCCAATCAGGAGAGAGGGGGTGGGTTCGAAGCCGCGGCTCCGTATCTGAATGGACACAAGGAGCTGTGACTCGGCTCAGGTGCCACCATAGCAAGCTGCTTGCTGTTGGGGCAATCAACAAGAGGGAGGGGCCAGAAGCACAGAAGAGGAAGATCTGGACTGTTCTGTGCAAATCCACTGCACAGAGCAGGTTAGTATAACATGTTTGTTGTTGTGTTTTTTTTTTTTTTTTTTTTTAAACAAGGCTTTCCAATCTTTTTAAGACTTTGTGCTGCTTGGCAGAATGTAGCCAGTCAACCAGAATCATTTGTCTTTTGGCGAAGATCAAGCATAGTATTTGTTCTTATTGTCCAGTAGGGGTGCTCCACCTCTGCTTTTTTTTGCAGGCATGACCATCTGTATAGCATCCCTACTATTATGATGGGGCCTGAGGGACTTTTTCCATGAGATGGAATCCAAATTAAGCTCCTATCTGTTAAGCGGGGGGGGGGGGGGGGTCAGTTAAACTGCCCTAGTGGGGAGGGTTTTGGGGGTCCAAGTGCCCCTGGTTTTGAGCAGTGCTACCTTGTCTGGTCAAGGGATGGGAAAACGCAGTCTTCAGTGTCAAGTGGCAACATGGGGGTGCTGTTGGTATCCGGCCAAACTGAGTGATCGAGGGAGAAGAGCCTTTGTCGGTGAGTTGACCAAGAGCCCGATGGCCACTCTGACAGAGCTCCAGCTTTTCTCTGAGAGCGGAGAACCTTCCAGAAGAACAACCATCTCTGCAGCACTCTACCAATCAGGCCTGTATGGGAGAGTGGTCACACATCAGCAAAATGTATATGACAGCCCGCTTGGAGTTTGCTAAAAGGTGCCTGAAGGACTCTGACCATGAGAAACAATATTCACTGGTCTGATGAAACAAAGATTGAACTCATTGGCCTGAATGACAAGCATCATGTCTGGAGGAAACCAGGCACCACTCATCACCTGGCCAATACCATTCCTACAGTGAAGCATTGTGGTGGCAGCATCATGCTGTGGGATGTTTTTCAGCGGCAGGACCTGGGAGACCAGTCAGGATTGAGGGGGAATAAGAATGAAGCAACGTAGAGAGACATCTTTATTGAAAACCTGATACCAGATACCACGGTTTCCTGCACTGTGTTCTAGTGTGAACCTAGCCCAAATGATTTTATGAATACAGACCTATAATTGTGTCTTTGTCTGCCAGGAGTTATGCTTTAATCCTGTAAATCATGAGGTAATATTTTGTAGGACTAAAGGGATGTACAACCCGAATTATAAAGGGCTATTAATGCCTCATGCTTGCACATAGGACGTTTAAAGCCCCATACACACTATCAGTTTTTCTGCTGAGTTTTTCCTTCAGATTTACCAAAACCATATAATATGAGGTCAAACCTTAGGAGTTTCAATTTGTATGCAATCAGGCAGGCCCTTACACTACATGGTTTTGGTAAACCTGAAGGAAAAACTGATGGCGTGTATGGGGCTTTACTCTCCTAGAAGCCAGCAGTGTTTTGGTATAAAATAATGCATGACTCTTTTAACCACTTGCCGACCGCCGCACGACGATATACGTCGGCAGAATGGCACGGGCAGGCATATGGGCGTATATATAAGTCCCTGCCTGCCCGCGGGAGGGGGGCCCGATCGGGCCCCCCCCCCCGGTGCCTGCGGCGGTCGGCATTCCTTCGAGAGCGATCCGGGATGAGGGGACGGCCATTCATTCATGGCCACCCCCTCGCGATCGCTCTCGACGAATGGAAATCCTTCGTGACATCACTTCCTCTCCTGTAATGTAAACACAGGAGAGGAAGTGATGTATTCTCTCCTCCGTATCGGTATTTTTCGTTCCGGCACCGAGGAGAGAGGTTCGGTGAGTTGCACCAACACACCCCACATACAGTAGAACATGCCAGGCACACTCACACCCCCCCTTTACTTCCCGATCACCCCCCCAATTACCCCTGCCCCCCCAGTCACAGTGACACCAATTGCTTTTTTTTTTTTTATTTTTTTTTTTTTGCATTGGTGTCATTTGTGACTGTAATAACTGTTAGGGCAGTTAGGGTTAGCCCCCTTTAGTTCTAAGGTACCCCCCTAACCCCCCCAATAAAGGTTTAACCCCGTGATCACCCCCCGTCGCCAGTGTCACTAAGGCTGGGTTCACATTGCAGCGGTTTGAGAACGGATGTGATTCGCACCGCACTGCAGTGCAAATCACATCCGATCTCTGTGCGATTCGAGTTCAGCCATACAGATAGTATGGCTGAATTCGTGTCGCACCCGCCGCAAACTCGCACGGGACCCTTTTTTTGGTCCGCAGCAGAATCGGATCGCATGGGTGTTCACACCATGTGATCCGAGTTTGCAGATCGCACTGCGATATGCGAACTGATCTGGGGGTGTCATTAACATTTCACTGACACTCCCAGCAGTTCGCATAGGGCAGTGTGAACTGCCGCCGGGAGGCATGCGATGCGGGAACCCGCCGCGGATTCGTGGCGTTCCCGCATCGCTCCAGTGTGAACCCAGCCTAATAAGCGATCGTTTTTCTGATCGCTGTATTAGTGTCACAGGTGACGCTAGTTAGGCAGGTAGGTATTTAGGTTCGCCGCAACTTTTTATAGCGCCAGGGACCCCCATATAGCCCCCTGATTGCCCCCTAGTTAACCCTTTCACCAGTGATCACCATATAACTGTTACAGGTGACGCTGGTTGGTTAGTTATTTTTTTATAGTTTTAGGGCACCCGCCATTTATTACCTAGTCTCACTAGTGTACCCCTAAATTTAGGGGTGTCTACTTTCCAAAATGGGGTCATTTGGGGGGGGTTTGTGCCATCTTGGCATTTTATGGCCTTCAAAACTGTAACGCCCTTAGAAAGCCTGAAGGCGGTGCTTGGTTTTCGGGGCCCCGTACGCGGCTAGGCTCCCAAAAAGTCCCACATATGTGGTATCCCCGTACTCAGGAGAAGCAGCAGAATTTATTTTGGGGTGTCATTTCACATATGCCCATGGCATGCGTGAGCAATATATCATTTAGTGACAACTCTGTGAAAAAAATAAATAAAAAAAAAGTTTGTAATTTTCCCGCAACTTGTGGCAAAATATAAAATATTCCATGGACTCAACATGCCTCTCAGCAAATAGCTTGGGGTGTCTTCTTTCTAAAATGGGGTCATTTGTGGGGGTTTTGTGCCATCTTGGCATTTTATGGCCTTCAAAACTGTAATAGGTAGTGAGGAGTGAAGTCAAATATTTACGCCCTTAGAAAACCTGAAGGCGGTTCTTGGCTTTCGGGGCCCCGTACGCGGCTAGGCTCCCAAAAAATCCCACACGTGTGGTATCCCCGTACTCAGGAGAAGCAGCAGAATTTATTTTGGGGTGTCATTTCACATATGCCCATGACATGTGTGAGCAATATATCATTTAGTGACAACTTTGTGTAAAAAAAAAAAAAAAAAAAAAATATATATATTTTTTTGTCATTATTCAATCGCTTGAGGCAAAAAAATAAAATATTCGATGGGCTCAACATGCCACTTATCAATTTCCTTAGGGAGTCTACTTTCCAAAATGGGGTCATTTGGGGGGTTTTGTACTGCCCTGCCATTTTAGCACCTCAAGAACTGAGATAGGCAGTCGTAAACTAAAAGCTGCATAAATTCCAGAAAACGTACCTTAGTTTGTAGATGTGACAACTTTTGCGCAAACCAATAAATATACAGTTATTGACTTTTTTTTTTACCAAAGACATGTGGCTGAATACATTTTGGCCTAAATGTATGACTAAAATTGAGTTTATTGGATTTTTCTAATAACAAAAAGTAGAAAATATCATTTTTTTTCAAAATTTGCGGTCTTTTTCCATTTATATCGCAAAAAATAAAAATCGCAGAGGCAATCAAATACCATCAAAAGAAAGCTCTATTTGTGGGAAGAAAAGGACGCAAATTTTGTTTGGGTACAACATTGCATGACCGCGCAATTACCAGTTAAAGCAGCGCAGTGCCAAATTGTAAAAAGACCTCTGGTCATTTACCAGCAAAATGGTCCGGTCTGAAAGTGGTTAAAAGTGTCTAATGCTTTTACAAGCATTTAGGCTAGGGGTGCACCGAATGGAAATTTTGGTGTCAAACTAAAATGCAGGATGTACTTTGCCAAAAATATTTTTTTTAAACTATTTTTTATAGATAATCGTAGTCTATTCAAATTTTTAATTTCATACATATTAAATTGAATATGAATTTATTGGCACTTTTTTTTTTTTTTTTTTTTTTTTTTTTGCACAAGAAAAGCTCAAGAAAAATGCAGTCTGCAGTCTCTAAACATCTCTTGCATCATCATGTCCTCAGTCTCTGACCATCTCTTTTATCGTCATGTCCTCAACTGTTAAATAGTATTGGCAAAATTTCCATTTGGTGCACCTCTAGCAGACGTGATACAGGAGATCGATGCAGCCCGTCTGTGCCCATAAGATGCAGCCTGTCTAGACACACATTTTAGACAGGTTTATGGGGGGATTGTGTGTAGTGTGGGGTTTTATTTTATTTTATTTAATTTTTTTTTTTTTATTCTCTGCCCAAACTCTGCTGTTCCTTGATCCACTGGCAGTGTTTTTTTTTTTTTTTTCCTCCTACCACTAAACTCTGCTAAAAGTCTGTGCATGGACACATAGGCTAACATGCAGGGAAATGCCTGACACCCCTAGGAGCAGCTGTAAAAACATCCAGTGATCATGAGCCCTTAGTATGGCAGCAGAATGAACTTTTACTGACCTTTTGCCACTTTCAGGACCTACACTATACAGGTGTGTCTCATAAAATTGGCATATCATCAAAAATTTCATTTTTTTTCAGTAATTTTATTGAAAAAGTGAAACCAAAATATTTTGTATAGATGCGTTACACACAGTGATGTATTTCAAGCATTTTTTTTCTTTTAATTGTGATTATGGGACCTATTTTCTTTTAATCTATTACATAGGACCTATTAAGATTTTTAATACAGAAATATTGGCTTACTAAAAAGCATGGCCATGTATATTATGCACCCAATGCTTGGATGGTGGCTCCTTTTGCATGATTGGCATCAGTATGGCATGGAGGTGATCAGCCTGTGGCACTGCTAAGGTGTTATGGAAGCTCAGGTTGCTTTGATAGCGGCCTTCAGCTCGTCTGCATTGTTGGGTCTGGTGTCTCTCATCTTCCTCTTGATGATACCCCACAGATTCTCTATGGGGTTTAGGTCAGGCATGTTTGCTGGCCAATCAAGCTCAGTGAAACCATGAGCATTAAACCATGTATTGGTACTTTTGGCAGTGTGGACTGGTGCCAAGTCCTGCTGGAAGATGAAACCAGCATCTCCATATAGCTGGTCAGCAGAGGGAAGCATGAAGTGCTCTAGAATTTCCTGGTAGAGGGCTGTGCTGACTGGTCTTGATAAAATACAGTGGACCAACACCAACAGATGACATAATTCCTCAAATCATTACTGACTGTGAAAACGTCACACTAGACCTTGTGCAACTTGAATTTTGTGCCTCTCCACTCTTCGTCCAGACTCTGGGACCTGTATTTCCAAACGAAATGCAAAATTTTCCACAGTGTTTGTGATTTCGGAAGCCATGTCATCTGCTGGTGTTTGTCCTCTGTATTTTATCAAGACCAAAGTCAGCGCAGCCCTCTACCAGGAAATTCTAGAGCACTTCTTGCTTCCTTCTGCTGACCAGCTTTATGGAGATGCTGGTTTCATTTTCCATCCGGACTTTGCACCTGCCCACACTGCCAAATATACCAATACCTGGTTTAATGATAATGGTATTGCTGTGCTTGATGGGTCAGCAAGCTCTCCTGACCTAAACCCCATAGAGAATCTGTGGGGTATTGTCATGAAGATGAGACCCCCAGACCAACAATGCAGACAGGCCTAAGGCCACTATCAAAGCAACCTGGACTTCCATGACAACTCGGCAATGCCACAGGCTGGCTGCCACTCTGCACTGATGCAGTAATTTATGCAAAAGGAGCCCCGACTAAGTATTGAGTGTGTACTATGCTGTACATGGACATACTTTTCAGTAACATTTCCTTATTTATTTTTTATTGGTCTTATGTAATAATCAAATTTTGAGATACTGAATTTTGGGTTTTCGTTAGCTGTAAGCCATAATCATCAAAATTTAAAAGAAGGAAATGCTTGAAATATATCACCGTTGTGTAACTCATCTAATATAAGATATTTTAGTTTCACTTTTTGAATTGCATTACTGAAACAACTTTTTTGATCTTCTAATTTTATGAGATGCACCTGTATAATGGCCAATGTGCTTCAAGGCTTTTAAAAAAGGAAAAAAAAACTACAAAAGTTCTAACTTGATAGTAATAGTGCGACCAGCTTTTGCGCTTTCTTTTTCTCCTGGTAGCAGCTCATAGAAATTTGAGAACAAGTTATTTCCAGTTGCCATAAATAGCATGTCCTTCTGTAGATAGACTTTCAGTTGTAGCATGTTTCACTCTAGCCTGCATTTGCTCTCTGTGGTTTGATTTAAAGTGGTTGTAAACCCTTACAGACCACTGTAGCTATCCAGGATATTTCCTAAACCTGTACGGTTTAGGAAATATCCCCTGTATTTGCATGTGCTGACGTCATAGGCACATGGGCATTGACACAAACTGAAGCATTGGCTCATATGTGACGTTGCTTCAGCCAGTGTGCTGTTACCATACGCATGGGTGGGAGTGACGTTGTTGTGACTCCGGCCAATCATCGCATCGGAACTGTGATACCCGGAAGTAATCCCCAGGGAGTGGTGTCGAGCACCACAGTGAGGGCTTCGATCTCAGGTGAGTATTACATAATGAGCTAGTATGCTATGGTGAGGGATACAGTGAGGGGCAATCGCATCCAATGATGCGGTGCGCCGGGGGCAGGGCTGAGTGATACAGCCGGCAGCCATAGCCGCTCACTGTATCACGGGAGTGAGCCCGCAAGCACTTCTCACCTTGTGGGTGGAGCAGAGACCAGGTTCGGGGCTACGCTGCAAAACGATCTGCACAGTGGAGGTAAGTATAACATGTTTGTTTTGAAAAAAATAAATAAAATAATAATGTAAATACCTTTACAACCCCTTTAAGTGGTTAAGATTGTGTTGGAAAATAGACCATTTAAGGGCCGGTTCACACTGCAGGCGAGGCGACTCCGACTTGCCTCGCCGCGACCTGCCGCGGCCTCAGCGGCGACTTGCAAATGACTTCTGTATAGAAGTCAATGCAAGTCGCCCCGAGGTCGCCCAAAAGTAGTACAGGAACCTTTTTTCTGAGTCGGAGCGACTCAAGTCGCTCCTCTCAGAACGGTTCCATTGTACAGAACGGGGGCGACTTGCGAGGGCGAGTCGTGTCGCCTCGCATCGCCCGCTGTGTGAACCGGCTCTAAGGCTTTCCTTGTTTTAACAGATTAACACCCGATAACCATCAGGCAACGCATTATTATTTTTTTTTTCTGTTCTAGAAGTGACTTCACCAAAAATTAATACAGACTGTAATGTTCTTTACTTCCCTGACTGTAATAGCTTACCTTTATTGACCAATCTGTTTGCTTGGTCACTAAAGAATAAGTGTACTTATGGAATAGCAAGGCTTGATTTGAGCTACCAGAACTGTGACCTAGGAGTAACTGTAGGGAGATATCCACCATGCATACACAAAAATCACTTGGAGTAAATGGGGGCTGGTCACTACATAGTGGTTTCATGAGTAAGCGTTGTCCGGCAACTTCTGTTTATGGCAACTGGCTGTATACACCAGAAGCTTTTCTAATTGTCCTGCAGTGTGAATATTTATAGAATGTCACAGCGTCAAAAAACGCAGTGCTTATTTTTTGTGAACTTTTGCCTACCTCGGGTTAGGATGTGCCAACTCTTGAGTAAAAACAGATGGCAAGTGCTACAGTAGCAGCAGGTGCAGTCTTATAACAGATTGTAGCTTGTGCCTTGCCTTCCAAAACCCAGACATTCAGTCCTGCAAGGAATACTTTGGCTGTGTGATTTATGGTTTTAAGGGCATGGCTTGCTTCAAGAGCTGTAGATATTCCCTACACACAGCCCAAGGTGAAAGCAACTTTTGAGTAACTTGGGATCTCAGTTAATCACTTAAAATTCTTGAATAAACTTATTGTGATCATGGTTGCTTTGAGAGTAGTGGGTGGGTGTTTTTTTTTATTTTAATTTTTTACAGGTCTTAACAGGTAAAGTTAGCCAGCTGGTTTGTTTGACAGAGACTGCATCTAGTTGGCTCTACACTTTGCTTCTACAAATGTCAAGCAGATTTAAGTTGATCTGTTTTGCAAGAACTCTATGCACTTAGCAAGCACTTTTCGTCTTTGACTGTGGTTGATGGTTGCATTCATTATTCGCACATCTGCCATAACTTGATCTAAAGCTCCTCTATGGAAATGGGGGTTTAAAATATATACCGTATATACTCGAGTATAAGCCGAGATTTTCAGCCTCTTTTTTGAGGCTGAAAGTGCCCCCTCGGCTTATACTCGAGTCACCGCTGTCTGACTGCTCGATCAGCGTATCGAGCAGACAGACGGCGGACATTAAAATTCAAAAGCCGCGCCTCCTTCTCCGCCTCCGCCTGTGATAGGCGGAACACTGAATTTCCCAGCAGTCAGTGTTCCGCCTATCACGGACATCCGTTCATTCTCATACTACGGACGAGTATGAGAGGATGTCCGTGATAGGCGGAACACAGGCTGCTGGGAAATTGAGTGTTCCGCCTATCACAGGCGGAGGACGGAGGCGCAGCTTTTGAATCGTAGAATGGCCGCCGAGAAGAGCGGCGATCCATCGGCACGACACGGGGCGGAGGAGGCACGGGACAGAGGAAGGCACGGGACAGAGGAAGGCACGGGACAGAGGAAGGCACGGGACAGAGGAAGGCACGGGACAGAGGAAGGCACGGGACAGAGGAAGGCACGGGACAGAGGAAGGCACGGGACAGAGGAAGGCACGGGACAGAGGAAGGCACGGGACAGAGGAAGGCACGGGACAGAGGAAGGCACGGGACAGAGGAAGGCACGGGACAGAGGAAGGCACGGGACAGAGGAAGGCACGGGACAGAGGAAGGCACGGGACAGAGGAAGGCACGGGACAGAGGAAGGCACGGGACAGAGGAAGGCACGGGACAGAGGAAGGCACGGGACAGAGGAAGGCACGGGACAGAGGAAGGCACGGGACAGAGGAAGGCACGGGACAGAGGAAGGCACGGGACAGAGGAAGGCACGGGACAGAGGAAGGCACGGGACAGAGGAAGGCACGGGACAGAGGAAGGCACGGGACAGAGGAAGGCACGGGACAGAGGAAGGCACGGGACACACACACACACACACACACACACACACACACACACACACACACACACACACACACACACACACACACACACACACACACACACACACACACACACACACACACACACACACACACACACGGATGGATACACACACACACACACACACACAGGGATGGATGGATACACACACACACACACACACACACACACACACACACACACACACACACACACACACGGATGGATGGATACACACACACACACACACACACACACACACACACACACGGATGGATGGATACACACACACACACACACACACACAGGGATGGATGGATACACACACACACACACACACACACACAGGGATGGATGGATACACACACACACACACACACACACACACACACACACACAGGGATGGATGGATACACACACACACACACACACACACACACACACAGGGATGGATGGACGGACACACACACACACACACACACACACAGGGATGGATGGATACACACACACACACACACACAGGGATGGATGGATACACACACATACACACACACACACACAGGGATGGATGGATACACACACATACACACACACACACACAGGGATGGATGGATACACACACATACACACACACACACACACAGGGATGGATGGATACACACACATACACACACACACACACAGGGATGGATACACACACACACACACACACAGGGATGGATACACACACACACACACACACACACACACACACACACACACACAGGGATGGATGGATACACACACACACACACACACACACACACACACACACACACACACACACACACACACACACACACACACACACACACACAGGGATGGATGGATACACACACACACACACACACACACACACACACACACACACACACACACACAGGGATGGATGGATACACACACACACACACACACACACACACACACAGGGATGGATGGACGGACACAGGGATGGATGGATGGATGGACACACACACAGGGATGGATGGACGGACACACACACACACACACACAGGGATGGATGGACGGACACAGGGATGGATGGATGGATGGATGGACACACACACAGGGATGGATGGACGGACACACACACAGGGATGGACGGACACACAGGGATGGACAACCATGTCTCACCCTCGGCTTATAAACGAGTCAATAAGTTTTCCAGTTTTTTGGGGGTAAATTGGGGGCCTCGGCTTATATTCGGGTCGGCCTATACTCGAGTATATACGGTATATATATTTTTTTCTAAAATTAAAATTGTTAGAGTGGTCCCTTAACTCTTCTGGAGTCACCTGCCGACACTCCGCTCTGCCTCCATTACATGTGCCCCTAGAGCTGAAAGCGAGAATCATGATTTTTTTTTTTTTCCCCTTAAAATTAAAACAGAACGATTCTCACGACGTAAAATCTTTCACATTATACAAAAAATAAAACCAGGCTAACGTTACTGGTACACACACGCGTACACACGTACGTACACACACACACACGTACATACACACACACGTACATACACACACACACACACGTACACACACACACACGTACACACACACGTACGCACGCACACACAGGTACACACACACACAGGTACGTACACACACACAGGTACACACACACACACACACAGGTACGTACACACACAGAGGTACGTACAGGTACGTACACACACACACACGCACAGGTACGTACACACACACGCACAGGTACGTACACACGCACGCACAGGTACGTACACACACACGCACAGGTACGTACACACACACGCACAGGTACGTACACACACACGCACAGGTACGTACACACACACGCACGCACGCACAGGTACGTACACACGCACGCACAGGTACGTACACACACACGCACGCACAGGTGCGTGCACGCACGCACGCACAGGTGCGTACACGCACGCACGCACAGGTGCGTGCACGCACGCACAGGTGCGTACACGCACGCACGCACAGGTGCGTACGCACGCACGGGTACGTACACACGCACGGGTACGTACACACGCACGGGTACGTACGCACACACGCACAGGTACGTACACACACACACACGCACGCACAGGTACGTACGGGTACGTACACACGCACGGGTACGTACACACGCACGGGTACGTACGTACACACGCACACACGCACAGGTACGTACACGCACACACGCACAGGTACGTACACGCACACACGCACAGGTACGTACACGCACACGCACAGGTACGTACACGCACACGCACAGGTACGTACACGCACAGGTACGTACACGCACACGCACAGGTACGTACACGCACACGCACAGGTACGTACACGCACAGGTACGTACACGCACAGGTACGTACACACACACACACACAGGTACGTACACACACACACACACACGCGCACAGGTACGTACACACACACACACACACGCGCACAGGTACGTACACACACACACACACACACACACGCGCACAGGTACACACACACACACACACGCGCGCACAGGTACACACACACACACACACACGCGCACAGGTACACACACACACACACACACGCGCACAGGTACACACACACACACACACACGCGCACAGGTACGTACACACACACACACACACGCGCACAGGTACGTACACACACACACACACACACACACACGCGCACAGGTACGTACACACACACACACACACGCGCACAGGTACGTACACACACACACACGCGCACAGGTACGTACACACACACACACACGCGCACAGGTACGTACACACACACACACACGCGCACAGGTACGTACACACACACACACGCGCACAGGTACGTACACACACACACACACGCGCACAGGTACGTACACACACGCGCACAGGTACGTACACACACACACACACGCGCACAGGTACGTACACACACACACACACGCGCACAGGTACGTACACACACACACACACGCGCACAGGTACGTACACACACACACGCGCACAGGTACGTACACACACACACACGCGCACAGGTACGTACACACACACACACAGGTACGTACACACACACACGCGCACAGGTACGTACACACACACACACGCGCACAGGTACGTACACACACACACACACACACGCGCACAGGTACGTACACACACACACACGCGCACAGGTACGTACACACACACACACACACACACGCACAGGTACGTACACACACACGCGCACAGGTACGTACACACACACACACACACACAGGTACGTACACACACACACACACACGCACAGGTACGTACACACACACACACGCACAGGTACGTACACACACACACACACACACGCGCACAGGTACGTACACACACACACACGCGCACAGGTACGTACACACACACACACACGCGCACAGGTACGTACACACACACACACACGCGCACAGGTACGTACACACACACACACACGCGCACAGGTACGTACACACACACACACACGCGCACAGGTACGTACACACACGCGCACAGGTACGTACACACACACACACACGCGCACAGGTACGTACACACACACACACACGCGCACAGGTACGTACACACACACACGCGCACAGGTACGTACACACACACACACGCGCACAGGTACGTACACACACACACACAGGTACGTACACACACACACGCGCACAGGTACGTACACACACACACACGCGCACAGGTACGTACACACACACACACACACACGCGCACAGGTACGTACACACACACACACGCGCACAGGTACGTACACACACACACACACACACACGCACAGGTACGTACACACACACGCGCACAGGTACGTACACACACACACACACACACAGGTACGTACACACACACACACACACGCACAGGTACGTACACACACACACACGCACAGGTACGTACACACACACACACACACACGCGCACAGGTACGTACACACACACACACGCGCACAGGTACGTACACACACACACACACGCGCACAGGTACGTACACACACACACACACGCGCACAGGTACGTACACACACACACACACGCGCACAGGTACGTACACACACACACACACGCGCACAGGTACGTACACACACGCGCACAGGTACGTACACACACACACACACGCGCACAGGTACGTACACACACACACACACGCGCACAGGTACGTACACACACACACGCGCACAGGTACGTACACACACACACACGCGCACAGGTACGTACACACACACACACAGGTACGTACACACACACACGCGCACAGGTACGTACACACACACACACGCGCACAGGTACGTACACACACACACACACACACACGCGCACAGGTACGTACACACACACACACGCGCACAGGTACGTACACACGCACAGGTACGTACACACACACACGCACAGGTACGTACACACACACACACACGCACAGGTACGTACACACACACACACACACGCACAGGTACGTACACACACACACACGCACAGGTACGTACACACACACACACGCACAGGTACGTACACACACACACACACACACGCACAGGTACGTACACACACACACACAGGTACGTACACACACACGCACAGGTACGTACACACACACGCACAGGTACGTACACACGCGCACAGGTACGTACACACACGCACAAACACGCGCACAGGTACGTACACACACACACACACACGCGCACAGGTACGTACACACACACACACACGCGCACAGGTACGTACACACACACACACACGCGCACAGGTACGTACACACACACACACACGCGCACAGGTACGTACACACACACACACACACGCGCACAGGTACGTACACACACACACACACGCGCACAGGTACGTACACACACACACACACGCGCACAGGTACGTACACACACACACACACGCGCACAGGTACGTACACACACACACGCGCACAGGTACGTACACACACACACACGCGCACAGGTACGTACACACACACACACAGGTACGTACACACACACACGCGCACAGGTACGTACACACACACACACGCGCACAGGTACGTACACACACACACACACACACACGCGCACAGGTACGTACACACACACACACGCGCACAGGTACGTACACACACACACACACACACACGCACAGGTACGTACACACACACACGCACAGGTACGTACACACACACACACACGCACAGGTACGTACACACACACACACACACACGCACAGGTACGTACACACACACACACACACACACACACACACACGCACAGGTACGTACACACACACACACAGGTACGTACACACACACGCACAGGTACGTACACACGCGCACAGGTACGTACACACACGCACAAACACGCGCACAGGTACGTACACACACACACGCGCACAGGTACGTACACACACACACGCGCACAGGTACGTACACACACACACACACGCGCGCACAGGTACGTACACACACACACACACACGCGCACAGGTACGTGTACACACACACACACACACACGCGCACAGGTACGTACACACACACACACACACGCGCACAGGTACGTACACACACACGCGCGCACAGGTACGTACACACACACACGCGCGCACAGGTACGTACACACACGCACAGGTACGTACACACGTTCTAAGTACAGTCACTTTCTAGCAAACAAAAAAGATTTTAACTTCAAACTAACAATTGGCAGAAAAAATGTTTTAAGTGGTTTAACCTGTCTTCATTTACTCAGGAAGTCTATTCCATTGACAAATTTGTTACAATGTTTAGACTTGGTTCCTCTGCTAAAGGATGTTGTGATTCTTGGCAGATTGCCCAGTTTTTCTCTTTTTTTTGAGGGCTGTGGCTTCAGAAGAGCAGAGAGAATTCTTTGCATAGACAGAATAGTAAAACTTTTTTTTTTTTTTTTTTTTTTTTTTTTTTTGTCAAGATCTCAACGGAAAAAAAAATCACTAACAATTCTTGACGATTAATCATGCAGCCTATGTGCCCCCCTAGGAAGCACCTTCCTATGATTGCACACATTTGGGCATGCTCCCAAGCCAGGCTGTGTGTCCGTAGACACAGCTCAGGTCCCATCACTTGGTCCCTCCTTGCAGGATTTCACTGATTGCAACAGGCGTCGGTGGCTCCCTCTGCTGTCATGCATTAAGGAAAAACAATCCTTTTTGAATTTACCAAAGCTTAATGAATCTAGAGTGATTCATAGCACAATATGGGGAGAGGATGGTTTGGTAAGGCTACTTTTTACACTGAAAGTGCCACTCGTTTTAGCATAGCTTTACAGCTGTTTAAGCAGCGCTTTTTGGCCGCTATCGGGGAGAGTTTAACACTAAACAAGGGTATAAGCCCCATGTTGCGGCGCTTCCAAAGTGCTTTTCAGGCTCTTTGGAAGAGCTGCCCATTAATTTTAATGGCCAGGGCATTTTGGGAGTGCTGTATGCTGTGCTCCCAAACAGTCCCAAATACTTTTCCTAATGTCCGGCAACTGCACCACCCCTGTGTGAAAAGTCACACTAAAATGAATGGGAATCGCTTTACGGGTGCTATTTCTAGCACTAAAACACCTAAACAGTCTGTGTGAAAGGGGGCTAAAGCTGGGCATTTCTCAGTGTTCGCTAAACTGTGGCTGGAGGAATCTCCCACTTTTTCCATCTAACCATAGAAAATCTGCAGATAATCTATAGGTGTATGGTCAGCTTAAGTCTTGTACTATGCTGTCTAGCCTGCCCACATCAGGTTTGATTTTAAACTGTGATAGGTGGGCAAACACTGGTGGACTGAATATTCTACTTTTTTTTCTTTCTTTTTTTTGGTAATGATGCTAGTGCAGAGACACCCCTGCAGGAATTCCAAGCTACCAGACCATCAATGTTAACTGTTAAATGATATATTGTTTTGACAGTTTTTTTTGATCCTTTTTATGTCTATTTTTTTATAGATTTCAGTTGACCAAAGAAATGGTGATGGAGAAGCCAAGTCCCCTGCTTGTCGGGCGGGAGTTTGTGAGGCAATATTATACCCTCCTTAACCAAGCACCAGACTTTTTGCATAGGTAGGTCTTGTGTTATTTTAGCTACCTTATACAGGTGTGTGTGATTCACACCTTGATGGCTATCATTGAGGCAAATGTCCCCAATAGAGAATCTTCTCTACTTCTTTTTCCAGTGAAAACTGTAAATATGTAGCTTGCCCCTTTGTCTTCCGCTGGACAGAAACGGAGTGTGCATCTCTCCTAATGATGATACAAATGGCAGTATAAAGACTTTACATACGTTTTAGAGTCCCTGATGTACAGATACTAAATGGAGGGGTTGGCTGGCGTTCTAGTTTAAGGGTTATACTAGAGGCTATTTTTCTTGCCATCGAGCAGTTTTTACCTCCCCTTTAAAAAAAAAAAAAATGGTTTTCAAAAGGTTGAAATATGTGCATCTATTAAATTTATTTATTTATTTATTTATTTATTTTTTCCATTATTAGGTTCTATGGCAAAAGTTCTTCCTATGTTCATGGTGGCTTGGACACCAATGGGAAACCAGCAGATGCTGTCTATGGCCAAGCTGTAAGTATTATATAAATTGATATAGTTCTATCCGGAGGGGGGGTTATTCTATTCTTCCTCCTTTTTGTGTGCGAGCACTAAAGTGTTTTCATGTTCTACAGGACATCCATAAAAAAGTAATGTCCTTGAATTTTAAGGACTGTAGAACAAAGATCCGCCATGTTGATGCCCATGCCACTCTTAATGATGGGGTCGTGGTACAAGTCATGGGAGAGCTGTCCAACAACCGACAACCTATGCGGCGCTTTATGCAGACCTTTGTTTTGGCACCAGAGGTAAATAATCTGCCTTACAGCACTATTTTACTATGTTTGTTATGTGACCCTGTTGAAATTGTTGATCTCACTCCCTGCTTTCTACTTGTCAGATTTCCCAAGGTATTTCAGTCTGATGTTGGAGCATCCTCTGTCCTGGAAATTGGATGGCAATAGCTTTAGTCAAAGGGAGGGTTCTAACTTCCAATTGGCTTGCTGCCTTCTAATTTACAACAGATTTATTGTTGCATAATCTTTATGCAGCTTTAATATGCACAGTTGCTAAATCGCATAAGAGTGCCCGTGACTACCTACCTGTCTTGTTTTTGTGCCCCACGGGATAATCCTTATATCTTTCAGCATCCCCTTTTTGAATGCCTGTGAAAATGCTGGCTAATGTTTCTTATTCTGCTATTGCCCCTCATTTGAACCCAAAAAAGCTGTTGCCACATACCTTGTAAAATAAGGGGTTACAGTGTAAATGGATAGAGATAGATATATATATATATATATATATATATATATATATATATATATATATATATATATATATATATACACCTACACCTGTTAACTACATAAAGACCGGGCCTCTTTTTCAGTTAAAAACACATTTTATTTTTTCTGTTAAAAAAAAAAAATATGTTTGGGGGGTTCCAATTTTCAAGCACCCTAGAGAATAAAATAGCGGTCATTGCAATACTTTTTGTCACACCATATTTGCGCAGCGGTCTTGCAAGCCAATTTTTTTTTGGGGGGCGGGGGGGGGGGGGATTCAATTTTTTGAATAAAAAAAATAAGACCACAGTAAAGTTAGCCCAATATTTTTTATTTTTTTTTATTGTGAAAAATGTTACGCCGAGTAAATTGACACCCAACATGTCACACTTCAAAATTGCACCTCGTGGAATGAGATCAAACTTGTATAGAAAGGATACAGGTGGGACTTTATATGAGCCGTGACCATCCGGTACACCGAGCTCCATCCCTAATATTTAGACACAAAGAAGGGAAAAGGGGCAAAAAGGGGGGGCAGCAATGGGACTTTATATGAAACAAGATATTGAGGGTCAATTAAATCAATCAATAAGATAATATTTTATTGGCGATGCACGGGGAGATACTACAATAAGTTAACAATACGTCAATATTATAATACATAAATATATACAGAAAAATGTACAATAAAATGTATATAAATACTGAATAATATGTAATAAATAGATAATAAATAAAAAAATATATGATAGTAACATAGTCAATTCATATTATATAAGCATTAATGTATATACTTCATATTATCGTAACATAATTGCACATAATTAGTAGCAGATCAATAGTATATCCCAAGGTGCATATACAGTGGAAACCAATAAAATGAATTGATGATTTAAATAAATAAATCAAACCCATGGGGGATTCTTGGTTATTGGGGCATAACATCCACTGATAAAAAGCTTGACGCGTTTCGTGGACTGTTTCCACTCATCAGGAGCCGCTATAAAAATTGGGGGTCCCTGTGACAAAAACATATATACTGAGTATTAAAAATCAATGAAAATTATACAGGAAAAGAGGGGGCATACAAAGTGGTCCCATTATATATATATATATATATATATATATATATATATATATATATATATATATATATATATATATATATATATATAATTAGTCAAACTTACTCTTAAAAATCTCCATAGGCGACATTTAAGAAATTCTACCGGTTGCAGAACAGGTCTAGGGCTGGAATTATTGCTCTAACGATTGTGGCGATTCCTTGTGTGTGGTTTGACCACTGTTTTTATATGCGGGCCCTACTCGCGTATGTGTTGGCATCTGCGTGCAAGCTTGTTCGGACTGGGGTTTAAAAAATTTTTTTTTATTATTTTAATTTTACACTTTAAACAAAATAATTTGGGTCACTTTTTTTTTTTTTTTTTTTATTCCTATTACAACGAATGTAAACATCCCCTGTAATAGAAAAAAGCATGACGGGTCCTCTTAAGTATGAGATCTGGGGTCAAAAAGACCCCAGATCTCATATTTGGACTTAAATGCAATAAAAAAAAAACGGTCATTTGAAAAAAGGACAACAGAAAAATTTTCCTTTTTTAACCACTACAATACAGGGCACTTTCACCCCCTTCCTTCCCAGCCCAATTTTCAGCTTTCAGCGCTCTAGCGCTTTCAGTGACAATTGCGCGGTCATGCTACACTGTACCCAAATGAAATTGTTATTTTGTTCGCACAAATAGAGCTTTATTTTGGTGTTATTTATTCACGACTCCGTTTTTTTTTTTTTGTTTTGTTTTTGCAATCTAAGCGCAAAATAGCGGAAATTTGGAAAAAAAACTATTTTCTTTTTTCTATTTGAAAAGAAATCCAATAAAATCAAATTTTGTCATAAATTTAAGCCAAAATGTATTCTGCTACATGTTTTTGGTAAAAAAAATTCCGTTAAGTGTATAATAATTGGTTTGTGTGATCACGGACATGTACGCAAATGATCATGTACATATGTGTGCAGATAATCATTGGGACATGTGATTTTAGTGGGACATATGTGGGGGACATGTTTTTATTATTTGGGGACATGTGTGGGGACTGTTTGTACTGTGTGGTGTGTTGTGTGTTTACACTACACTGATGATCAGTGAGTAAAAAGCTGTAAAAAGCAGCTCATACTCACTGATCATCAGCCGGCTGCAGCGGTCTGCTCTCCTCTCCTCAGCGGTGACTTCCGTGTGAGGAGAGGAGAGCCGATTGCCTAGCAACCGGCTGTTTGTTTACATCACATGACGGCCGTGATTGGACACGGCCGTCATGTGATCAGGAGGGCCAATCACAGAGCCCTCCTGCCGATCTGAGATGTGCCGTGTCCGGGTGACACGAGCACATCGGGATCGTGCTGCTGCGTGGGCGATCCTGCTACTCCTGAAGGACGTTCCTGAACGTCCTATCAGGAGTAGACTGCTCCCACCCGGCCGTATATATGCATTGGCCGGGTGGGAAGTGGTTAAAGTGGAGGGCCACCCTAAAAAAAAAAATAATTATATTCTTAACAAAATTCAAGAAAAAACATTTGGATATTTTTTTTATTTTTTTTTTAATATACCAGAAAACCCTGTTGCTAGGCAATCTTCCTACTCTACCTGCTTCCTGTTCCTCAGTGATCTTCGGTCTCCTCTCCTCTCGTTGTCTTCTGGGTAATGGGGCACGCTGTGTTCTGGGAACTGTGTGCTCCCTAACACGGTGCATCCCATTCACAAAGCACCTCGCACATGTGCAATAGGAAACGGGCAGTGAAGCCGCAAGGCTCCACTGCCTGTTTCCCTTAGTGAGGATGGTGCCGCTGGGACCGAGAGCCGAGGGACATGGCACCATGGAAAGGTAAGTCTCCTTATTAAAAGTTGCCAGCTACACTTTTTTACAGCTGAAACACCGCTTTAAGACACATGGGTGGAAGTGATGTTTTGACATCTCTTCTGCCCTGCTATGACATGGAGACGGGTGGGGGCCATCTTAGCCTCACTCGTCTCCATACCCAGCCACGGATCGGACCCAATCACTGCTGCTGACTGCTCCAAAAAGGGGGGAAGGGCCCCTCTCCCGCCGCCAATAACAGTGATCTCATGGCGAATCCGCCGCAGAGACCACCATTATCGTTTACCGAACTGCCGCCTGAAGAAATGGATACCTCGGTTGTGGCAGCAGCTGCTGCCATTACGGAGATATCCCTCTTCAAAAAAAGGGACGTGCATTGTCGTGCGATGGTCGGTAAGTGGTTAATCATTCCTAGTGATAGCAATAAAGTTGAACAACGTCCCTTTTGATAGCATGGGCCTTGACAGGCTTTCTTTATGGAGAGATCTGGAGCCTATGAGACCCCCATCTCAGGCCTTCAAAGCAGTTGATTAAACTGCTTGCTATACATACCTGTAATGGCTTATAAATAGACAAACCGTAAGTGACTAAATTATTGTCGCTTCTGTTTTCTGATCTGAGGGATCACTTTTATTAAAGAGAATCCCTGGTAGAAAAAAAAAAAAAAACGGTCCCGGAGCCATAATTGTAACCTTGACCATGATCCCAAATATAACCACCTCCGTGTGTGTGTGTGTGTGTGTGTGTGTGTGTGTGTGTGTGTGTGTGTGTGTGTAATCTCTATCTCTGTGATCGGGGTAAACTAGAGTACTCTTTAGCAGAGTTCATGGTTTACTGGAAAATGTCAGTAGCTTACACAAGTTTCATGTTGTTTTTTTTTTTTTTTTTCCCTTTAGGGTTCTGTGGCAAACAAATTTTATGTCCACAATGACATATTCCGTTACCAAGATGAAGTTTTTGGGGACTCTGATACAGAACCCCCAGAAGGTATGTAGTTTCTAATTCCTTCCTATGACATTCAAGAGTTGTCCTCATAAGTTTACATACCCTGGCAGAATTTTTTTATTTTATTTTTTTGTTAGAGAATATGAACACAAACTTTTCTTTCGCTCATGGTCATTGTTTGGCTGAAGCCAGTTATTATCAATCAACAGTGTTTACTCTTTTTAAATCGTCACAACAAACTACCCAAATGACCCTGATCAAAAGTTTACATACCCTAGTTCTTAATACCGTGTATTGCCCCCTTTAACATCAATGACAGCTTGGAGTCTTTTGTGGTATTTGAGGATATATATATCTATATCCGGTGACGTCACCGGACTCTCCAATGGAACTCCCTGAAGACCCAGAAGCCGGCAGGGAGGTGAGTACCGATCAAAAGAATTGATGATCGAGGAATTCGTCTTTAATTTCCACAGCCCTAATAAAAAAAAAATGTATATATAAAAATCGCACACGCATTACAAGCAAACCGATCACAGGGGAGGATGGTTACCATTTTAATAGACATTCAAACCCCTTTTTGTCAACTTGTGTGCATGTTTATCAGGCCAAAATCGCCAGGGTATGTAAACTTTTGATCAGGGTCATTTGGGTAGTTTTTGTCATTTTCAAAAAGGGTAAACACGGTTGGTAATTTGCTTCAGCCAAACACTGACCAAGTGAAAAATCTTTTTCTATTCATATTTTCTGAAAAAGGCCATGAAATCATAAATTCTGCCAGGGCATGTAAACTTAAGATCACACCTGTGTATGTATATAATATATATATTTTATATTTTATTAAAAATATACTTTGTTTAAAAAAAAAAAAAAAAAAGTTGTAGTTGATGTAGTGTTAACTTGATTTGTGGTGCTTTTAACTTATCTCCCCCTCTTATTTCTCTGTTCTAGAATCAGATGAGGAAGTAGATGAACCTGAGGAAAGGCAGCAGACTCCAGAAGTAGTTGCCACAGATGATGGTACATACTACGACCAGTCTGGCAGGTGACTGTTATCTCTGCTTTATTTTGATGGATTATGTAATGCATGCACAATGTGCCCTGTAAGAAATGCTCTTAATGATTTTTTTTTGCTATAGCAATGCTTTTACTTTAGAAGGATCTACATTTTTAGTCATGTGCGTGTCAACTTCACATCTCAAAGGAGTCAGTCTTTCTGCTTTGTGAACTGAACTATATGCATTGTACTAGTTTTCTTGCATTTCAGATTTGGTTCTTGCAAACAGACTTCATAGACATTGATGACCTTGTGTAAATTTTACCAGAATTTCATACAACCAATCCTATTTTTCAGTAACAATGACTTGGATGAACCACTGGAAGAGCAGATAGTAGAACCTGAACCTGAACCAGAGCCTGAACCTGAGCAGGATCCAGAGCCAGAGGTGGTAGAAGAAAAGTGTGAACCTGTCTCTGAGGAACCAGCCCCAGAAGAGGAAGAGGTGCTGGAAAAGAGCCCATCCCCACTTCCTGCAGACCCTGCACCAGCAGTACAGGAGGACTCTAGGGTAAAAAAAACATTCCTATTGATTTAGCCTGTCTTTTAGAAGTACTTGATAACTGTTATTAACTGTTAGCTCTCTTAAACACCTTAGACCTTTTCCTGGGCCTCTGTGACAAGCAAAAATCTCCCACCTAGTGGTGCTGTCCCAGTGTCTGGAATCCCTCCCCACGTTGTCAAAGTTCAACCGTCACAGGTAAACTTAGACGTTTGTCACATTTTATCTTGAAATAAGACTTGCTAGTTGTCCAGTTTTACTGGATTCTTGCAGCCTTAACCCAAAAAAAAAAAAAAAAAATATGTATTAGTTGCTGAGCTGCTGGGGAGTAGAGATGGAAGTCAGGGGCTCCTCTGGTTGCATCTTAGAATGGCAGATTCTGCCACTCTAGTACCAACCACAGCAGTACCCACTCCCCCTCCTGCCCATTTAAAGTTGAATGAGCGTGTTCTTCTGTGTCTTATTGTTTTCAGAGCAAATCTTCCAGTGGCATGTAACCTATATATGTATCACTGTCTGCAGTGATCCCTTGATGTCGTGGTGTGTTGTGGGGCTTTTTTTTTTTTTCCCCTCGTGAAATACATGTTTAATACTGTCAAATCTATTCAGCTCCTAACTTTGAGCTGGCATCATTCCTCTACTTAACTGAAGTCCCAAGCATTGTTGACAGCCCTGATTTTCTCTGCTGATTTACAGAACATCTCCCTCCCATGGAGCATGGGCAGTGTTCTGTAGTTTTTAGAAGTGCTGTGGCAACTACTGAAAGAGGCAGCACTGAAGTGTTGTAAAGGAAAGTAGTGTGCTTATACACTTGAATAGGAAATCAAGGCAAAAACCTTAAATCTTTCATTCAGAAAATATTCAGAAGAACTTTTGTCCAGCTCCTTTCTTTTTTTTTTTTTTTTTTTTTTTTTTTTGTCAAGTGTGCAAATTGGTGCAGCTCATTGAAAAGGTGACATGAGTGTTTTCCTTCTTGGCTATCCACCGCAAACTTGTTTGTAGCCGCTATAAGGGGAACAGCTTAGGACGACCTCCATAGATACAATGGAGGAGTGAAAAAGTAACCACCCAGGTTTAGGAAGTGTTTACAGGTATACCAATTTAAAATCAAAATAAAGCTTGGGGGAAAAAACTCTTCAATATGAATATGCACTTTTAATCACATTATTGCGTATACATGCTGTTCTTGGTCACTGCAGTTTACACCAATTTGGTTCAGTTTAGCCATAATAAGAATACAATTTCCAGGTATTGTAGTCTGTAGCTAGTTTTTTCGTCTTGCAGCTTACAAAGGTGGTCTGGAACTAAACAGGAACACAAAACAGTCTGACAAATTAGTTTTTCTTTTTACCATGCAAAATTTCTGCATGGATAGACTAGTTGTAAGGGCACTTTTTTGTTTCCAGGCGATTGATGATAAACTCACCTGGCTATAATATGGCCTTACTTCACTTACGAATGTCGTGTTTTTTTTTTTTTTTTTTTTTTTTTTTTTTTTGTACACCAGAACTTGCGCTTCCATTCAGCAGCTAAATCAAATCAATGTAACAGCAGTAATCATATAGATAATTGCATTGTACAGTAACTTTTATTTATTTTTTGTTCTTTTATAGCCCCGACCTGAAGCCAAAACTGAAAACCAAATACAGAGACCACCACAGAGAGATCAAAGAGTCAGAGAACAGAGGACTATGATAGTACCTCCCCGGGCAGGGCCCAGACCAGGTAAAGACATTCACTATAATTGTGATACTAACAAACCCCCCACCGGCACATTTAAGGTTTTGTATGTGATAATTTTATTTTTTATTTGTTTTAGTACGAGAGGGTGAACAGGGAGAATTGGAGACACGGCGCATTAACAGATACCCAGACAGCCATCAACTGTTTGTGGGCAATCTGCCGCATGATGTGGACAGGAATGAACTCAAGGAGTTCTTTCAGAGTAAGTTTGTTTTTTGTTTTGAAACTGTTTACTTGTTTTACTTTTAAAAACCCAGCAATTGTTAGACACTTGTTCTTTTTAATGTGTGTTGAGTAATGTTTCTGACCAACTGATCAGATTTTCAGTATGAATGTATAAATGTGATCTTGCGTGTCCTCCTAAATTCGTAGTTCCCTTTTTAACCACTTCTGGGTCTACCCACCGTCATTCTACGTTGGTATTTTGAAGAGGAATATCGATATTATGGCAGCGGGTGGTCTGTTTCAAGATAAAAGTGGTCTCTGTAGCAGATTCGCCGTGAGATCACTTATCAACTAGAGAGGGCCCTCCGCCGCTTACTGGAGCAGTCGGTAGCGGCAGAGGCGAACGGATCCTTTCCTTAGCCTGGCAAGTGAGGGAAGATGGCCCCCATCCTTCTCCATATCATTGCAGGGTGGAAGGGATGTCAAAACGTCACTTCTGCTCATAGCTCTTGGTGGCCTTTTTTTTAATTTTAGTGTAAATATGAGATCTGAGGTCTTTGTAATAGGAATAAAAGTCATGCAATCTTTTTAAAAGAACAGTGTATAAATAAGGAAAAGGGGAGAATTTTATTTTTAAATTTTTTTATTTTTTTTTACCTGTCCTGCCGAGCTCCCGCATATGAAAGTGGAGTTCAAACCACACGTTTGAGGTATCGCCACAATCAGTAGAGCGAGAGCAATAATTCTAGCCCTAGACCTCCTAAGTAACTCAAAACATGCAACCTGTAGAATATATCATTCTATAATTTTTTTTTTTTTTTTTTTTTTTTACGTAGTCTATGGAGATTTTTTGTAAAAGTTTGTCGCCATTCCACAACGGGCACAATTTTGAAGAATGATAATGTTGGGTATCAATTTACTCAGCATAACATTATCTTTCACAATAAAAAAGGACTATGTTTACTGTTCTGTTATGTTTTAATTCAAATTGTATTTTTTCCAAAAAAGTGCGCTTGCAAGACCGCTGCACAAATATGGTGTGACAAAGTATTGCAACGACCGCCGTTTTATTCTCTATGGTCTTAGAAAATGTTTCTTTTATAATGTTTGGGAGTTCGAAGTAATTTTCTAGCAAAAAAATAAATGCTTTCAACTTTTACACAACAAATCTCAGAAAGCTCGGTCCTTAAGTGGCTAAAGAGGATAAGCTATGATCCTGCCACTATGTCTTATACACTCAAGGGGGTTTGAGTGCTGGAATTGCGCTCGCTCGCTCTCTCTCGCGCGCTCGCTCCCCCCCCATTCGGTGCACCTCTACTGGCTCTATAAACTTTTTTTTTTCCTCCAGTTTCCGTTTATATTCAACTATGTAGTGCAAAGGCCTGCCTGATTGCATACAATTTTAAAGCTTTTATGTTTGGTCTAGTATGGTTTTGGTAATGCTAAAGAAAAACTTTGTATAATGTGCAGCCAGTTTAAGAGTGGTTGATTGGATCCTGTTCTCTTCTAGTACTGTTGGAACCTAGACTTTATTTTTAAGGTTTTCAGGACTGGTGTCATAGGTGTGCTGTATGCCAGATGTGGACTTCCAGTGAACAGGCTTTTCCTCAGGTTCAGCAATACTGTAGGAGAATTGGTAGATGCCCTGGTGGCTCCATGGGATCAGTATACCCTGATCTACATCCTCCATCTTCAGAACTGTCTGCTATGCAGAATCCAGCTGGAGGGCATTCTGGTGGTCCTTGGCTCTGGACTGGCCCAGGAAGATGTGGTAGGCTTACTTGGTAAGGCATCCAGCAGATGCTATGTGGACTCTACCAGATCTTCTGTCATATGGACAGATTTGCCTTCATGATTCACAGTTGATGTCCTTAATGGCATATGGCTTTAAAAGCCCTGATGGAAAGGAAGGTCTATAATTGGATATGGAAAGCATACATGGCTTCAACCCCAGAAGTTTCTCCAGCAATATTATACACTCTGGGTGTTCAACCCTAGTGCATCAAATACAGTATATTTGTGAACCTGGGAGGCCCGAGAGTGGCTTCCAGACCCGAAGAGTGAAAAATACTGTGGCTGGACACTGTATCTAATGAGTCACTCGTTTAGGGCCATATAAATGTTTGATACCTATGTCCTGGGCATAAAGCCCTAAACGCAAGTGATTTGGCTCTCCTTGCAACACTGGGTACCCAGGTTAAATTGGACTACGTTGCAGCAGTGGCATACATTGAAGTGCTTTACGTGCTTCCTGTCGCTTTAAATACTTTGCACCACGCTGGTCCAAACAAACTATTTACTTCATGAAGCGCTGAATTGTGTGTACTTGCATGTAGCTTTGCCACGCAGACCGACTCTTGTGGTGTTCTGGGTGTGAGGTGGAAGTCTGCCTCAGACAGAACCCACCACTGTGTACTGTATGTAGCTTTAGCTTCATGCAGTACATAGTCTTTAGAGCCATAGCAGCAGTTGGTTAATGAAAAGGTGTGGGGTTTTTATTTTATTTTTTTTGACCAGCTTGGTCTAAACCAGGGATCCTCAAACTACGGCCCTCCAGCTGTTGCGAAACTACACATCCCATGAGGCATTGTAAAACTCTGACATTCACAGACATGACTAGGCATGATGGGAATTGTAGTTCCTGAACAACTGGTGGGCCATAGTTTGAAGACCCCTGGTCTAAACAAATTATGTAAAGTGATGGGAAACATTGGGGAAAAAAAGCTTTAACAATCATAGAAACCAGATGACAGGTAGAAAGGATTCTGTCCTGAGCATAACTGTACGTTCAAGCCTTTTCTGTTATTTACATCCCAAGCATGGACAATTGGCAGGTGGACTTCTTCATCCAGCAGCGGCCAGGCCCCATTAGAATAGTCGCAACACTGCTATAGAACCGGTAGGAGGTGCTGAAAAATCAAACTGGACAGGTTTGTCTCCAGGTGTAGAGATCCTTGATGGAAGCTGCTTTTGTGATGGCTCTGTGGAATTGGTATACTCAAATATATGCCTTTCCTCCCCTGAAACACTTCCTTGTCTGCTTCATAGGATCTAAATGGAGTGCATTTTGGTGATCCTCATAGCCCCAGACTAGGCCAGGCGAATATGGTACCCTAACCTAATCGGACTACTGGCAGTGACTCCCTGGGACTTTTTCTCACGGCTCTTCAAAAACCACCCTTTTGAACCTATTGGGGGGGATATTCCCATTCCACTCACATTTCCTTTCTAACTTACACTGGGACAAGGTGGTGGTGAGGCTTGGCGCCTCCTATGTTGCTTTTTGAACTTTCACCTCAACCAGGAAATTGTTTTTCTGTCTCCAGGTTTTTATGCTTTGCCACTTTGCTGCCACTGCTTCCATCAGCTGAACTGATTTGGATGTCCTGACAGTTTTATGAATTCTTGTCCCTCAATGAACCAAACGGGGAACATGGCATTGTTGTATAATGTCCCTTTCTTGGAATTTGAGGTTCATGCTCTTGGGGCTGCTTTCTTACCAAACTTTTGAGACCTAGGATTGTATGGGGCTGGCCATGTGGGGGTGTGTGGATGTTTTTTTTGATCCCAGTCCTTCCATATCCTACTGTTGGCACCAGTATATCAGTGCCTGAATCCCTGTGTCCCTTCGCCCAAGGAATGGATTTCATGGTAAGAGCACAAATTCTATTTTTCAGTAAAGATTTGGATTCGTATGATTTTTTTTCTACCAAGTGTGGTGGTGTGTGTGGTTTGAGGTGGGTTTTACAAAATTTTTTTTATTTTATTTTTTTTATAGCTAGATCTCTTTTGTGACCACTAAAGCAAAAATGAGAAATTTTGAGCATCTCTGCAGTAGTTCTAGGCCCTTTTGCACTAAGTGGAGAGGGTGTCAGATGTAATTCTAGGGTGTGGGTAGAATACTATGGCTGGTTAAGACGTGTTACTCCTATGTAGATCCACATAGACAAGCTGCAAGATTAGGTTTCAAACTCCTCGGAGCTAATTGCTTTTTGTTTTCTTCATTTCTAGCTTATGGCACCGTTGTTGAACTTCGTATAAACAGTGGTGGAAAGCTTCCGAACTTTGGTTTTGTTGTATTTGATGATGCAGAGCCTGTTCAGAAAATCCTAAGCAGTCGGGTAAGGCATAGCTATGTGACGTTCGTTTATGCCATGAAAGTGTTCTTTTGGTAGTGGTTTTCTCAAAATTACTCTGCACTTGGTGTAATAGTCTGAACTGCAAAGTGTGGCTACATTGGTGTATCCTAAATCATAGTCCATGTCCTATCTTTTTTTTTTTCCCTATAGCCCATCATGTTCCGTGGAGATGTGCGTTTAAACGTAGAAGAGAAGAAAACGCGTGCTGCTCGAGAGGTTGACCGTCGAGGTGACAGGCCCCGTGGCCCTGGAGGACCACGTGGAGGTCTGGGAGGAGGTCTGAGAGGTCCGCCACGTGGTGCAATGTCACAGAAGCCTGGTTTTGGGGCTGGAAGAGGCATTCAAGGTCCACGCCAGTGATTTTGTTTTTTGGGGGTTTTTTTCCGTGTGTTTTGAGTGGCATCTAACATCAAAAGGCAAATCGCCCTCTTCTGTCCTGCAGCCTTCTGAAACTTGGGGTCTTGGATGTCTTGGCATATTGTCCCAATGTGATGGACTGCTACACTTCACCTATCCCATCCCAACCCTTTTGTTTGTGTTGCGATTTTATGGATTTTTTTTCTTCTTGATCCTCTTCCCAGAATCCAGCATTTGTTGGACAATGTCTTTTAGATGGGGGGGAAGGATTTAAATCAAGCAAAACAAACCATGTTTTCAGGAGTAAAACGCAATGGAACATTTCCTGAATTTAGGCAAATCCAGAAGTTTGATTGGAAATGCTGGTATAGGCTCTGTTTCTGACTTCTCAAACCTGTTTTGGCACTCTACACAAAGCCCTACCTGGGGGGGAAAAGGCTAGTCCTTGGCACAGTATTCTGGTCTTGGTAGTATATATCCATTGAAGCTGTGAGTAGTGATGAAGACGCGGGTGGCTTAGAGCAGCTGCTTACAATCTCCATCTGATTTACTGCAAAAAATAATAATAATAAAAGGTGTTCATTGGAATTTCTGTACTAACACTTTTTTTTATACAACACCATCAAGGAATTGTGGAAAATTATGGAAATTACTGTTTTACCACTCAAATTTTGGATTTTGGGATAGGTTTTAAATGTCTAGCTACTTGACTTTAAAACTCATTTGAATTTGTGAAAATATTTTTTTGATAGGGAATTTTTTTTCCTCATGGTTTTTAGTTCGTATTTGTAAAAAACAAAAACTTCAAAAAAGAAAGCAAAATCGTTGTGCCTTCTATTTATCTCTCATTCCAGTCTCGGCAAGTTATAAAAATAAAATGCATAAAAAATTGATGTTTGTGTTCAAGGTCATGTCTAATGCTACTTTTTATTTATTTTATTTTTTTCCTTTAACAATTTTAAAGGACTGGTTAGATTGGACACTATATTAGAAACCAATGCTACAATTTACCTTTCACATCTTGTTTTGGGGTTAGTGAAGTCCACTCGTGGATGGAAAAAATACTGGAACTGCACTGGTGTTTTTGAAGTGATTAGATTCTGTTGCTACATTGCTAAAAATCTTGTGCTATTGGTTTCCCACATCGGGTCACATGTAACAAGTCTGTATCCGACTGTGTGATCATAGCGACTTGGTGATTTGCAATGAACTGAGTAATTTGGAGGGATTGTGAATGCAAATCTTCAAGCTTTAGGCTTCATGTACATGGGACATCTTTAAAACTTCTCCTGAAAGATTTAACTTGACAGATGTTAACTGAAGTTTTAAAACATCTGTTGTGCCGCGTTGCGTTTTTAGAAGCGTTTTTGCCTTACAAATGGTCAAAATCGTATAGCCATTAAAGGCCTGTAACCGGAACGTGACTAAGTGCGAGTTACTGTGTTTACAAGGTGTAACAGGCATTTAGCGTTTCAAATGCCTCTGAACATCTGTCCTAAACTCCCCCTTTTTTAGAGGGGGGGGGGGGGGAAAAACCCAACTGCTCAGAAACTACTATAAAACGACCCTGTGTACATGTACTGATAAGATAACATTGAGAGGGGGCCACTTTAAAAAAAAAAAAAATGCCCAACTGCTCCTAAACGTCCATTTGCCAGCAGCAGTGTACATGAGCCCTTATGCCCCGTACGCACAATTCGATTATCAGGCGATTGATCGTTTGTTTTTTGTTTTGTTTTTTTGCATGCTAATCTTGCATCAAATCTGCGTTTATTTAAGTCACAAATTCTCGTACGACAGAATAAAAATTCGTAAGTGATGTCATGTGTTGTATTGCATTTTCGAATGATAGCTGTACTGCTTAAATGAAAATTGTACGATCTGGCATCGTACAAAAAAAAATTCCATGCATGTCTGATAGAATAATATTGAATGAACTGTCCTGCTTGGCTCTTGACAGCTCTGTACTTACGATAGATTCAAATGCAGCACTTTTCGTATGATTTTTGGATCGTGTGTACGGGTCTTTAGTGTGACTGAAAATTTAAGTGCATATTAAACCAAAACTACTTTTCTGTTTTGGACAGTGGGGTAGGGTTATAACGGCAATCTGTGGTTCACTTTCTGTCCTGCAAATAACTTTCACCAAAGTGGGGGTGGCAATGGGGGCATTTCTTATTTATGTTGCTATTGGAAAATGAGTGGAACTCTGGTAAAATGTCAACATGTAGCAAAGATAAATCGTTGACAGAGCTCCTAAGAGCAGTTAATTGTCAGTTTTTTTGGCTGGACTTCTGCTTTTGGTTGCCAGAAGGTTAAGGCTTCATGTACACGGGATGTTTAAAAACCTCTCCTGAACAATGGAACTTGACCACTAGTAACATGCGTTTTAAAAATGTCCATTGAGCCACGTATAAATGTCGTGTTTGAGTTTTAGAAGCTTTTTTTTTTTTTTTTACATTGTAAATGGTCAGAAATGTGTCTCCATTAAAAGTGCCTATAAATGAAACACTGCTAAAAGCGAGTTACCACGTTTAGGCCCTTTTACAAGCATTTGGTGTGTTTTTTTTTTTTTTTTTTTTTTTTTTTTTTTTTTTTATGCCAATAAACTGTCCCGAAAGCAATTTTTTGTTTAAAAAAAAAAAAATGCCACTAAACTTAACTGCTTCTCAACTAGTTGTGTGGGGTCCCCCCCCCCCCATCAACTTTGTTGAAACAGAAAATTACAAAAATATTTAATCTGTAGCTTCATTGGATGGTCATGCCAAAGGTGGATTACATTAAGGAAAACTTTAAAGGCTTTATGCACTGGTCTGCTAGTGCTGCTTTTATAAACCTTTTTTTCGTAGTCAGGTTGCGTGTCTGAATTTGTAAAACAGGTACGTGGTTGTGATTTTTGGGCAGCTGAGAAGCCATCTGATCCACTGACTGCTGAAGGCACTGTCCCTACCATGTATCCAGCACTCCACTGTCCCACCAGTGGACCCTTAATTGGCATGGCGGGTGAAGAGGGAAACCAGCGAATGTATCCGCTGATCTTCCTTTTGCGATTAAATGCGAAAGTGATGTGTATTAAGGTTTTCTTCCATGTTGTGCTGTCATTTATCCAACCCATGTGTCTGAGGAAGATGATAATGGCAGCAGGGCTGACATCAGGGGTCAATGTAAAGAGAACTTGTCGCTGGCAAATGCGATCACATGGGATGCTATGGCAACAAAGTTGTGTGTGTGTGGTGTTTTTTTTTTTTTTTTTTTTTCCCTTCACACACACTTTCAGTCCTCCCACATACACACATGCAACAACCCCAATGTATGTGGCGAGTGTGTACAAAAAAGACCATTGCATATCCCCACAAACTTTCGCATGAGAACTGGAATTCTGGGGTCATTTATTCATGGCTAAAGTGATTAGTAAACCGCAGGTGATTTTAAAAAAGAAATTTCCAGCAAGTAGGGCTCAAACAACTAATCGATTAATCGACGAATTGATTATGAAATTAATCGATTATGAAAATTGTAATCGATTAATTGCCAGTAACATATTGGGGTTAAAAAAAAGTTAAAATGAGCCCTTTATAGTACAAAGAGCAAATAAATGCTACTGTAAATATTTCACTGTTCTACAGTAAAAATAACCCCTTACAGTGAATTTATTTATTTTTTTACTCTCTACTATAAAGGGCTAACTTTTTTTATTTTATTTTTTTAACCCCATTATGTTACTAAACGTCTTAGACCTGGTTCACATCTATGTTTTTATTGGTGCTTTTTGCAGAAATGCACTACAGTTCATTTACATGGTTTCCTATGGGACACGTTCACATCTGAAAGGGTCAGGGACTTTTAACGCAAAATGGTGCTTTATTGGTTCAATATACTTCAATGGAGAAGCTGCAGAAAAGCATGTAATGCGTTTTTGCAGCAACTTGTTTTTTAACCACTTTCAGACCGGACCATTTTGCTGGTCAATGACCAGAGGTCTTTTTACAATTTGGCACTGCGCTGCTTTAACTGGTAATTGCGCGGTCATGCAATGTTGTACCCAAACAAAATTTGCGTCCTTTTCTTCCCACAAATAGAGCTTTCTTTTGATGGTATTTGATTGCCTCTGCGATTTTTATTTTTTGCGATATAAACGTAAAAAGACCGCAAATTTTGAAAAAAAATGATATTTTCTACTTTTTGTTATTAGAAAAATCCAATAAACTCAATTTTAGTCATACATTTAGGCCAAAATGTATTCAGCCACATGTCTTTGGTAAAAAAAATGTCAATAACTGTATATTTATTGGTTTGCGCAAAAGTTGTCACATCTACAAACTAAGGTACGTTTTCTGGAATTTACGCAGCTTTTAGTTTACGACTGCCTATCGCATTTCTTGAGGTGCTAAAATGGCAGGGCAGTACAAACCCCCCCCAAATGACCCCATTTTGGAAAGTAGACCCCCTAAGGAAATTGATAAGTGGCATGTTGAGCCCATTGAATATTTTATTTTTTTGCCTCAAGCGATTGAATAATGACAAAAAAATTTTTTTTTTTTTTTTTTTTTACACAAAGTTGTCACTAAATGATATATTGCTCACACATGCTATGGGCATATGTGAAATGACACCCCAAAATAAATTCTGCTGCTTCTCCTGAGTACGGGGATACCACATATGTGGGACTTTTTGGGAGCCTAGCCGCGTACGGGGCCCCGAAAACCAAGCACCGCCTTCAGGCTTTCTAAGGGCGTAAATTTTTGATTTCACTTCTCACTACCTATTAGTTTTGAAGGCCATAAAATGCCAAGATGGCACAAACCCCCCACAAATGACCCCATTTTGGAAAGTAGACACCCCTAAATTTAGGGGTACACTAGTGAGACTAGGTAATAAATGGCGGGTGCCCTGAAACTATAAAAAAATAACTAACCAACCAGCGTCACCTGTAACAGTTATATGGTGATCACTGGTGAAAGGTTTAACTAGGGGGCAATCGGGGGGCTTTATGCGGTAGTATATGGGGGTCCCTGGCGCTATAAAAAGCTGTGGCGAACCTAAATACCTACCTGCCTAACTAGCGTCACCTGTGACACTAATACAGCGATCAGAAAAACGATCGCTTATTAGGCTGGGTTCACACTGGAGCGATGCGGGAACGCCACGAATCCGCGGCGGGTTCCCGCATCGCATGCCTCCCGGCGGCAGTTCACACTGCCCTATGCGAACTGCTGGGAGTGTCAGTGAAATGTTAATGACACCCCCAGATCAGTTTGCATATCGCAGTGCGATCTGCAAACTCGGATCGCATGGTGTGAACACCCATGCGATCCGATTCTGCTGCGGACCAAAAAAAAGGGTCCCGTGCGAGTTTGCGGCGGGTGCGACACGAATTCAGCCATACTATCTGTATGGCTGAACTCGAATCGCACAGAGATCGGATGTGATTTGCACTGCAGTGCGGTGCGAATCACATCCGTTCTCATAAACCGCTGCAATGTGAACCCAGCCTTAGTGACACTGGCGACGGGGTGATCACGGGGTTAAACCTTTATTGGGGGGGTACCTTAGAACTAAAGGGGGCTAACCCTAACTGCCCTAACAGTTATTACAGTCACAAATGACACCAATGCAAAAAAAAAATGCAATTGGTGTCACTGTGACTGGGGGGGCAGGGGTAATTGGGGGGGGGGGGGGGGGTGTGAGTGTGCCTGGCATGTTCTACTGTGTAGTGTTGTGTTGGTGCAACTCACCGATCCTCTCTCCTCGGTGCCGGAACGAAAAATACCGACACGGAGGAGAGATTACATCACTTCCTCTCCTGTGTTTACATTACAGGAGAGGAAGTGATGTCACGGAGCATTTCTATTCGTCGGGAGCGATCGCGAGGGGGTGGCCATGAATGAATGGCTGCCCCCTCATCCCGGATCGCTCCCGAACGAATACCGACCGCCGCAGGCACCGGGGGGGCCCGATCGGGCTCCCCACCCGCGGGAAGGCAGGGACGTATATATACGCCCATATGCCTGCCCGTGCCATTCTGTCGACGTATATCGTCGTGCGGCGGTCGGCAAGTGGTTAATCTGGCCAGAAAAAAAATGCAAAATTCAAAAACGTACAGCAAAAGGCACTGCAGAAACAGATCAAAAGCAAACTGCATAGGTGTGTACCAAGCCTTATGCTGGCCACACAGATCAATTTTCTGTTGAGAGTATTCAGAAGAAAAATCGTTGTACATTCGCTGAATGAAAATTTTGTTTAAAAACAAGTGAAAATTTCAAAGAGGAAGTAAACCCTCATGAGTTTACATAGTCCATTATGTGTCACTTACCTGACACAGGAGCCAGCGAAGTCACCGCTGTCCCCTGTAGTTCTGAGCATTCATCTTCTTGGTGGGTCTCGCTGCTCCGGCGCTGTGATTCGCCGGAGCAGCGATGACGTCACTCCCACGCATGCGCACGGGAGCCGAGACTCGCGGCATTGCCACCATCGACGATGCCCCGCTCAGTGCGCCTGCGTGCTGCTGTCTACGGCGCATGCGCCGTAGATGGCGGTGCCCGTCTTTGGGCAAATATCTCCTAAACCATATAGGTTTGGGAGATATTTCTTGGACCTACAGGTAAGCCTTAATCTAGGCTTACCTGTAGGTCAAAGTGGTTTGTAAGTGGTTTACAACCACTTTTAAATGAATGTAACTTCTGAGCGAAAACCACATACATTGTCTGAAAATTCCTTTGACTAAGAAGTTTTCTATTTCCAAATTTTCCCATCACTGTGGTTGAAAATGAACGTCAAGTTGACCCACTTTGTTTTGATTAATAACCTTTAAAAAAAAAAAAAAATCGGCCACCTAATCAATTATGAAAATTATCATTAGTTGCAGCCCTACCTGCAAGGCAATGTCATAATGTGCTTGTATGCATTGCATACGAGTACATACTTTCCTTATAACAAAGTCCTCCAATGTCACAGCTGAGACGACTGACCTCTTTGCCTGGTTTTTGGGTTTGCAGCCGGACCTACATGATTGGCCTAAATCATAATGACATCACCCCTGCACTGTAAGCCGGACCTTCAGAGTGCACTCTGAATATCTCCTAAACCAGTGATGGCGAACCTTGGCACCCCAGATGTTTTGGAACTACATTTCCCACGATGCTCATGCACTCTGCAGTGTAGCTGAGCATCATGGGAAATGTAGTTCCAAAACATCTGGGGTGCCAAGGTTCTCATCACTGTCCTAAACTGAAAGTTTAGGAGATATTTGCAGTACCTACCGGTAAGCCTTATTCTTGGCTGACCTGGTAGGTACAAGTGACCTGTAGGTACAAGTGGTGTAACGGTTTACTACCTTCATTCATACATTTATTCTAAACCCTGTAAAGGCTTTTAAAAGTGATGCCTATAAACAATTTTGAGTAACATTGTTATGCAATGTGCTCTTAATCACTACCAATGTGAAAGGGTTTTACCCCCTTTGTGAATGGACCATTTATGTTATTCGGCACTGCGCTAGTTTAGCTGATAATTGCACGGTCATGTAATACTTGTACCCAAACAAAATCTAGAACTTTTTTTTTTTTTTCACACAAATAGAGCTTTCTTTTGGTGGTGTTTGATCACCTCCTGGGTTTTTTATTTTTATAATATAAGCCAAAAAGACCGTTTTGACAATATTTTGACTTTCTGCTATAAAACATATCCAATAAACTCTTAGCCCTAGTACACACGGTTGGAAATTCTGACAGAAACTGTCTGATCGGATTATATGTTCGGAAAATCCAATCGTGTGTGTGTGTGGGGGGGGGGGCTCGATTGGAGTTTTTCCATCGGTAATTCTGACGTAAAAAATTTGAGAGCAGGATCTCAAATTTTCCAAAAACAAAATCCAATCTGACTTTTTTCGTTTTGTAGAGAATTCCGATCGCACAAAGTGCCACGGATGCTCAGATCAAAGTACGAGAGCAAAGCTATTGGCTACTAGGCTGAACGTGGTCCCGTCAGAACGAACATGTGTCATCATGTTTCGAACGATCGGATTTTCCGACAACTTTGTCCGACCGTGTGTATTCGGACAAAATCCGTTGGAAAAATCCAACGGATTTTGTGGTCGGAATTTCCGACTGTGTGTACAAGGGCTTAGATTTTGGCCAAAATTTATTGTGCTACGTGTCTGGTAAAAAGTGTATATTGATTGGTTTGCATGAACGTTTTAGTGTCTATAAGCTGTGGTTGGGGTATAGAGATAGATATTTTACTACTAATGGTGATTAGCGACTTATATAGGGACTGTGATAGTGCGGCAAAGCAATCTGACGTGAACTGACTGACCTCGCTAGTGCCGTTATTACAGTGTTAATGACATGCACTGGGCAGGAAGGGGTTAACATCTAGAGTAATCTTCAGGCCTAAAATGTGCTATTTAACGTCCAAGAGTGGAAATTTTTTTATAAGCCCTGTCTGCATACAGAATACCTTACCCTTCTATCTACAGTATATGAGGGGGCACATTCTGTAGTCCTGCAGAACTTGGGTGGGGCTTAGAACATGTGTGGGTGGGAGAAGAAGAGCTCTGCGTTAAGATGCAAGTCAGGCTTCTGGAATCCTCTGCCAAAAAATTTTTTTTTCATACATCATGGGACACAGGCTAATATTCATTATCTGCTGGATTATACTTCATCTCCAGGTGAATGGTCACTGGTAGACCAAAGCTTCTTTAGATAGGAAGTGATCCCCTATATAACCCCTCCCATACAGGAAGTACTTACATTTTTTTACTAGTGTCTGCAAGATGGATGGCACGATTGTTTTGAGCTCTCTGTTCTTGAATCAAGGGATTGAACTAATTGGATCCATTTAACACAGGCTTTATATGCTTGGATAAATGCGAGCTTTTGCCAGTAATGCGGCCTCTGGGGCGCTGGACCCTGCAACGTGGAATCCTGGACACTGCAGCGCTAAGGCATTCCTGCAGGGTGCTGTACATGTCCAAGGGAGTGGACCCTAAACATGAAAAGGGTGCCCAGTCCTTGAAGGTCCTCAAGTGACAGGAACCTGCTGTGAAGTGTTTAGATTGGGCTCTTTGTTTCTAAGCTTCACTGGACGGGTAAGTGAAACCCCTTTTTATTGGTTTCGTGTCCCAGTGATTTTTTTTTTTTTTAAGTCAGTCAAGCTAGAGGCTGGACACCTGTGTGTGGTGACCAATATGGTGGGGGGGGGTGTTGGGCTTGCTGTGGGTGTTTGCAAAGTGTACTCGCATTCGCAGAAAGTGCACAGCCAGCTTATATACTGCAAGCTGTGTATGCCAAGCATGTGGTGCTTCCAGAAGGCAGCTATGGGACACAGCAGGCTCTGAACCAGGCACTTGCATTGGTTCATTTCTCCTTACCCAGGTCATGTGAGTCACCAGGTGTTGCTTGGCAGGCTAAAGGTGCTTAGCAGAATTGTTGCATAGGGGCTTGGTGAGCCCTATTAAAGGGTCTCCCTTCTGAGGTGTGGTAATACTATACCCAGGTACTCCCTTTTCTGTAGCTAGTAAATGTCTTAAAAAAGAGCGGTACTAACTACAGCGAAGGGCACATCTATGTCATCAGTAGTTCCTAATGAACCTAGTCGTTTCCTGAAGGGCCAGAGGCTTCTGGGCAATCTGAGCCACTGGAATTGTGCCTACAGTCAACGCTGCTGCTTCACCCTTTATCACTAAGGATGAACTGTCCTCAGCCCTAGCCGGGTTAGAGCACAGGATTGCTGGCATGATTGCCTCCATCCTGCAGCAAATGGGTTGAGGATCAGGAAGAGCTTAAAGCTCAGGATTCTGTGGATGGACTGGTGGATGAGCATGCTTCCGCGCAATCTGGACAAAAAGATATCCAGTTGGTGTCTGCCTCCCAATCACAGAGGCTTTTGATCCTTACTCTTACCGAAATGGTTCGTTCTGCCTTTAGGTTGCCTCTTGCAGAGGTTACTGAGCCTCCCTGGTCCTCTTTGGGATCCCTGAGGCCACACAGGCTTTCCCCTTACACCCTCTGTGGGAACAGCCTGCCAGAATTTGTGTTCCTCATAAGAGGTTTCCCTTTTTATATCCTATGGATGAAAAGTTTAAGAAGTGGAGCATGCCAGCTGTAAATGCAGCGGTCTCTTCCTTAACCACTTGCCGAGTGCTGTTAGCAAATATGTCGGCAGTACCCGTACGTTACTTTGAATTTCCGGCCGTGCGCGCGCCTGCCATGAGCTCCGTGACCATGCCCCCGGGACCCACCGACTCTATCGCTGCTGGGATGCTGGGACAGCATTTCCTTGTTCTGCCTAGTGACAGGACACTGATCGTCTGCCCCCTGTCATCGGGAGCAGCGATCAGTGTCACGTCACTGCTAGCCCATCCCCAGACAGTTAGCAACAACCCCCCCCCCCCCCCCCCATACACACTTTAAACCCTCCCCCTAGTGGTTAACTCCTTCACTGCCAGTGACATTTTTACAGTAACCAATGCAATTTTATAGCACTGATCGCTGTATTAATGCCAATGGTCCCAAAAATGTGTCAAAATTGTCAAATGTGTCAAAATTGTCCAATGTGTCCGCAATAATGTCGCAGTCACAATAAAATTCGCTGATCGCTGCCATTACTAGTATATAATAAATATACATAAATAATAAAAATGCCATAAAACTATCCCCCTATTTTGTATAAATTTTGCGCAAACCAGTCACGCTTATTGCGACTTCTTTTTTTTCAAAAAAACATGTAGAATACGTATCGGCCTAAACCTGAGGAAATCTAAAAAAAATATATATATTTTTTCCGGGGATATTTATTATAGCAAAAAGTAAAAAAGAATGCTTTTTTTTTTTTTTTTTCACAAAATTTATGTTTTTTTTTGTTTATAGCGCAAAAAAAACCCTGCAGAGGTGATCAAATACCACCAAAAGAGAGCCATTTGTGGGGAAAAAAGGAAATCCGTTTTGTTTGGGAGCCACGTCATACGACCGTGCAATTGTCAGTTAAAGTGGTGCAGTGCCGAATCGCAAAAAGTGCTCAGGTCAGGAAGGGCTTAAATCCTTCTGGGACTGAAGTGGTTAATCAAGAACTTGACTTGTCCAATAAGACCCCTTTCACACCACACTGCCCATAGCGTGGGCGGGAAAACGCTGCTATTTTTTGCGTTGTTTTACCTCCAGATTTGTGGCACTTTTACCCCCCCCCCCCCACTAGCGGCCGAGAAAGGGTTAAAACCGCCGGCAATAGCGCCGTTTTGCTGGCGGTATTACAGCGCTGCCCCATTGATTTCAATGGAGAGTAGAGGTGGTGCGGTAAACACACCGCTCCAAAGAAGCTGCTGGCAGGACTTTTCCCTGACATCCTGCCAGCGCACCGCTGTAGCTTTTTTTAGGGTGGATTTCAGGCGCTATTTCTAACGCTATAGCGCCTGCAAAACGCTCTGGTGTGAAAGGGGTCTAAATAACGCACAGGGCTTGAAAGACCCTGTTGCCAAGAAATTGGAGTCGTTATTAAATGCGTCCTTTGGCCATTTCAGCTTTTCAGCCAGCTGTTGCAGAAATTGGAATCTGCCAGTCAGTAAAGGATTAGATGGGCCTAACCAGGAGGATGATCTGCCTGAAAATAATGGCAGATATTCCTCGAGTGCTGTTTTGCTGTTAACGCCTTTTTAACATTCAATACAGCAGGTCATTTTGGCTCTTGTCTGTACATAGGTGCAGACTTTTTGACTTAAAGGGATTTTAACCACTTGCTTACTGGGCACTTAAACACCCTTCCTGACCAGACCAATTTTCAGCTTTTGGTGCTCTCACACTTTGAATGACAATTACTCAGTCATGCAACACTGTACCCAAATGAATTTTGTGTCCTTTTTTTTCCCACAAATAGAGCTTTCTTTTGGTGGTATTTGATCACCTCTGGGGTTTTTATTTTTTGCGCTATAAATGAAAAAAGACCGAAAATTTTGAAAAAAAACGCATATTTCTTTGTTTCTGTGATAAAATTTTGCAAATTATAATTTTTTTTTCATAAATTTTGGCCACAATTTATACTGCTAAATATCTTTGGTAAAAAGAACCCAAATTAGTGGATATTATTTGGTCTTTGTGAAAGTTAGAGCGTCTACAAGCTGTGGTGCGAATCATAAAAAATTGATCACACCTGATGTACTGGTGGCCTATCTCATGTCTTGCGACCCGAACAAGTCAGGAAAGTACAAATACCCCCCAAATGACCCCTTTTTTGAAAGTAGACATTCTAAGGTATTTACTAAGATGCATGGTGAGGTTTTTGATGTTGTCATCTTTTTCCCACAATTCTTTGCAAAATGAAGATTTTTTTTTTCCTCACAAAATTTTCAATGTAATAGGTTATTTCTCTCACATGGCATGTGTATACCACAAATGACACCCCAAAATACGTTCTGCTACTCCTTCTGAGTATTACGATACCAAATGTGTGAGACTTTTACACAGCCTGGCCACATACAGAGGCCCAATATTGAAATAGCACCATCAGGCGTTCTAGGAGCATAAATTACACATCTTATTTCTCAACCACCTATTACAGTTTTGAAGGCCCTGGAGCACCAGGACAATGGAAATGCCCACAAAGTGACCCCATTTTGGAAAGCTAATACCCCAACGTATAATCTATGAGGCATATTGAGTCACTTGAATGGTTCATTTTTTTTTTCCAGAAGTTTTGGGAAAATGTGGGGAAAAAAATGAAAACGCATTTTTTTTACGCAAAGTTGTCCATCTATAAGATATTTCCAACACATAGCATGTACATAGCAAAAATGACACCCCAAAATACGTTCTACTACTCCTCCTGAGTATAACGATACCAATTGTGTGAGACTTTTACACAGCCTGGCCACATACAGAGGCCCAATATTGAAATAGCACCATTAGGCGTTCTAGGGGCATAAATTACACATCTTATTTCTCAACCACCTATTACAGTTTTGAAGGCCCTGGAGCACCAGGACAATGGAAATGCCCACAAAGTGACCCCATTTTGGAAAGCTAACACCCCAATGTATAATCTATGAGGCATATTGTCTTTTGAATGGTTTATTTTTTTCCAGAAGTTTTGGCAAAATGTGGAAAAAAATTAAAACACTTTTTTTTTTTTACGCAAAGTTGTCCATTTATAAGATATTTCCAACACATAGCAAAAATGACACCCCAAAATACGTTCTGCTACTCCTGAGTATGCCAATACCAAATATGTGAGACTTTTACACAGCTTGGCCACATACAGAGGCCCAACATGCAAAGCACACCATCAGGTGTTCCAGGGACACCTAGCATGCACATACCAAGAATTACACCCCAAAATACATTCTGCCGAGAAAAGAGTAAACAAAAGATTACCTGTGGTTTTAGCAGCGCAGTTGTCCACAGGATGATAGCACTGGTCCAGGCAGCAGGCAGGGACTTGGTCAGCAAAAGTAAACACAATTTTCCAGGCAACAGGCAGGTATACTGTCCATAGTCAATATTGGCAGCAGGCAGGGATACTGTCCATATACAGTCCAAGGTCAGTGCAGGCAGAGATCGTCAGCATTGCCAAAATATTGGTCCTGGTAGTAGGCAGGAACATGGTCCATCCATGTGGTGTGGTCAGTTCATGCGACAGGCAGAGGCATGATGGTATAGGTCCTACAGGCAGCAGGCAGAAGTAGGGCCTTGTTCAGGACAGAATGGGGATAGGGGTAGAGGCTTCTCCCACCCAAATCTCTTTGAAGCCTCCGAGTCTCCAGACCCTAATCTAGGAATGAGAAAACAAAGGAAATTGTCTTCTTCATCCAAAAAAACTATTCTGGAGCCCCTCGCATATGTGAGATCCCTGTTATGAATCCCACTAGTCCACAGAGGGTACAAGATCAGTCCAAGAGGCAGGCAAAAGGCATGGTCAAACAGTCCAGGGTCAGTTCCAGATCAGGCAGGGGTATGTACAGAATCAGTAGGCAGAAGCGTGGTCGAATAACAGTCCAGGGTCAGTTCCAGATCAGGCAGAGACATAAACAGAATCAGTAAGCAGAAGCGTGGTCGAATAACAAGCCAGGGTCAGTTACAGAGCAAGCAGAGGCATAAGGGGTTTGAAGGTAAATGGCAGGAAGTGAGGGTTATGGTTACCATACTTCACTAATAATTCACTGAAGTATGGTAACGGCGGAAACAGTCACCTATGCAGAGGCCTGGTTGGGAAGGGCATTGGGCACAATGATCAGTGGTGTCTCCTCTCACTCCTCGTTTGCTGCACACCCGACATTTTTTCTGATGTCTTCGGCCTGTTGGTCTGGGAGGGATTTTATCAGGAAAGTGGCGTTCAGAGAGTCTGCTAATTACATCGGATCGAATGTTTTGTGGTGGGCTGTTATATATGGGGTATATAAGGGCAGTGGTGATTTCCTCCTGGTAGCCAAGGAAGGGTATGGGTCTTTCTGTGGATTTACGATAAATTACATATGTGTTGTATATGGCCAAATTAAAGAAATAAATTGAAATTTTTTTTATACCACTTGTATGTTCTTCTCGTGGCAAGATAGGGTTCGAGCATCTGGTCGTTCAAGTCGACACCCCCTATGAACATGTTGTACTCATGGATACAAGTGGGTTTTTGTATTGGGCCATCCCTCCTGGTGATCTCAACAAAAGTGTTGTTGTGGATCGAAGAAAGCATGTAGACATCCCTTCTGTCCCTCCACTTCACAGCCAAAATTTCCTCGTTCCGTAAACTCGCTGCTTCGCCTTTTCTTAGCCTTTTGTTGACGAGGCTTTGAGGAAAGCCCTTCCGGTTCGTTCTTACGGTGCCACATGCTGGAGTTTGCTTTCTATATGGAGGTTGCGGAACAGGGGTAAACTGGTATAAAAATTGTCCACATACAGATGGTAGCCTTTCTCCAGGAGTGGGTTTACGAGTTCCCAAACAACTTTCCCACTCGATCCGATGTATTCGGGGCAATTAGGGGGATGTAGCTGGGTGTCCTTCCCTTCGTATACCATGAAGGAATATGTATACCCTGTGGCTCGATCACACAATTTATACATTTTCACCCCATAGCGGGCCCTTTTGGAGGGAATAAATTGCTTTAGGCCCAGCCTGCCAGAAAATTTGATCAGGGACTCATCCACACATATGTGTTGGTCTGGGGTAAACAACTGGGGGAAAATCTGAGAAAAATAATTTATTAGTGGCCGAATTTTGTAAAGTTTATCAAAATTTGGGTCATTTCGGGGAAGGCACTGGGTGGGTATTGTCGTTATAGTGTAGGAATCTCATTATCATTAGATATCTGGTCCGGGACATTATTGAGGAAAAGATGGGCATGTGATAGATGGGGCGGGATGACCAATATGCACATATTTCATTTTTATTGTTTAGTCCCATACAAAATGTGAGGCCCAAAACATTTTTAAACTCCTCCACTGTTAGGGCTCTCCACTTGTAGGGACGGGCATAAGAGGACGTTGGGTTGCTTTCAATAAATTGTTGGGCATATAAGTTGGACTGGACCACAATGGATTCAAGCATGTCCTCTGTAAAAATTAGGTGGAACTCCTGGGTTGGCAGTGAAAGGGGGAACGTTAGCTTCTCCTGAGTTAGGAGGAAGCCACAAGGGGTTCTGGAGGGAATAGGGAAGGCTGGCATGGGACCTAACCCTTTGGGGTCGAGTTGACACCCCACTTGTACGTGGCCTTTGCCGAGGTACTGTGGTGCCGGTGGATGGCTCTGCGGTGTTGGTAGATGGTACCGCCTCCTCACCAGTGCGCCTTCGTCTGACGGGCGGACTATCATCTTCCTCCTCTGAGGCTGTCATGGTACCGCTGCTGAGGACAGGCTCGTAGTCCACGTCAGAGTCACAATCTGAATATGAGGAGGAATCCGAAGCGGAAACCTCCCCGTTGCTCTCGTCGGCTGCAAGAATATCATATGCCTCCTCAGCTGAATACAATCTTTGTGACATTTTTATTGATCACAAATGGCACTGACAGGTGACGCTGATTTGGCATATGACACTGACAGGTGACGCTGATGTGGCAGGTGACACTGACAGGTAACACTGTCACAGGTGACACTGACGTGGCAGGTGGCACTGACGACACGTGGCACTGACGACACGTGGCACTGACAAATGGCACTGGAGGCAGATGGCACTGGAGGCAGATGGGGCTGGCAGATGGCACTGGGGCTGGCACTGGCAGATGGTGCTGGCTATTTGCTCTGGCTAATTGCTCTGGCAAATGGGGCTGGCAGATGGCACTGCGGCTGGCAGATGGCGCTGGTAGGTGGCACTGGCACTGACGGCACTGGGGCTGAAGGATGGCACTGGCAGGTGGCACTGGGGCTGATGGATGGCGCTGGCAGGTGGCACTGGTGCTGGCAGGTGGCACTGGCGGCACTGGGGCTGACGGCACTGGGGCTAACGGATGGTGGTGGCGCTGGCAGGTGGCACTGGCACTACTGGCAGATGGCACTGGGCTGACAGATGGCACTGGGGCTGACAGATGGCACTGGGGCTGACAGTTGTATCAACTCACAGATCCTCTCAGATCCACTCATACAATGTATCAACTCACAGTTCCTCTCTCTCCTCACGCGCTGTCTCTGTGTGAGGAGGGAGAGACACGGCAATGGGAGATGATCTCATATGTTTACATTTGAGATCATCTCCCATTGGCAGCTGCGATCGCGCTGTGAACGGCCGCTTTGATTGGCCGTTCATGGCGATCTGTATTTGCCTGTCTCCGGGAGACACGGCGAATACAAAACTTCCGCGATGCGCGCCCCCGGCGGCGCGCATTGCGGAAGTAAACACAAGGCCGTCATTCGGCTATAGGGCGGGCGGGAGGTGGTTAAAGTAAAGATATTTTTTTATTTTATTTTTTTAAATAACAAACATGTTATACTTGCCTCCACTGTGCAGCTCGTTTTGCACAGAGTGGCCCCGAACCTGCTCTTCTGGGGTCCCTCGGCGGCTGTCTCAGCTTCCTCCCGCAGGTACTTCTCACGTTCATGCGAGCTCCCTCGCATGGTGAGAAGCATCTGCGGGCACGCTCCTGTGATACAGCCGCCGGCTATAGTCGCTCGCTGTATCACACAGCCCCGCCCCCCGGCGCTCCACGTCAGTGGATGTGATTGACAGCAGCGTGAGCCAATGACTGCGCTGCTTTCCATCCATCCACTCCAGCCAATCAGCGGCCAGGGTGAGCGGTGAAGAGGACGGCGGGGGCGAGCGTGGGATTTTCGAGGGGTGAGGTAAGTAAAACGGGGGGGGCTGGGGGGCGCAGGCAGTGTCAGATGTTTTTTCACCTTAATGCATTAAGGTGAAAAAACATTTACCTTTACAACCCCTTTAAGAACTGGTCAGCCAACCTTTCTTGTAAGAAATTACTGCCAGCTTTCAGTAGGAACAATGATTTGGTGATCATTTGGACAAATGTATCCAAAAGATCTCCAGAGGGAAGAGTTCTCTACTTCCTGTCAAGAAAAGCACCTGTACCTCATTTAAAACCTCAGGGACTGCTTCCTCAAATGTCTCAGCGCCAAGGCAGTTCCACCCCCGAGGCGGCAAGCCGCAAAGACAGGGCCAGAAAAAGCCCTGGGTCCAAAATTCTTCTAAACCCAGTACCATGCCATCCTTTTGAGGGGAAGCCCCCACTCCATCGGGTGGCTGCTGCACTTTGTGGACATTTGGAGAACAATAGTTTAAGATGAGTGGGTCACCTCAACTATTTCCCGCGGTTACAAGCTGGAGTTATTCCCCCTCAGAGGTTAAGAGCCAGGGTTCCCTCAAATCCTCCAAAAAACATATTGCTTCTGGCATGTCATCATTTAGTGCATCAAGAAGTGATTGTAGAGGTTCCTGTACCCAAAAGGGCACAGGGTTTTAATCAAACCTATTTATGGTTCAAAAACCAGAATGGGACACAAGGCCCATTTTGGACCTAAGATCACTGAACCAGTATCTACTGATCCAGTCCTTTCGGATGCAGTCTGTCCGCTTGGTAGTAGACTCACTCCAGATGGGAGACTTTCTAGCCTCCATCGTTATAAAGGATGCGTATTTACATGTACCTATCATTCAGCCTCATCAAAGGTTCCTGCTATTTGCAGTAGAGGAACTTCATTTTCAGTTTGGGGTTTTACCCTTCGGGCTTGCTACAGTTCCCTGGGTGTTCACAAAGGTCCTAGTACCAGTAACTGGGTCTTTTAATTGGCGTGTGCCAGTTGGGAAGCAGTTAAAGTGTAACCAGTCATTGGATGAACAGTTTGGTTGAGAATACAACCAATGGGAGGTCCTGGAAATTAAACTGTTTTATGAATGGGTTTAGTTCCGCTTTAATTGTTCGTGGCATAGATTCAACAAGGTGTTGGAAACTTTTGGTCCATATTGACATGATAGCTTCACGCAGTTGCTGCAGATTTGTTGACTGCGCATCCATAATGTGAATCTCCCGTTCCACCACATCCCAAAGGTGCTTTATTGGACCAGATCTGGTGACTGTGGAGATCATTGGAGTACATTGAACTCATTGCCATGTTCCAGAAACCAGTTTAAGATTTGAGCTTTGTGATCTGGTACATTATTCTGCTGGAGGTAGCCATCAGAAGATGGGTACATTAATCAAAAAAGGATGGACATGGTCAGAAACAATACTCAGATAGGCCGTGGTGTTTAAACGATGCTCAACTGGTACTAAGGGGACCAAAGTGTGCCAAGAAAATATCCCCCACACAATTACACCACCAGCCTTAACCGTTGATACAAGGCAGGCTTGATCTATGCTTTCATGTTTATGCCAAATTCTGATCCTACCATCTGCATGTCGTAGCTAATACTTAGACTGCTCAGCCCAGACCTTTTTCCAATCTTCTATTGTCCAATTTTGTTGAGCTTGTGCGTCTTGTATCCTCAGCAGAAAAAATAAGAGCTCACAAGCCTGCAGGAGCTGCTTCTTTGAGCTGCGGTGTGCATGAGCCCTTATGAACATCTGTATCAGTGCACAAAACATCTGCAGTAGTGTTCCATATCAACATCTGTCATAGTGTACAAGTGCACAAAAACATTTTTGTTGGTGTACCAGTGTCCCACCTATAAATAAAGCATTTAAAGCGGCTAGTCCCCCTGTGCTTGCGTGCAAAGGTGAACGCACACGGTCCCGTACGCATACGTAAAAACGGCGATCTTGACACACGTGAGGCATCACCGTGAATGTCAGTGAGACCAAAAATTCAAGCACCAGACATCCTGTGTTACTCTAAACTGGTATTTTTAAATGCCAAAGTTAAGCGCCATCTCACAAGCGTGCAGTTTTTTAAAGAGTGATGTTTGGTATCCGTTTACCAGGTGCAAAACGATATTTTTATATTTGACCAAAAACATGGGTATTGTATTGTCTTTGTGTGCATTGAAATTCATTATCATGTATTATGCGTGGTGTAAAACTGCATTCAAAAAACTGCTGCGCAAATACGTTCAACATAAAAATTGAAAAAACCCACCATATTGCATGTTGTTTTATACATAGATAAGAAAGGGGTGGTGTGAGATGATGTTAAAAACTAACATAGAAATCTATTATTAAAAGCTAGTGAATAGAACAATTGCAAATGTAAAACCTTTTTGAGAGGTGATAGATGAAGGTTACCAAACACATTTCAACAGTGCAAACAACATCCTAACTTTGATGGGGGATATCATTGTTATGGCAGCAGCTAGCTGCCATAGCTCCGGTATCCTCTTGTTCGCCCGGCGGTCTGGTTTCTGATAAGGGTGATCTATAGCTGATTCGCCGCAAGATCACATTTATTGGTGGCGGAAGAGTGGCCCGGTGCCCTCCGCCGCTTACCAGATGTCAGCAGCAGCGGAGGCAATCGAATCGGCACCCTGGCTGGCCATGGAAACGCGTCACTTCCGCCCACAGCTCTTAACGGGCCCTTTTTTTTATAATATATTTTTTTAAATGACAATTTATTTTATTTTTTGTATTGCATTTAAGTGTAAATGAGATCTGAGGTCTTTTTGAACCCAGATCTCATATTTAAGGCCTCATGCACACATGACGCAGGTGAAAACTCTGCAAAAAAAAAAAAGCAGAAACGCGCGTTTTGCCGCGTTTGCATGCCGCGTTTGCATTTAAGCGTTTTATAAAGATAACATCATGTAGACCCTCCCCAAGCTCTCAAAGCATGTTTTTTTAACTATTTCTGCTATTTTGATCAGAGTGAGCAGCAGCAGCATAGAGAGCAGTGTACACTTGCATTTGCCTCTCTTTCTGTGGTATATATTTTGAAATGGATCCCATATTGAATATATGTCAGGAAATGCTCCTGATGTTGCACTTGATGAGACAGCAACGTCGTCGCAAATTTCGTGAGAGGTCCAGAGTCAGAGCTCGTCGATATTGGACCCATCCGTTGATGGGACAGCGAATGTCCGTTGGATTTTTCACAAACATGTATGTGCAGCTGCGTGCCTACCCCGACAAGTTTTTTAATTTTAGCCAGATGTCCATTGTCACATATGATCTGCTCTTAGAAAAAGTACGACCTGGTCTGACATTCATGGACACCAATATGAGAAACAGTATGTCATCAGAGGAACGTCTGTTGGTAACGATCAGGTATGTGTATATATTTATAAAATATATTTATCTATAGATGTACAGGTTAATTTTTTTCTCTGTCCTTTATTTTTTTTTTTTAAATGTCTATTCATAGCAAATTATCCAATTTTTTTAAATATCTAAAATTTTCTTGTGGCAATTTTTAACGTTTTCATTATTTCTAATATAAAACAATATTAAAATGGTTAATTTTATTTTTTTTAATCTTAATATGTTTTTATTCATTTTTTTTCTAGTTTCAAATTGTTTTATTTAAAAGAAAATCTATGTTAATTAGATTTTTTATAATTGTTTTAATTTTATTTGGCCAACTTATTAATATATTTTTATCGTGAAATATGTACTGATTAATATATTTTAATTCTTTGCTGCTGTATATGGTAGTATAATATTTTTTAATGCCTTATTAAAATATCCAGAATCTTAACCCTAACCCTACCCCTAACAGCTAACCCTTTCCCTTACACTAACCCTAACCCTAAACAACCCTAACCCTAATCCAACCCTTAATCCTAAACAATAACCCGGATAACCACTTACCATAACACCCAACCCTAATGACCAAATTACATTGCCGCAGATGGTCACAGTTGACTTTGAGGCCATGTATCTCTGATGCAGAAAAGTGCATGACATTTTGCGACCCGAATTTGGGGCCCCCTATCTCGGGGTCACTTGGTGATAGGATCCTCAAATTTGTATATATTGTAGTGCTAGTTCCACTGTGTCTGCATACCGTATTTGGGGTTCCTGGCAATAAGTGGCCCTAAGATATGGGCCCCCAAATTCGGGTCACAAAATGTCATTCTCAGATCATATTTCTGAGTTTTCAGGTCCAAAAAATTGGGTTCCTTTTTAAAAACGCATATAAACGTTTTTGCGTCTGAAACTTGGAAATTTTTGTGTCTGAACCCATTTTTTTGCTTCTGGAAAAATGAGATTAAACGCAACTGCATAAAAATGGCAAAAAAATAGACTGTGTGCATGGACACATAGGATAACATTGACTGAGTTCAGGGGCAGTTGAAAAAAGTGTCCAACTACATCTGAACACGCGTTTAACTGCGTCTCGTGTGCATGAGGCCTAAGTAATAGGAATAACAGTGATACTTTTTTTTTTTTTAATCGTGTAAAAATAAAAGGTAAAATAATGATTTTTTTTTTAAAATGCGCCCCCTCCCGTCGAGTTCGCGTGCAGAAGCGAACGCGCCCACATATGAAAACTGTGTTTAACCACTTGCTTACTGGGCACTTAAACCCCTCAGTCCCAGACCAATTTTCAGCTTTCAGCGCTGATGCACTTTGAATGAAAATTGCGCGGGCATACAACACTGTACCCGAATGAAATTTTTATCAGTTTTTTCCCACAAATAGAGCTTTCTTTTGGTGGTATTTAATTACAGCTGGGAGTTTTATTTTTTGCTAAACAAACAAAAAAAGATGCAAAAAAAAAATCATGTTTAATAGTTTGTTATAAAATTTTGCAAACAGGTCATTTTTCTCCTTCATTGAAGTGCGCTGATGAGGCGGCACTGATGGGCACAGATAAGGCAGTACTGATGGGCACAGATAAGGCAGTACTGATGGGCACAGATAAGGCGGCACTGATAGGTGGCTCTGATAGGTGGCACTGCTGGGCACTGATGGGCGGCACTGCTGGGCACTGATGGGCACTGGTAGATGACACTGATGGGCACGGATATGTGGCACTGGGGTGCAGCACCGTTGTTGAGGCAGATTGTGGGCACTGTGGGTGGCACTGCTGGGTGGCACTGTGGGCACTGCTGGGTGGCACTGTGGGCACTGCTGGGTGGCACTGACGGGGGGCACTTATGTTTTATTAAGGTGGCACTGGCAGGGAGCAGGTGGGCACTGGCAGGGCTGGCCGTGATCGGGACTGATGTCCCGATCACGGCCGCCTGTGATCGGCTCTTTTTTTTTCTCCTCGCGCTTTCAGCGCGAGGAGGAATAATAGCCGATTACCGGCTCCGTTGCATCACATGATCAGCTGTCATTGGCTGACAGCTGATCACGTGATAAGGGGTCGGGATCGACCCCTTGCTCGGATCAGTGATCAGGCGAGTCTCATAGACAATAGACGTAGTCCCGGCAAAGGAGGTCCGCGCTGTAGCCGTCATTCGGCTATAGCGCGGATCTCAAGTGGTTAAACCACACATGTGAGAGGTATCTCCACGATTTGTAGAGCGAGAGCAATAATTCTAGCCCTAGACCTCTTCTTTAACTTAAAACATGCAACCTGTAGAATTTTTTTTAAACGTCGACTATGGAGATTTTTAAGGGTAAAAATTTGTCGCCATTCCACGAGCAGCGCAATTTAGAAGCGTGACATGTTGGTTATCAATTTACTCATAACATCTTTCACAATGCAAAAAAATTGGGGCTAACTTTACTGTTATTTTTTTAATTGTTTTCTCCCTTTGTCTTTCAGGACAGCACCTGGAGAGAGCGCAGCTCCACCCATTTTCCCAGGAAACACTGTAGATTACTTTAAAGACCGGACACTTCTACCATGGTCTCAGTTGTAGTGTTTCCTCCGGCCATGGTGGAAGCGCTGCAGGGAGCCAAGGGGTGCTGCACGCTCTCTAGGTGGGGAGAGTTGGAGGCATACCGGTTGTTTGATTTTTTTTTTGGTACACACCTGGCCCAGCTTCCTCCCTTCACGCACGGGGGTTGCTCCGGTGTCTGCTCTCCTTCATACCCAGGGGGTCAGGCTGTGGAAGTCCCTACCCTCTTCTAGACCGGCGGCTGAGGCTGAGACGCGGCCGGGATTCATATCTCGCGCCGTTGGTAACAGCCTCATGCCTTAGGATGGCGAGCGCGTCATTCCGGCCGGGGGTGGGACTTCCGACGGTGCGGATTCCGGTTCCGGCCGCTGGAACGCAGGCAGAGGGGGCGGTCTCATTCGGCTGACATCACTTCCGGGAATGGCGCGGAATTCAAACTTTTAAGAGCACTCAAACGACATTGTATCCTCGCTGACGATGGAAGAGGATCAATCAGCGGTGGCAGGAGCAGGAGCCACGGTTGTCAGCCAGGCTCAGGTAAGCAGGGACAATGGTCTCTGTCATTACTGTTTTAGCCATGTCTTTCTCTCCCTTCCTTGTACTGGGAAGCCTGCAGCATTCTTTTCCTATGTTACAGTTTAGGAATAATGCTTTTTTAATAGTTTAGTGAGTCTGTGGGGGGATTCACTGGCTGAAAAGCAAATCGAATCTGAAATGTTAAATCTGTTCTATTTGTTCTATTTGGCAGCATGTCTTTTTTTTCTCTCTTTGTTCATGTGTTTGTAACTGAGGTTTGGGGTTTTTTCTTTGGTGTATTTCAGAAGGTGAAAGAAAAGACCAAAAATTTCTCCCCAAAAATGTAAAAAATGTACTTAGAGATTCCTGGACCAAGGTTTTATGTAGGTCCTGCATAAGCGACTTGGTCAAGGAAGAAGCAGCTTCCACTACTCCTGCGTCTCAGCAAGGAGAGCTGCTAAGTTCTTTTCGGAAAGAATTGTCAGATACTTTTGAATCTTTCCGGTCTTATTTAGACAGACGCCCAGCTGCAGGTAGTAGCTTAGCGCCCCATTCTCACTCCCTGGCATCTGCCTCCAGGGGGGGCAGTGACTCGGAGGATGAGGAGCGTAGTGGGTCCTCAGCTTCTGAGGAAGAGGCAGAAGAAGTAAAGGAGGCTTCTGCTTCATCAACCCGGTATAAATTATCCCTAGAGGAGGTGGATGACCTGCTGAAAACTATCCACACTACTCTGAACATCAGAGGATAAAGCCCAACTGTCGCTGCATGACAAAATGTTTCAAGGTTTGGGCGAGGTGAAACAGAGTGTTCCCAGTACATAAGTTTCTATCCGAAACTATTAAAAAGGAATGGAGGGACCCAGAGAGGGCCCCTTTCTTTTCCAGGTCCCTCAAACGCAGGTTTCCTTTTGAAGAGGATAGCTCTCAGGTATGTAACAAAAAGCCTAAACTTGACGCAGCCTTTTCTCAGGTTTCAAGGAATACGGATCTTGCACTTGAGGACATGGGTATCCTAAAGGATGCCATGGACAAAAGGGCTGATTCTCTCCTAAGGAAGGCTTGGGACTCAACATTGGCAAACCTAAAACCAGCTATGGCTTCAACAGTAGTAGCCAGAAATCTGGAACACTGGCTGGAACAGTTAAAAGCCCATATCGAGGCAGGAACGCCTCGAAAGGATCTGCTTGATACTTTGCCTGTCCTCTTAAAAGCAGTGGGGTATATGGCAGATGCCTCATCAGAATCCATTAAGATGTCAGCCAGGTCCTCAGCCCTGATAATCTCAGCCCGTAGGGCTTTATGGGTGAAAACATGGACAGGGGATACTGCCTCAAAAACCAAATTATGCGGTCTTCCGTTCGAGGGAGATTTGGTTTTTGTCCCTGATCTTAAAGCCATACTGGAGAGAACGGCTGACAAGGGCTTTCCTGTAAAAAAGAAAGTGAACCCCCAGGGCCAGTGACGGTCTTCCAACTGTGGGAGCAAGGTTACAGACCTTTTTTCCACAGTGGAAGTCAGTGACAAACAGTCTGTTTATCCTCAAAACAATAAAAGAGGGTTACAGGCTGGAATTCGCTCACCCCCCCCCCCCCCCCCCCCCCCGCACGGTTTTATGTAACCCAGGCTCCTCGAGACCCAGAAAAATCAGTAGCCATGATCTCTATTTTGCAAGAACTGATGCAGCAAAGGGTGATCATATATGTTCCCCCCGAGGAGATAGGGCTGGGTTGGTTTCTTTACAAGAAAGATGTGTGAGTAACATCAGGCAAATTCAGATTGATTCTGAATCTGAAGGTTGTTAACAATTTTCTCGGTGAAGGGTCTCCTGATGCCAAACTGTTTTATGGCATCCATAGACCTAAGAGATGCATATCTCCATGTGCCTATAGCCATAGCATCACAAAAATATCGGAAGTTTGCGGTCAGGACGGGAGGCTCGGTTCTACATCTCCAGTTCAGAGCTCTCCTGTTCCGCCTGTCCTCATCTCCGAGGATATTTACAAAGATCGTAGCAGAGGCCCTAGCCCCCCTCAGAGTAGAGGGTATATCGATCGTTCCATACTTGGACGACCTTTTAATATTTGCCAATACAAAGCATCTATTGGAGAGGGACCTGGGAAGGACAATAAGACACTAAGCCCTTGTACACACGGTCGGAGAATCCGTCGGAATGTGTCCTATCGGACTGTGTTGTCGGATAATCCGAATGTGTGTGGTATGCATCGGACTGATTCCGTCGGACCCAATTTTCCAACTTGGAAATATTTTCCGACAAACTGGTCTGATCGGACATACTCCGATCATGTGTAGAGACCAAGTGCCACGCATGCTCAGATCAAATTCCTACATCAAAGCTATTGGCTACTAGCCTGAATGTAGTCCCATCGTAACGAAATTACGTCATCACGTTCTGAAAGATCGGATTTTTCGACAATTTTGTCCGACCGTGTGTATGCAACAGTTTCGGACAAGATCCGACGGATTTGGTTGTCGAAATCTCCGAACGTGTGTACAGGGGCTTAGAGGGTCTCGGTTGGCTGATAAACAGGGAGAAATCAAACATGATTTCATCTCAGTCGATAAAATTCCTGGGATACACCATCGACTCCAGACAGGAAAAAAAAATTCTCCCGGTAGAGAAAATAGAGAAGGTTCAGAGTGCTGTGAAGAGGACCCAGACAAACCTGCCAATTTCTATCAGGGCAGCCATGTCGGTTTTGGGTCTCCTCACAGCATCCATTCCTGCAGTGCAAAGGGCACGCCTCCATGCAAGGGATCTCCAACAGGCAATATTGAGGAATTGGTCCTACAGGGAGTCCCTAGAGAAGCAATTCAGGATGCCCCCTCAGGTTCAGAGGAAGCTCTGGTGGTGGAGTCCCTCAAGCCTAGACAGGGGTCTACTGTGGTGTTTTCCGGTAGACCGGAGATTAACACCAGATGCAAGCTCCTGGGGATGGGGTGCCCACCTGGAAGGACAGGTGGCCCAGGGGAGCTGGACAGTCAGAGGCCAGGAGATCCTCCAATTGGAGGGAACTAAGGGCCATCCTGTTGGGACTATGGGCCTTCAAAGAGCTGGTTCAGGGTCTCCATAACCATGTCTTATCCAACCACGCCACAGCTGTATCCTATATAACAAGGCAGGGGGGCACAAGAAGCAGGGTACTGCTATGCTTGGCCAGTCAGATTCTGTCATGGGCAGAAAACAACCTGAGGTCCCTATCAGCAGTACACATAAAAGGAGACCTGAATTTAGTAGCGGATTTTCTGAGCAGGGAAAAAATTTGTGAGTCAGAGTGGAGTCTGAACCCTGAGGCTTTCCAAGATCTGACAGAGAAATGGGGATTGCCTCAGATAGATCTGTTCGCGTCACGGAGCAACACAAAAGTGAAGGCCTTCTTTTCTTTAAACAGACAAGATCAATAAAGGGGACTGGATGCCCTAGCACAACTGTGGAACTTCCATTTGTGCTACGCCTTCCCTCCTTTTCAGATGATCCCTTTGGTTCTGAAGAAATTGCAAAGGGAGTCCACGAGTCTGATTCTAGTGGCTCCCTTTTGGCCCAAAAGGACATGGTTTGCAACCATACAGAGGATGGCGGTGGGACCCCACTGGGTTCTTCCGCTTCGGAGAGATCTCCTAACCCAGGGACCTCTTCAGCATCCGAATATCAGGCAACTCAACCTAACAGGGTGGTTACTGAGGAATAAATCCTAAAAAGAAAGGGGTTATCCGATAAGCTCGTCGCAACCCTCTTAGGGAGTCGAAAAAAGACTACTAGGTCAATTTATTTTAAAACGTGGAAACATTTTAACTCCTGGTGCCTATCAAAAGAATTTCCTCCCCAGGAGATGCTTTCGGTTCTAGAATTTCTCCATGAGGGCATGGAACTCTCTGCTGTGTGCACCCCCAAAGACACTACCACCACCACCACATACCTTCCGCTTGAGTCACAGGAATTATTTTCCGATCCATATCAAGACATTTCCGATGCGCAGCCACTCTTGGCATTGGATCAGGAAGAGGAGGTAGCAACAACCGCCACTCAGCAGTCTGACGACAGTACCCAGATCAGCCCAAGGAGGAGGTTGGTCCCTGCTGTTGCTGCCTACTCCGAGATCTCTAATTATAGCGGTGGGGAAGGTGACGTAGATGATGACGTGTCTAGTGATATCTCGTGGGTGCCCACAAGAGGAAGAGGGGAGTTCAGAGGGAGATATGGACCAGCAGGTAGGGAGGAGAAGCAGGCGAAACATACATTGCACAGGAGGGACAAAGCAGACTGCTAATGTATCAGGAGCGAGGCATCAACCATGTACGGTCACATCTGGCGCTCCCAGGACGCCGGCACATGGCTCCGCAGTGTGGGCTTTTTTTAACGTGTCCGCTGCTGACAATAGTGTTGCCATCTGCAATCTTTGCAGTCAACGCATAAGTCACGGTAAGCCCAACACTCACCTAGGGACGACCGCCTTAAGAAGGCACATGAGCTGCTATCACCGAGCCCAGTGGGAGCAACGGAAAACACAAAGCCACACTCCAGGCTCTCACCGTCCAGTCTCGTCTTCTACTTCTCCTTCTCCTCTCTCCTCACAATTGTCCTCCACCCTCCATAACGCCGTCCTCACGTTTTTCTGCAAAAAGGCAGGCTTACGTGGGCCAAATGTTTGAGCGTAAAAAAATGATGACGCCGGATAACCCTCTTGCCCAACGGTTGACGGCTGGCTTGTCAGAACTTGTCGCTACTGCCATATAAACTGGTGGACTCGGAGGCCTTTCGAAAATTTGTGGCCATTGGAACAGCACAATGGAAGGTCCCAGGAAGGAAGTATTTCTCACAGAAGGGCATCCCAGAGCTATATGGCCATGTTCAGTGGCAAGTGAATGTATCTCTGGCACACAGTGTCGGTGCCAAGATACATCTGACCACAGACACGTGGTCTAGCAAACACGGGCAGGGAAGGTATATCACTTTTACTGCCCACTGGGTGAACCTTCTGACGGCCGTCAAGCATGTAACCCATGGCACCCGTGTAGATTTGGTTTTACCGCCATGGATTGCATGCAGGCCTGGCTCTTCTTCTTCTCCTCCTCCTACTCCATCCTCCTCTCTCTCCTCCTCGGCTGACTCCTCCTTTTTCACTGCGTCGCCCAAGCTCCACAGAACCTATTCGACATGCCAGGTGAGATGTTGCCATGCTGTGCTGTGTCTGTTGTGCCTGGAAGCCAAGAGCCACACTGGCCCTGCACTCCTTTCAGCTTTGCGTTCACAGGCAGATCAGTGGCCAACACTGCTCAATTTGACAGTTGGTAAAGTGGTGTGTGACAACGGTGCCAATCTGCTTAGCGCATTGAAACGGGGCAAAATTACACACGTGCCATGCATGGCACACGTCTTAAACTTGGTCGTGCAGCGATTCGTTGTCAAATACCCTGGGGTCCAGGACCGCTTGCGGCAGGCAAGGAAAATCTCGGCCCATTTCAGAAGATCTTACACGGCCATGGCTCGCCTTGCTGACATTCAGCGGCGACACAATCTGCCGGTCAGACGTCTTATTTGCGATTGCCTGACGCGATGGAACTCAACCTTCTATATGCTTGATAGGCTGCTCCAGCAGAAACGTGCAGTTAACGTCTACCTGTATGAACTCTGCGGCAGAACAGGTTCTGAGAGCTTGTTTTTTTTCACCGTGCCAGTGGCTGCTCATGTGCGACGCATGCAGACTTCTGCGGCCATTTGATGAGATCACCAAACTGGTCAGTCGCAGCCATTGCCATCAGTGACATGGTACCTTATGCCTTCTTTATGGAGCCTGCATTGCGTCGTGTCATTGATCAAGCCATGGAGAAGCAGGAAGATGCAGAAGTCGCAATGCTGGATGAATTCCCAGGGGGGGGCTACTCTATCTGCAACAGGAGTCTGAAGAGGAGTCAAAGGAGGATGGTGCCGGGGCGGATGAGGAGGAGCAAAAAGAGCATGCTTTAAACCTTTCTGGGATCCCTGTTGTGCGTGGATGGGGATAGGAGAACGAGGAGGACAACATTATCCTGGATGATGAGCAGGAGCCTGGCCACCACACCGCTTCCAGTTTAGTGCGAATGGGGGCCTTCATGCTCCAGTGTTTTAACAGGGACCCCTGTATAAAAAGCATTAGGGTCAAGGACCAGTACTGGGTGGCAACGTACTTAGCCCCCCGGTACAAACACAAAATGGCGGAATTGTTACCACCGTCACAGAGGGCTGTCAGAATGGAGCACTTCCAGGCCTTGCTTTGAGAAATGCTGCATTCTGCTTTTGCGTGCGCTGGAAGAGGAGGAATTCCCACTCCCAGAGAAGGAGTTGCGGGTACAAATCCCAACAGTGCCTGCAAGAAGAGGCCGGTTTGAAGATGTGTTGGTGACTTCGGATATAAGGTCATTCTTTCAGCCGACCCATCGACAGGTCTCATCCGGATCCAGCATCAGGGAACGCCTAGGCCGACAGGTGTCCGACTACATCGGGTTAACGGCCGATGTGGATGCTCTGAGGAGTGATGATCCCCTGGACTATTGGGTGGGCAGGCTTGACCTCTGGCCAGAGCTTGCCCAATTTGCAATGGAACTGTTGGCTTGCCCCTCATCCAGTGTACTGTCCGGAAGGACGTTCAGCGCAGCAGGGGGGATCGTGACCGATAAGCGCACTCGGCTAGCTCATGACAGTGTTGACTACCTCACATTTATAAAAATGAATGAGGCTTGGATCTCGGAGGAATTCAACACATGTGATTAGTAGACCATGTATATCTCTATAAACTATTTATTTAATCGAGCACACAGACCTTTTTTCTACATTCGGCTCACTTCCTTGTACAAAAAAAGCACACCGTACTATATGCCCGTACCCTCCTGTTTGAAGAGGTTGAGCGGTGTCATATTTTTGGGGCCCAGCAGCGAGTTGCTGGTATCAGTGCTGGTGTCAGTGCTCTATATCACGGTGCTGGTGTCAGTGCTCTATATCGCGGTGCTGGTGTCAGTGCTCTATATCGCGGTGCTGGTGTCAGTGCTCTATATCGCGGTGCTGGTGTCAGTGCTCTATATCGCGGTGCTGGTGTCAGTGCTCTCTATCGCGGTGCTGGTGTCAGTGCACTCTATCGCGGTGCTGGTGTCAGTGCACTCTATCGCGGTGCTGGTGTCAGTGCACTCTATCGCGGTGCTGGTGTCAGTGCACTCTATCGCGGTGCTGGTGTCAGTGCACTCTATCGCGGTGCTGGTGTCAGTGCACTCTATCGCGGTGCTGGTGTCAGTGCACTCTATCGCGGTGCTGGGGTCAGTGCACTCTATCACGGTGCTGGTGTCGGTGCTCTCACGGTGTTGGTGTCAGTGCACTCTATCGCGGTGCTGGTGATCATCTCCTGCACCCTCTTCATAGCCTACCCTGACCTTTCCTCTCCTCCATTGCCTTCATGCGCTCCTGAGTCCTGAATTGTCAAAATTTCACAGATAAAAAAAGAATGCTTGTAGTTGTCGATCCCAGATTCACTTCATACATGTGTTATGTCAGTGGCCATGTGGTGGGACTATGTGTGCACAGCTAGTAAGTATTTTGTGGCTGAAAATATGACCTGTAGGTTTTTAAAGTTCGCCTGCCATTGAAGTCAATGGGACCCGCCGCGAACGTTGCGGTTCGTGAACTTTTGGCCGCGGTTCGCATTCGCGAAATGTCCCGTCGCAACTTCTTCCATCTCTAAATATGTATTCTACATATTTTTGTTAAAAAAAATCGCAATGAGTGTATAGTGATTGGTTTGTGCACAAGTTATAGCATCTACAAAATAGGGGATATACAGTATCTTACAAAAGTGAGTACACCCCTCACATTTTTGTAAATATTTTATTATATCTTTTCATGTGACAAGACTGAGGAAATGACACTTTGCTACAATGTAAAGTAGTGAATGTACAGCTTGCATAACAGTGTAAATTTGCTGTCCCCTCAAAATAACTCAACACACAGCCATTAATGTCTAAACTGCTGGCAACAAAAGTGAAAAAAACATTTTCACCCCTAAGTGAAAATGTCCAAATTAGGCCCAGTTAGCGATTTTCCCTCCCGGTGTCATGTAACTCTTTTAGTGTGAATGGGGAGCAGGCATTTTAAATTTGGTGTTATCTCTCTTACTAGTCTCTCAAACTGGTCACTGGAAGTTCAATATGGCAAAGAACTCTCTGAGGATCTGAAAAAAAGAATTGTTACTTGACATAAAGATGGCCTAGGTTATAAGAAGATTGCCAAGACCATGAAACTGAGCTGCAGCATGCTGGCTAAGACCATACAGCGGTTTAACAGGACAGGTACCACTCAGAACAGGCCTCGCCATGGTGGACCAAAGAAGTTGAGTGCACATGCTCAACGTCATATCCAGAGGTTGTCTTTGGGAAATGGAAGTATGAGTGCTGCCAGCATTGCTACAGAGGGGTGGGGGGGGGGTCAGCCTGTCAGTGATCACACCATGCGCCGCACACTGCATCAAATTATTCTGAATGGCTTTCGTCCCAGAAGGAAGCCTCTTCTAAAGATGATGCACAAGAAAGCCCGCAAACAGTTTGCTGAAGACAAGCAGACTAAGGACATGGATTACTGGAAGCATGTCCTGTGGTCTGATGAGGTGATGGTGTCAAGCGTGTGTGCCAGCAAACGGGTGAGGAGTACAAGAACAAGTGTGTCTTGCCTACAGTCAAGCATGATGGTGGGAGTGTCATGGTCTTGGGCTGTATGAGTGCTTGCTGGCACTGGGGAGCTACAGTTCACGGAGGGAACTATGAATGCCAACATGTACTGTGACATACTGAAGCAGAGCATGATCCCCTCCCTTCGTAGATTGGGTAACAGGGCAGTAGTCCAACTTAATATATACCCCAAACACACCTCCCAGATGACCACTGCCTTGCTAAGGAAGCTGAGGGTAAAGGTGATGGACTGGCCAAGCATGTCTCCAGAACTAAACCCTATTGAGCATCTGTGGGACATCCTCAGATGGTAAAGGAGTGCAAGGTCTCTAACATCCACCAGCTCTGTCATGGAGGAGTGGAAGAGGACTCCAGTGGCAACCTGTGAAGCTCTAGTGAACTCCATGCCCAAGAGGGTTAAGGCAGTGCTGAAAAATAATGGTGGCTACACAAAATATTGACACTTTGGAGCCAGTTGGGAGATTTTCACTTAGGGGTGTACTCACTTTTGTTGCCAGCGGTTTAGACATTATTGGGTGTGTTGAGTTGTTTTGAGGGGACGGCAAATTTACACTGTTATGCAAGCTGTACACTCACTACTTTACATTGTAGAAAAGTGTAATTTCTTCAGTGTTGTCACATAAAAAGATATAATAAAATATTTACAAAAATGTGAGGAGTGTACTCACTTTTGTGAGATACTGCATTTATGACATTTTTATTACACATTCTTTTTTTTACTAGTAATAGCGGTGATTAGCAGGACTGCAACATTGCATCGGACACTTTTTTGAGACCATTGACATTTATATAGCGATCAGAGCTACAAATAGCCACTGATCACTGTATAAATTGATTTATTTATTTATAATGTGTCTACTATCAACAGCTGGCTGGGTGACAGGCTGGCTGCTGATCACCATAGCGCTGTTCTGCTGCCATTTTTACTGTCTTTTCTCTGTGTACAGTTGTTTGTCGGCCATGTTTGGTGTGCCTCAGGGGAAAGCATGGTCAGGGGCCATTTTGCTGTAATTCAGTGGCCATTTTCCCTGTGATTATGTCCCTTATACTGCCCTGCCAACGGCCATTTTGTTGTAGCCCAGAGTGGTTTTTATGCTCAGCGCTGGTCCCTGCTGCTCAGAACATCGTGGTTTCTCACTCAGGACACCTGGGAGCTGACACAGGACAGAGGCACTTGTAGCTGAATGGCGCAGAACTCGGTCAGGGTGGTGAGCCCCTACGGTGGGGCCCCTCAGTCTGCAGCAGCTAGGAGGGTGGGACTGTGCACTTGTCCTAAGTTCCCAAGGGTGGGTCAGCATGGTTTCAGATATGTTCTTTGCCAGAACGGAGGCAGTGTGCGGGCGCAAAGGTGGTAAAAAGCGGCCCCTGCTCCCCCCGTCCTCCGAGGAGAGCTCTGACGCAGACTTGGGCCCTGCTGAGACTGGCGGCCCCTGCTCTGTCGTTTCAGATGACGCTGACCAGGACCGATTGGACAGTGAGGATGAGTCCCCGTCCCCGTCCGGGTCCGCGCAAGACAAAGCGATAGTTGCGATCAGTACTGGCCTCAGCACTTGTGTCGCAGATACTTACTGAGTGGGCAAAACTTTTGCACCGTGAGTTGGGGAAGCAACAGGCCTCCCCTGTCTGCGTGGAACTAGCAGACCAGTTAGCGCAAGGCCTTAAGTATGTTGGTGACGCGGCCCTGGATACGCTTCCTCTGTTATCCATGGCTTCAAGGTCAGCAGTGATGTGGAGGCGTCTGATTTGGCTAAAATGGTCTGCAGACCAAGCATCTAAAAAAGCCCTGTCTGATCTACCCTTCCTTGCTGAGCGGCTCTTTGGAGCCTCGTTGGATGACATCATTAAGAATGCCACAGGGGGAGCCACGCAGCAGGCAAAGGCGCTCATTTTCCACTCAAAAGAGGCTTTTTCGTCCACCCAGGGCTTCAGCTAAATGCTCCCAGCCCGAAAGGCCGGCCTCTGAGGGACTACAGCGTCCCTGGAACCGCAAGCTTGCGAGCAAAAGTGCTACCGTATGAAGGTTTGCCCCCGTCCGTCTCTTGGGTGTGGGGTCACCTTCGGGAGTTTGCAGCCCGATGAGCCTCTCCGGCTGTCCAACCAATGGGTTTGCAAACTGATTTCCTCTGGCTACAAGATAGAGTTCCTCTCTTGGCCACCAAACAGATTCTTCCCCTCCAGCATACCCTTACTCCCGGCTTGCCGGGAGGCCCTAATGGGGGCGATAAGGGACCTGCTAAATCGTGGGGTGATAGTGCCTGTTCTGGAGTCAGAAAGGTTCCAGGGGTTCTATTCCAATCTGTTTGTAGTCCCCAAAAAGGAAGGGGTACGTCCAATCTTGGACCTGATAGCCCTCAATTGCTTTGTAAAAGTACAGATGTTCAGAATGGAATCAGTTCACTCAGTGGTCGCTGCACTCCATCAAGGGGACTCTCTGGTGTCTTTGGACATCCAGGATGTGTACCTACACATACCCATATGCCTCCGGCATCAGAGGTTTCTGTGATTTGCAGTTGGGGAAGCCCACTACCAGTTTGTGGCTCTCCCCTTTTGCTTGGCATCAGCTCCCCGAGTCTTTACCAAGGTACTGGCTCCAGTTTTGGCGTTGTGACAACGCGGGATCGCAATTGCAGTTTGGGAAGCCCACTACCAGTTTGTGGCTCTCCCCTATTGCTTGGCATCAGCTCCCGAGTCTTTACCAAGGTATTGGCTCCAGTTTTAGCGTTGTTGTGACAACACGGGATCGCAATCGTAGGCTATCTAGACAATCTCCTCCTGAGAGCATCTTCCGCCTCAGAATTAAAGGAGGATGTGGCAATCACCATGCAAACCCTGCAGGATTTTGGGTGGCCGTTGAACCTAAAGAAGTTGGTGCTTATACAGACCCAGCACTTGGAGTACCTAGGCCTATTGCTGGACTCCATGGAAGCGAGAGTGTTTCTCCCTTCAGACAAACTGCAGAGTCTCTGAGTAAAACTATTGATGAACCGCAGGTGGTCGTCGCTAAGCTTTTGCATGCGAATCCTGGGGCTCATGGTGGCCTCCTTCAAGGCAGTGCTGTACGCCCAGTTTCATACCAGAGTCTTGCAGAAGGAAAATTTGAGAAATGGGACAAATCTCCGCTATCCCTGGATCGCTGATTCGGGTGAGCCAGTCAGTCAGGGACTCCCTGCTCTGGTGGCTGAGGTCCCCGGCACTTCGGTCCGGGAAGTCATTCCTACCTCTACATTGGACAGCGATCACAACGGACGCCAGCCTGACCGGCTGGGGTGGAGTACTGGAAGTACAGTCGACCCAGGGCCTCTGGTCAGGGGAGGAATCCAAGTTGCAATCAATGTGCTCTAGCTTCGAGCGATCAGGCTATGCCTCTCCACATGGTCGAGGAGACTACGAGGAGGTCCGATCAGGATCCAGTCAGACAACACCACGGCGGTGGCATATGTCAACCATCAAGGGGGAACAAGAAGCTGGGCTGCAGCACGGGAGGTCGCTTGCATCCTTCAGTGGGCAGAGCGACATTCACCGACCCTATCGCCAATATACATCCTGAGAGTGGAAAACTGGCAGGTGGACTACCTAAGTTGCCAGATGCTGGACCCAGGAGAATGGGTGCTGCATCTGGAGGTGTTCAGGCTACTGTGCCTACGATGGGGCACACCAGACATGGATCTCCTGGCTTCCCATCTCAATCGGAAAGTGCTGAGATTCGTATCCAGGACAAGAGATCCTTGGGCAGACGCGTCAGATGATCTGGCGGCTCCGTGGGGTCAGTACTGACTGATCTATGCCTTTCCTCCGCTAAAGCTACTACCACGTCTGCTCCGCAGAGTGCAGACTAAGGGTATTTCAGTAATTCTGATTGCCCCAGATTGGCCTCGGCGCCCCTGGTACGCTGACCTAGTACGCCTGGTTGCGGAAGCTCCCTGGCGAATACCGATGTGAGAAGACCCTCTGTCTCAAGGTCCGATTCTCCATCCTGCTTTACCATCGCTGGTTTTAATGGCATGGCTGTTGAGAGACAGGTGCTATGGAACCGAGGCCTATCAGACTCAGTGATTTCAACTATGTTGAGAGCACGGAAATCTTCTTCTTGGAAGATATGCCATCGTACCTGGAAGGCCTACATCTCAAGAGAAAGGATGGCGTCCACGCACCTATTCTGTTTCCAGGATCCTGCTGTTTCTACAGCGAGGAGTAGACCAGAAATTGACTTTAAGTACCATTAAAGACAATTATCAGCCTTGGCTGTCTTTTTTCAGCGACCTCTGGCGGCTCAATCTCTGGTGAGCACTTTTGCTCAGAGGGTCCAGCATGTAGTTCCTTCGGTGCGTCCACCTTTACCCCCATGGGATCTGAACCTGGCGTTATCGGCGCTTCAGAAACCGCTGTTTGAGAACATCAGAGAAATTCTCTTGTTGACTCTTTCCCAGAAAGTGGTCTTTCTAGTATCCATTACATCGGCCAGGAGGGTTTCAGAACTAGGGGCCTTGTTTTGCAAGTCGCCCTATCTGGTTATCCATAAGGATAAGGTAGTGTTGCGTCCTTCTTTTCTGCCGGAGGTGGTTTCGGTGTTTAACATCAATGAAGACATTGTGTTACCATCTCTGTGTCCTAAACCGACACATCCTAAGGAGGTGGCCCTTCATTCCCTGGATGTGGTCCGAGCTCTAAGGGTATATTTGTCTGTCACGTCTCCCTTTTCGGGAAGTCGGACTCTGTTAGTTTTGGTAGCTGGTCCGAAAAAAGGTATGGCGGTCTCGTCGGCCACCATTTCCAGGTGAATCAGACAGATTGTGGTACAGGCCTACGCCTTGAAGGGGCAGGTGCCCCTCTTTCCTGTCATGGCCCATTCCACCAGGGCAATTGGAACCTCTTGGGCTTTCAGACATCAAGCGTCAATCGCTCAAGTGTGTAAGGCGGCGACTTGGTTGTCCATTCACACGTTTACAAAATTCTACAAAGTGGATGTCAGCGGATCTTCGGATGCTTGCTTTGGCCGCAAAGTTTTGCAGGCAGCCGTGTGATGTTGCAACTGCACTTCTTTTTTTCAGTTTTTTTTTTTTAAATAGTTACTTTTGAGTATAATGCACTTGTTTCATTGTTAACCGCAAGTTCTGATGCAGCTAGATGAGGTGGTGAGCAGTTCTGGTTGTGGGGCAGTTTTTTTATGCTGTTCCCACCCCTCGTTATGACACTGCTTGGGGACATCCCTATGGTCAAGAATAATGGAGCTGTGTCAGTCAGTGAACGAAAGAGAAAATAGGATTTTTGTACTCGCCATAAAATCCTTTTCTCTGAAGTTCACTGACTGACACAACACCCTCCCCTGCTATTGATTTACGGTTTACTGCTCGTTGATGTACTGAAGCTGCAGGAAGCAGGCTCTGAGGGGTTGTTACTGAAGGGACCACCCCCTCAGCGGAACTATAAAGTTCTGTTTTGTTTTACATGTATAACATGTTCTGCCTAGTCCTCTCCTGAAGGTGGCGTAACAACCCTATGGTCAAGAATAATGGAGCTGTGTCAGTCAGTGAACTTCAGAGAAAAGGATTTTATGGAGAGTACAAAAATCCTATTTTATATAGCGACACAGAGCCATAGTAGTTACTATGTGGGCATAATGGCCGCCTTTAGGTGATGGACACTGGCATGCCCTAAGACAAGAAGTGCACTCCATATATAACCCCTCCCACTACTGGGAGTACCTCAGTTTTTTCACCAGTGTCTAAAGTGTTGGTCACGAGTAAAGATATGCTGTGCTGAGTTCCACTGGAGCAATCCTTGCTAGGGCTAGCCATGCTGACCGGATCCATTCAAAACTACCTTTTTTGGGCCAAATTGAATGGTACCCGAGCCTTGTATCCGAAAAGAAATTAGGTTTTGCCTGTGAATGCTTCTCTTTTTAGAGAGCTGGACTACTTTTTGGTAGTGAAACAAAAGGGAGGGTATGACAGGGCCACGTGAATTTGTTGTGCCACATCCTAGAACATAATAGAAGAGAAGTCCCTTGAGGGTGGATTTTTAAGGCACGTACAGACTAAAATGATACACAAATTATTTTTATTACATAAAACAGACAAAAAGCAGTTTAGTATACAGTATACATCTAAAAAGTACACCAACGGGTATATATACAACCAGTGTTAATACTACACTTGGTTATGTCGTATCATTCATTTGGAAAGAAACGCCCTACGTGTTTCGGAGCTTGACAAAGCATATCCTTCTTCAGGGGTGTAAATACAGCGTTTTTTGTAGAATAATACTGGTAATAGGGATGATAATAACCCACAGGTACCGTTTGATAAAAACAGATAGTTATACAAGACCATGCAAATATGAATGGCTCCGCCAGTGTTCAAGGCACGTCCCAAAGTTTGTATGCATTCTGGCAAGTATTATAAATGTCATGCAGGTATGGTATCAATCGAGGAAATTATGCAGTCCAAAAGAGGGGGAGAAGTCCATGTGGACTGAAGCTCTAATAGTCCTTAATCCAGATCTACTCTTTGAGGCAGTGGCGTAACTAGAACCTTCAGGGCCCCGATGCAGGAAACCATGGCGGGCCCCCCCCCGACCTCCGGACAGGGCTCTTTTCTCCGAGCCCGATGGTGGAACACCAGGGCCCAGTCCCAAGTAGGTGGCTGCATATAAAGGAACCGATTTAAAAAACATAAATTACAGCCACTTTGCCCATCAAACGCCACCACTGTACCATCTAATGCCACCACTGTACCATCAAATGTCACTACTGTGCCCATCAAACTCTGCCACTGTGCCCATCAAATGCCACCGCTGTGCCCATCAAATGCCGCCAGTGTACCCATCAAATGCTGCCACTGTGCCCATCAAATGCTGCTACTGTGCACATCAAATGCTGTTGGTGTGCCCATCAAATGCTGCCACTGTGAATCCCCACCGCCTGCTCGCTGTCTGCCCGCCACTTACCCTGTCTTGGTGGGGCAGCGTGTAACGGTCATAAGCGGGGTCCTCCATGCAGCTACTGCCATCCTCATCTCCCGTCCTCTCCTCCTGATGGGCGTCCAATAGCTGTGTATATCCTTCAGCCAATCGGGTGATGGGTAAAAGACCTGCACACCTGATTGGTGGAGAGGCCGTTCAGTGTTAGGAAAGTGAATATTAATTCACTTTTCTAACACACCTGGGTAGACTGTGAGCGTCACCTATTTTGAAGCCTATTATAGCCCATGGCTCTAATCAGGCGCTGCAAAAACACCCCCCCCCCCCCCCCCGCCGCTGTAATTCAGGCACCCGGCACCCCAAAAGGGACCAGACACCTAAATATGGGGGTGGCAGCGGTGGCCATGGATAGATTCATGCTATGCTATGCATGAGTCTATCCTTTGGTCATAGAGGGGGTGGAACCTGTGCACCCTTTTGGATGCACCGCCACTGATAAACACATGCACACAGACATGCATACATACACATACATATATGAACACATACATGCATGCGCACACACACACACACACACACACACATACAAGCATGCTCACACACACTCACACACATACAAGCATGCTCACACGCACACATACAAGCATGCTCACACACACAAACATACATTAATGCTCACACATACAAGCATGCTCGCACACACACACACACATACAAGCATGCTCACACACACACACATACAAGCATGCTCACACACATACAAGCATGCTCACACACACATACATGCATGCTCACACACACACAAGCATCCTCACACACACATACATGCATGCTCACACACACACACACATACATACATGCATGCTCACACACACGCACACACATATACATGCTCACACACACGCACACACACATACATGCATTCTCACACACACACACACATACAAGCATGCTCACACACACACACACGCACATACAAGCATGCTCACGCACACACAAGCATGCTCACACACACACGCACATACAAGCATGCTCACACACACACGCACATACAAGCATGCTCACACGCACATACAAGCATGCTCACACACATGCACATACAAGCATGCTCACACACATACAAGCATGCTCACACACATGCACATACAAGCATGCTCACACACACATACATACAAGCATGTTCACACACACATACATACAAGCATGCTCACACACACACACATACAAACACAAATACAGTAGATAGTCTTATTAAAAAAAACGGCAGACATTTACCTTCCTGGCTTTTCCTGCCGGGTACTGCACTCTAGGGTGAGACAAAGAGCACACACTGCTTTCACTACTAAGCTTAATGTGAGGAGCTCCCTGCACAGTGCCGATTTCAGTTCGGCTGATGATCGGGGAGCTCCTCTCAGCCTTCCCTCCTATCGAAGAGTGCAGGGGGCCCTTGGGCCCTTGGGCAAGGGGCCCGGTCGCCATGGCGATCTTGGCGACCCCTATAATTTCGCCACTGCTTTGAGGTACACAGTTGCTAGAAAGGAGAAACAGCCCGTCCAACTGGCGTCCTGCAAGTGAGATCTGCAGAAAAGTTGGTCAGCCAAAGTGCCGTGTAATGCCACGTACACACGACCGGACCTTCCGGCAGAAAAGGTCCGACTGAGTTACGACGGACTTCTGAACGATCGGACTTGCCCACACACGAACGGACCAAAATCCGTTTGTTTTGAACGTGATGACGTACGACAGGACTAGAAAAGGAAGTTCAATAACCAGTAGCCAAAAGCTGCCCTTGCGTCGTATTTGGTCCGTCGGACCAGCATACAGACGAATGGTTTTCCCGATAGAAATTGATTCCGTCGGACAGATTTGAAACATGTTCTATTTCTAGGTCCGTCTGAATTTTTGAAGAAAAAAGTCAGATGAAGCCCACACACGATTGCAATATCCGACGGAATGATTCCGTCTGACCTTTTCTGCCGGAAAGTTTGGTTGTGTGTACGTAGCATAAGAAGCTCTTGGCCAGTCTCCCATTTCATGGTGAGCGGTTATTTGGAGATGATTTAGATAAATATATCCAAAGGATTTATAATGGGAAAAGTTCTCTTTTACCAGTAAAAAAGAAGTTTAAGCATTTCTCCTTTAAATGTGCATCTTCTCCAGTACCAGGAGCATCTGCCTCTAGGCAGTCTCGATGGCATCCACTGTCGAGCTCAAGAGGAAGAACTCAGGGGCAGTCCCAGGGCCAAAATAGGACTTGGGGCAGAAAGCCCGCAAAACAAAATGCTAAAACCTCCTTATGAAGGGGCGCCCCCGCTCGCTTGGGTGGGGCAAAGGCTTCTGCAATTTTCAAAGATCTGGCAGGAACAATGTCAGAACAGATGGGTGGCTTCCTCAATTTCTCTAGGTTACAAACTAGAATTCTGAGAATTCCCATCTCCTCGATTTCTAAGATCAAACGTTCCAAGAGATCCAGGGAAAAGGAAGTCTCTTTTTCTAGCTCTGGATCATCTCTTATCCCAGAAGGTGATATCAGAGGTTCCCACAGAGGAGCAGGGTTTTATTCAAACCATTTCACGGTTCCAAAACCAAACAGGGAGGTAAGACCCATTTTAGATCTCAAAGATCTGAACCGGCACTTAAATATCCGGGCCTTTCACATGGAGTCAATCCGAATGGTTGTCTCCATTTTGCAAGGAAGGTAATTTTTGGCATCAATCGATATTAAGGATGCATATCTCCACATGCCGATATTTCCCGCTCATCAGAAATTTCTATGCTTCGAGGTAGAGAATCGTGGCTCTGCTGTTCAGTCTTGCCACCGCACCACGTGTGTTCACAAAGATCCTGGTGCCTCCTTTAGCCAAGTTAAGGGCTCAGGGTATAACTATTCTAGCCTATCTAGACGATCTGCTTTTGGTAGATCAATCAGTCACTAAACCAAAGTTTAATCTCAGCTGTAAGCTACCTGGAATTCCTAGGCTGGATTCTCAACCTAGAAAAATCCTCCTTAAAACCATCAAAGAGATTACAGTATTTGGGGCTGATCATAGATACCGTTCAAAAGATACTCTTACCCCAGGCAAGAGTCAGCACCATAAAGGAACTAATTCAACTTGTCAAAACAAAAGAGAAATCCTTCCATTCGGCTGTGCATGAAATTGTTAGGAAAGATGGTGGCCTCTTTCGAGGCTGTCCCTTATATGCAGATTCATTCAAGACTGCTACAAAAGACCATTTTGTCAGCCTGGAACAAGAAGGTCCAGGCTTTGGACTTTCCAATGCACTTATCCCCCGAGGCCTCAATTGGTGGTTGATATCCTGCAACCTCCAAAAGGGGAAGTCCTTTCTACCAGTATCCTGGAAAGTGGTAGCAACGGATGCCAGCCTTCTAGGCTGAGGAACAGTCCTGGAAGAAGCATCTGTTTCAGGGGAAGTGGTCCAAGTCAGAAAGGACCTTGCCCATCAACATTCTAGAAATTCGGGCAGTGCGTCTGGCCCTAGAGGCCTGGACGCTCAGACTACGGAATTGTCATGTCAGGATTCAATCCAACAAGGCCACAGCTGTGGCCTACATCAATCACCAAGGGGACATGAGAAGTCGTGCAGCCCAAAAAGAGTTGAATCATGTTCTAGCTTGGGCAGAAAGCAACATTCGTTGCCTATCGGCGATTTGCATTCCAGGAATAGAAAATTGTCAGGCGGACTTCTTGAGTCGCCAACAATTGTTTCCAGGAGAATGGTCAAAAATTGGGTGTTCCAGACGTGGATCTGTTCATGTCCAGATTCAACAACAAAGTCAACAACATTGTGTCAAGGACAAAGGATCCGCTAGTGTGCAGAACAGACGCCTTGGGCTGTCCATGGGATCAGTTTTCACTGATCTATGCTTTTCCTCCAGTTCTGCTGGTTCCACGCCTTCTCCGCAGGGTCAAGCAGGAACGGAAAGAGTTGATTCTGGTGGCCCCAGCATGGCCCAGAAAATCTTGGTTTGCCTACATCATAAAGATGGCGGTAGGGGACCCTTGGACCCTGCCGCTATGGCCAGACCTTCTCACACAAGGTCCAGTATTCCATCCTACCTTACAAACGCTAAATTTAGCGGTTTGGCTATTGAAACCCACATTCTAAAGGACCGTGGGTTATCTCCTTCAGTAGTGTCTACTTTGGTTAATGCTAGGAAGCCGGCCTCCAGAATCATTTACTATAGAATCTGGAAGGCATATGTCTCCTGGTGTGGATCCAGGGGTTGGCACCCCAGGAAGTATGTCATAGGTAGGATTCTTGAATTCCTGCAAATAAGATTGGAAATGAAGCTGGCCTTGAGTACTATCAAGGGCTAGGTCTCGGCCTTAACAGTATTCTTTCAACGGCCTCTTGCTTCTCACTCTCTGGTATATAGTTTTATTCAGGGGGTAACACGGATTAACCCCCCCGTCAGGGCACCCCTGAATCCTTGGGATTTGAATTTAGTCTTGTTGGCTTTACAGAAACGGCCTTTTCAGCCTATACTGGAAATTCCCTTGGTTCTTTTGACGAGAAAAATAATCTTTTTGGTTGCCATATCCTCTGCCAGAAGGGTATCGTAATTGGCGGCTCTGTCTTGTAAAGAGCCATATTTGATCATGCATAAGGATAAGGTGGTATTGCGGCCTCATTCTGAATTCCTACCACAGGTAGTGACAGGTTTTCATTTAAACCAGTCTATTATTCTGCCTTCTTTTTTCCCAGAGCCTCGATCTAGGAAAGAGAAGTCACTATATTCCCTTGATGTAGCGAGAGCAGTCAAGGTCTATTTAAAGGAGACCGCTCAGCTTCGCGAAACAGATGTTCTGTTTGAAAACAAAAGAGAACAGGCAGCATTAAAATCTACTATTTCCAAATGGATTCGTCAAGTGACTGTTCAAGCTTATGGTCTAAAGAAGAAAATTCCTCCTTTTCATGTTAAAGCGCACTCCACCAGGGCTGTTAGTGCCTCTTGGGCGGTGCATCACCAGGCCTTTATGGCTCAGATCTGCAAGGCCGCAACTTGGTCTTCAGTCCATACATTTACCAGATTCTATCAAATCGATGTAAAAGTCATGAGGATATTGCCTTTGGGTGTAGTGTACTGCAGGCTGCCATATAAGTCCTATAGCCTCCTTTTTTGTTGTCTCCCTCCCTTCAGTTACCATTGCTATGGGACATCCCACATAGTAACTACTATGGCTCTGTGTCCCCTGATGTATGAAAAGAAAGAAGGGGACACAGAGAAAGGGGCTGACTGCCCCAGCTCACTGGAACTTCACATTTGTTGCTGGCGCTGGGCAAAGGTTTGTAGCACTCTGCCATGTTGCCAGCACTTCTGCCGGGGACTCCACATCCTCCGCTCCGGCTAACTGTTGGGGCAGGAGGCTGGCTTCCTCCACTCCCAAACTCTGTAGCTGCCATTGGGGAGGTGAGCTGGCTGCTTCCTTTTACATTCCCGCATCTGGCTGCTGGGACAACAAGTCTGTGGTACTGTCTCCCAGATGCACTGATCTTTGCTGGGGAGGAAAGACTGCTTTCTCCACCCTGGCCGACTGTTGGGGAGGGACAACAAACACCCCCTCTCCCTTCTCCCCCTGAATCCTGATCTGCTGGGAAGTGGCCACCACCTTCTCACCCTGAGCCTCCGTAACTGCCACAGATGTGGGGCAGAGGCCTTGGACCCTCTGTCCAGTGGACAGTGCTCCCGCTGGGGAAGTTCCTTGTAACTCCACAGGTACTGCTGTTGGTGCTGGGCAGAGCAGAGTGATGTTTGGCCCTAATACCAGCTCTTCATCCTCAGCAGAAAAGTCTATCAAATCCCCTGTCTCTGCAACTGGTGTCTGGGGATAGAGGTTCAACATCTCCTGTCCGTGGAACCCAGAAGATTCTATCGGTGCTGGGCAGAGGTTAGCAGAGCTCTGCCCTGTTGTCTGCACTTCAGTTTTGGGTATGGCAATCTCCAGATTTTCCACTGCTGATTCTCTGGCATGCTGCTGCACAGGCACATTCCTCCATCCAAGATCATCCCATGCAGAAACAGGATCATCAAGGTTAGTCACCACTTGCTGCATCCGCCATAAGACCTCTGCGTCCATAGCTGCGGGGGTAGTGAGGACAAGGGCCTTATCCCCACAACCGTGGCCGGTGGTTGTGGGGGTCTGCGGGCAGGGGGCTTATCGGAATCTGGAAGCCCCCTTTAACATGGGGACCCTCAGATCCCGGCCTCCCCCCCGTGTGAAATGGTAAGGGGGTACAAATGTACCCCTACCATTTCACCAAAAAAGTGTTAAAATGACAAGAGACAGTTTTTGACAATTCATTTATTAAAGTCTTCTTTCATCTTATTTCTTCGGTTTCTTCCTCCATCTTCTTCTTCCTCCGATCCTCTGCTTATTGCTCCGGTGTTCTCGTCCGGGATCTTCTTCTGCGGCATCTCTTCTTCCTCGTTTCCTTCTCGAGCCGCTCCGCACAATGGGAGGCACCCGCTGTGTAACGCTTCTCTTCTTTTGACATTTATATAACGGAACCGTGCGTCAGAGGGGGCGGGATCACCGGGTGGCCCCGCCCTCCGTTATATAAGAACTGTCAGAAGAATGCGTCACACAGCGGGAGCCTCCCATTGCGCGGAGCGGCCCAAGAAGGAAGCGAGAAAGAAGAGACGCCATGGAGGAAGATACCGGACGAGAACACCTGAGCAAGAAGCAGAGGATCGGAGGAAGAAGAAGATGGAGGAAAAAACCGATGGAAGAAGGAAGAAGACCCGAAGAAAGTAGATGAAAGAAGTTGACTTTAACAAAGGAATTGTCAAAAAACTGTCTCTTGTCATTTTTAACACTTTTGTCACTTTTTTGGTGAAATAGTAGGGGTACTTTCGTACACCCTTACCATTTCACACGGGGGGGAGCCTGGGATCTGGGGGTCCCCTTGTTAAAGGGGGCTTCCAGATTCCGATAAGCCCCCCTGCCCATAGACCCCTACAACCACCGGCCAGGGTTGTGTGGATGAGGCCCTTGTCCTCATCAACATGGGGACAAGGTGCTTTGGGGTACCCCCAAAGCACCCTCCCAATGTTGAGGGCATGTGGCCTGGTACAGTTCAGGAGGGGGGGCGCTCTCTCGTCCCCCCTCTTTTCCTGTGGCCTGCCAGGTTGCATGCTCGGATAAGGGTCTGGTATGGATTTTGAGGGGGACCCCCACACCATTTTTTTTGCGTGGGGTTCCCCTTAAAACCCATTCCTAACCTGAAGGGCCTGGTATGGATTTTGAGGGGGACCCCCACGCCATTATTTTTGGTGCTGGGTTCCCCTTAATATCCATACCAGACCTGAAGGGCCTGGTATGGAATTTCGGGGGACCCCCATGCATTTTTTTTCTTAATTTTTTTTTTCTTAATGCTAACATGACCTGTGTGCAAATAGCCTTAAAAAAAAACATAAAAGTGAACCCACGCAAAAAAAAGTCAAATTGAGAGGTGCGTCTTTTCAACTTATGCAAATGTATCTACGTGACTTGACATTTATTAAGATTTTGCCATGGCAGTGAACCAAAGCACTTGAATGTGAGCAAGTGCTGCTTGCGCGTGCGCAGTGCATAAATTGACCTTGCACAGTTCTAAGTGTGTTTGCAGGCGCAGCAGGCTTATTCAGAGAAAGTTACTTTTCCATTCTATTTTGGGCATATTTGTTACTTGGACAGTTATAACTGTACTTCCTCACATCACCCCCATAATATTGGCACTTCCACCTTCTTTTAATTCTGAGTTGAATAAGCTGTGCGCCAGGTCTATAGCGGCGCACCGATCGGCGCCACCCGTGCACCGGCCTGTTAATAGTAAATGTGTAATTGCGCTGTGTTACAGGCGCAAATGCTTTGTATTGTGAATATGACAACGGCCATTGCGCATCGACCGCAACTCATGGCACAAACCGTTTGTAAATCAGCCCCTATGTGTCCCAACAGTATGAATCAGTCAGTATTTCTAATATGGCATGTACAGGGTTCCCAGAGTCTGTGTGTCTTGGAGGAATATGGACCTGAATCCAAACTAACACCACCTCAAGGGTCCCCAGGCATACAGCTTACAAAGAGCACCCTTCCCCCAAATGCCAGGGCCCATGATTGGTAGGCAAGAGGCTAGCAATTCAGTCCCTTCCAAAACCTCTGTCCCATCTAGGTCTGTCACACTTTTCTTCCTAAATTCTACTGTAGTGAGAGCTGCTGGATCCAACCTGAAGTGCCTTAAGAACGTATGCTATGATGATCAGCTAGCTGCTCTGCAGACTGCCTCTAACGACACACCCACGCATGCTGCCCAAGAAGATGACCTAGCTCTGGTAGAGTGAGATCTAACCGCCTCTGGAGGATTTTTACTGGACGTAGGGTTTGAGGACTTGGAATGTCCAACTCATGTAGGTCTGAACCCGATTCTACTGGGAAGACTGGAAGCATTCGCTCACTGGAGAGACAAAGTGATCCAATGGTCTCAGCAGAACCCTGTCTGGAAAGAACATGGTACAAGGTTCAGCTGCCCCCAATGCTAGGAGTTTCGACATCCCTCCCCCTGAAGTATTGGCTATTAGGAAAGCCGTTTTTAGGTGATATCCCGTAGTGAACAGTTTTCCGTAGAGGCACAAAAAGAGTTTGCCAGAAAATTGAGGACTATTGCCAGGTCCCACTGTGGGAATCTTTCTCTTGAGAGGGCGTAGTCTAAGCACTGCTCATGAAGCACCCCACAAGCAGGCTTGCTGCCCATTTTTTTTTGGGTAAAAGCCGAGATGGCTGAAACTTGCACTTTAAGTGAACTCAGGCTGAGCCCCAAATCCAATCCAGACTGCAAGAAGGACAGGACTTAAGACACATTCGCGTCACTTGGGTCAAACTGACGTCCGGCTGCAAAGCTCGCAAACCTCTCCCATATTCTGGAGGAGATGGGACTATGTAAAGTTCTAATCACTTCTGGAGAACATCATCCTAACTCTTGTAGCCCCTGCCTTTCATTCTCCAGGCTGCTAGGGCCAGTCATGATGGCTGCGGATGCAGGATCTCACCCTTCCAACAGGAGATGAGGAGTCACCGGCAGAGTGATCAGTGGGCATATGTTGAGAGCCATGCTCCGCAAGGCCAGTAGGGTAACACTGCAATGACTGTCATATTCTTTGTCAACAGTCTCTTCAGGAATTTCAGGATTAGAGAGTTTGGGGGGAAGACATAGGCCAGTTGAACAACTCATGCATGGGTTAAGGCATCTGTCCCCTTCACCAATGGATGGGAATAGTGTGAAAGGAATCGGCTTATCTTGCAAATAGTAGATAAGGCAGAAAGGTCCAGTTGCGAGCAACCCCACTCATGGATAATCTGTTTGAACACTTTGGGGTTAAGAGACCATTCGTTGGGATCTTGGAATTGTTTGGACAGGCAATCCACTTGTAAATTCTAGTGGCCTGGAAGATATATGGCCCTCAAATCTTCTGTGCCAATGTCATTATTGGTTCTACCTCTCAAAAGGGATTGGCTGTGTGTCATGCCTTGTCGCTGTATGTAGGACACTGCCGCCGCATTGTCCAAATGGAGCAAGCCTGGGTGATCCTGTATGTGAGGCAGAAAGGTGGCTAATGCCATGAATGCTGTTTGATGTTCCAGAATGTTGGAAATTAGACCCTGAGTAGGAAGATCTGATCTGCCCTGGATCTTGTGTTGTTTGCAGGTGGTGCCCTACCCTTCTGCACTGGCATCTGTGGTAACAATGATCTAGGTCAACGGCCCTAATGGACAATGCTGCAATAGTGTTGCTTGTCATGTCCACCACCAGAGACTCTGGTGCATCTGGCTGCTGATCCTGATTGGCTGGGCTAGACAAAGCTTCCACTGCCTCAAGAAACCTCGGAAAACAAAAAATAAAGTTTCCAGTGAGCCCAGGGGATTATTGGGATACACTAAGTCCCGAGGAGATTCATGCACTGGGATGCTGACATGATTGGCACAGCCAATGCTTGTTGGAATTTCTCCCTGATTTTGGGAAGTTTCTGAAGAGACAAGAAAACTGTGGCTGTCTGAGTGGGAAGGGTAGGCAGAAAAATTGGTAATGTCCATCCCCCACCGTGAATCTGAGGAACTTCTGATATGACTGAAGGATTGGGACATGCAGGTAGGCACCCTGCAGGTCCACCAAAGTCATTTAGTCCCCATGTTGAATTACCTGGATTATGGTATAAAGAGGTTTCATCTTGAATCTTTCTATCCGAACAAGTTGATTCAACCTATCACTGGTCTAAAGCCCCCCACTTTTATTCAGGACCAGAAAAAGTGCCAAATAGAAGCCTGTAAACCTCTGACAGGTTTGAACTGGTATGATCGCCTCCTGATGCAACAAGATGCTGTTGTACTCCTGAAGAGCAGCTAACTTCAGAGCCAACTGGGTTGTCTTGGTGGGGATGAAGGAGTATTCTGGGGGATGCCGCTTGAAAAGCCAATAATGGCCTTGCGTCACTGTGTGTCAGAAACCATGAAATCAGGTAGAGACAGAAGTACAGTTAAATCACACTTGTTTAATAATAAAAGTAAAAAGAACAAAAGTAGTTAAAACATAGCCAAAGTTCAGTAAGTGGAATGGATAGTCAGCCAAACCAGAATTCAGGGATCAATGTAGTGGAACAGCAAGCAGGATCTGGAGCCAGAAGGGATGTCGGCAAAGCAAGTCATGAACAGGAGCGCAGGAGATAGTTTCTGTGATGACCAAGGCGAAGACAGAGATCCTCTGGACTGGACAGCTTAAGTAGGCAGGACTAATGAGCAGGATATCATCAACAGCTGAGTAACTGTGGAGAGATAGGAGCTGGCAATTAGCTGACAGCTGAGCGGCCCGCTCAGAGAAGGAAGGGCTGAGCCCAGCCCTGACAGTACCCCCTCCTCAATGACCCCTTCCCCTCAGGGGACCACTAGGCTTGAGGGGAAAACATCTATGGAAATAACGAAGGAGGAATGGAGCATGTACATCTGAGGATGAGACCCAAGAGCGTTCCTCCGGACCGTACCCTTTTCAATGCACCAGGTACTGTATGTGCCCACGGAACCTACGGGAGTCAACAATGGACTGTACTTCATACTCCTCATGGTTCTCAACCTGTACAGTGTGAGGACATGGCACTGAGATGGTAAAGCGGTTGCAGACCAAAGGTTTTAATAAGGAGACATGAAATACATTTGAAGTACGCATATTAGAAGGAAAGTCTAATGTGTAGGTCCCTGGGTTAATCCTGCAAAGAATACGGAAAGGCCCAATAAACCGAGGTGCGGACTTCAGTGAGGGAACACCAAGTCGGAGGTTGCGAGATAACAGCCAGACACTGTCCCCAACCTGGTAGGAAGGTGCAGGAAGGCGTCTACGGTCAGTATGGAGTCTGTACCTATCATTAGCATTTTGCAATGCCTCCTGGAATGTGCCCAAGTGGAAAGAAGACCACGGAGATGCTCCTCTAACGCAAGAATACTTTGTGTAACAAACGAGTCAGGCAACATGGAAGGTTGGAAACCATAATTCCCATAAACGGGGACAATCGGGAAGCAGAATTTAAGGTAATGTTGTGAGCAAACTCTGCCCATGGTAATAGGTCTGACCAGTTGTTATGATGGTCAAAAATATAGCAATGTAGGAATTGCTCTAAGGGCTGATTGGCTCGTTCTGCGGCCCCATTAGACTGGGGGTGATACGCAGAGGAGAAAGTAAGATGAATTCCCAACTGTACACAAAAGGCTCGGCAGAACCTGGGACACAAACTGACTACCCCTGTCTGAGACAATCACTTTGGGTAACCCATGTAAGAGCAAGATCTTCCGAGCAAAAATTTAAGCCAGTTCCTTAGAAGTGGGCAACTTCTTAAGTGGAATACAATGACACATCTTTGAGAACCGGTCAACCACCATAAGGATAACTGTGTTGTCCTGGGAGTTGGGTAACTCCATAATGAAATCCATAGAAAGGGGGGTCCAGAGCCTCTCTCCATTGGGTATGGGTTGTAGGAGGCCCACTGGAAGGTGCTGTGGAGTCTTACTCTGAGCACACACAGAACAGGCAGCTACGAAGACAGTTACATTAGCACATAGACTAGGCCACCAGTATTGCTGGGAAATGGCCCAAACGAGTTGATTCTTCCCAGGGTGGCCAGCAGCCTTGGGAGAATGGTAAGTCTGGAGACTCTCTGGGGCAAAGCAGCGATCACAAGGTTTCTCAGGAGGAGCATGGACCTGAGCAGCATGAATTTTGTCACCCAAAAGAGAAGTGAGACTGGTGCGAGCCGTAGCCAGAATACGATCAAGAGGAATCACAGGAACCCGAACCGAATTTACGTGACAAGGCGTCAGCCCTTACATTGTTAGTACTGGGTAAGAATGAGGCAATGTAATTGAAACTTCACAAGAAAAGAGCCCATCGCGCCCTTCTGAGATTCTTATGATCAGTAAGAAGGCAGGGTGAAAATGCCAACCAGGATCTGGGGGACCCTGACAGGAAACTAAGGACCACCAAGGACCTTACAAGTCATACATATTTATGCTGTAACCTTACAGCTGTAAGGTAAGTGGACACCCATATGTTCACTACGCAGGAGTGCATGGGATTCTCACTATTTACAGCACTTTACTTAATGTTCATTCATCGGCACCTAGCACCTTATATATTGGATACAGATGACTGTCACACTGTGCACTTTAAAGCGATCTACATTGTTTGATTTGGACATTGCTTGCTTTTTTCTTTTTTATATATGCAATTAGTTTGTAACCATGGCACCAGTTATGGAATGAATTGTGAGATGCACTGTTGACACTTTAAGGATTGCACGTTGAGCATTTGCACTTTTTTTTTTATTTTCCAGCATGTGGGTTCATTATTATTCACATTTTTGGATTCTACCCATGTTGATTGCGTATAAACATTATTTATTATTTGAGCATATTCTGATCACAAATAGGTAATTTTATATATATTTTTTTCATTTCATTTTATTATAGTGCACATTTAGATCTCAGGCACAGATTTACTTAGGTATACTTCAGTTTTATTTGCATACCACGGTTTCATCTGAAGTATTCTATCCCCCTTTTTTGGATCACTCCTTGTTGCTTTTCAATATTTGGTACAGCGCACCACTACCTTTCATTGTTTATTTTCTGTGGGTTCAGACATTTCTCCCAGTGTGTGCAGCAGTACACCCAATAGGAATTCAGTGATTGGCGCAGGAATAACCCCCCCCTTACTGAGATCAGCCCTGACACTGTGGCCCGAACCCACCGATGTTGGCAATGATCCTGCCAGAACTGAGCAAATCCGAGCAGCCTGGCTCCAACTGCCTCCTCCTGAGCAGGCCTGGCATCAAAAAGTTTTCTGGGTACCTGAGGAAACCGCAGGGCCCTTAGCTCTCTGCAACTTTACAAGGGTTGAATAGAAATATAAAATATGGATCGCTTACCAATAATAAAAGTCCCCATCCCGAATTTGTCACAACTACTGACTTGTCACAATCAATGGGAAGGAAGAACAAGAAGTTGTAGATGTAGAACCAACAATGGTATATCGTGATAGTATAGACTTTATTATACAAAATTTGTCAAAAATTGGAAGGCAACAATGGCCCACCCTTCCAGACAATTAAAAAGGTTAAAAAAGACAATTGTCGTTCATTTTCAGCACAACAGGACCTCACTTATATATTCAGATATACTACATTTGACCTTTATGTGCTTCCTAATGTTTCAAAGCCCAAGAGGTCTAGGTAGGGGGTCAATGGATGCTTGTGCAGTACTTTTCCCTTGCAGGGCTAATTGTAGGCAACACTGACTCCTTCGTTACCTCTGACAATTCTGTGAACCACGGCACTTGATTAGAATGTATATGTATAAAAGGAGTGTAAAGATGCAGTTGCACTGCAGTCTGACATGGGACCTGAAACGCTAATTAGCATCTCCCAGGGGGGCCCAGATGAACCCTCCAAACTGGGTTGGTATGTGAAAAGTCACAGATAGGGGATGATGTCCACAGATGTATATTTAGCCAGAGCAGGGCAATATTATTTAACTACTTAACCACTTGCCGACCAGCGCACGACGATGTACGTCGACAGAATGGCACGGGCAGGCAAATGGGCGTACATGTACGTCCCTTTAAATTTGCCGCCCTGCCATCGGGAGCGCGCCGGCGGCAGCGCGCTCCCGCGCTGGTCGGGACCCCGTGAGTCTGGTCGCGGGACCCGCGGACTCGATCGCCACGGGCATCCCCGCGATCGTCTCACGGAGCGCCCGAATGGAGAAGTTCCGTTGTAAACAACATTTCTCCATTCTGCCTAGCAACTAGTGACGCTGATCTCTGCTCCATGTGATTGGAGCAGAGATCAGTGTTCACTAAATGAAAGCCCAACCCCCCCACAGTTAGTAACACGCCCCTAGGAACACTTAACCCCATACACTGCCACCCACTGGTTAACCCCTTTACTGCCAGTGTCATTTACACAGGAATCACTGCATTTATATAGCAGTGATTACTGTATAAATGACAATGGTCCCAAAAATGTGTCAAAAATGTCCGATGGGTCCCCCACAATGTCGCAGTCACAATAAAAATCGCTGATCGCCGCCATTACTAGTAAAAAAAAATAATAAAAAATTATTAATAAAAATGCTATAAAACTATCCCTATTTTGTAAACGCTATAACTTTTGCGCAAACCAATCAATAATCGCTTATTGCGATTTTTTTTACCAAAAATATGTAGAAGAATACGTATCGGCCTAAACTGAGGGAAAAAAATGTTTTTTTATATATTTTTGGGGGATATATATTATAACAAAAAGTAAAAAATAATGCGTTTTTCTCAAAATTGTCGCTCTATTTTTGTTTATAGCGCAAAAAATAAAAACCGCAGGGGTGATCAAATACCACCAAAAGAAAGCTCTATTTGTGGGAAAAAAAGGACGTCAATTTTGTTTGGGAGCCACGTCGCACGCCCGCGCAATTGTCAGTTAAAGCGACGCAGTGCCGAATCGCAAAAAGTGGTGTGGTCTTTGACCAGCAAATTGGTCCGGTCTGAAAGTGGTTAAAGAGGAAGTAAACCCTGATGAGTTTACTTCCTCTTTCATTCCCTGCAAAGGTAAAGCATAATGGACTACTATGCATCGCATAGTAGTCCATTATGTGTCACTTACCTGACACAGGAGCCAGAGATGTCACCGCTGTCCCCCTGTAGTCCGGCGAATCCATCTTCTCGGTGGGTCTCGCTGCTCCGCCGCTGTCATTTGGTGAAGTCGCGATGAAGTCACTCCTGCGCATGCGCATGGGAGCCGCCACGAGCGGGATATTCACCATTGATGGGGCCGCACTCAGTGTGCCTGCAAGCCTGTCTTTTGGCAAATATCTCCTAAACCGTGTAGGTTTAGGAGATATTTCTTGGACCTACAGGTAAGCCTTAATCTAGGCTTACCTGTAGGTCAAAGTGTGTTGTAAGGGTTTACAACCACTTTAAGGACAGCCCACCATCGTTGGGCGTCGGCTGTTTGAAGAGGAATACCCTGGTATCTTCTTCAAGAGCTAACATTCCTCTTTCAGATAAAAGTGGATCACCTTTATCGGGGATGGCAGAGGTCCCCCCTTTCGCCACGCTTTGGTCGTCTCCGCCGCTTACCGGAGCCGTTGGTAGCGGCGGAGACGATCACACCCTCTCCCCTCACTGGCTGCGGAGTGAGGGAAAGATGGCCCCCTCTCGGCTCCATAACATTGGAGGGCGGAAGCGACATCAAACGTCACTTCTGCCCTCCAGTTTTAAAGGGGAATTTGTTTTATTTAATTTTAGAGATCCTGACATGCATTTTTTCTATTACAAGGGATGTTTACATTCTTTCTAATAGGAATAAAAGTGACCCATTTTTTTTTTTTAAATGGACAGTGGAAAAATAAAAAGTAAAATAAATAAGAAATTGTTTTTTTTTTTTAATGTGCCCCATCCCGCCGAGCTCGAATGCAGAAGTGGACGCAGGATGCATACGTAAGTCACACCCGCATATGAAAACGCTGTTCAAAGCACACATGCGATCGTGGTGAACGCTGTGAGGTATAGGCATTCCCACTTAATGACAGTGTATGATTGTTGCGTTCTGTCCAGACAGCATGTCAGGGCTTAAGTCCTGCGGGAATGCATGGGAACGGAGTTCCTGTACTTTTTCCACAACAGGAACTCAGTCCTGCAAGACTTTGAAGTATGTGAGCTGTGTGGCAGGTGCTACACCAGCAGCTGCCGACACAGCTCGCAATAGTAAGTGCCGCACACCAGGGATGGACTGACCATTCAGGCATTGCCAGTAGGGGGCCCCATGACAACTTCCTCTTCGATCTACCTGTCAATCACAGCGAGCTGACGGGTAGATCAGGTCCCTGCTGCTTAGAGATTGTATTTAGTCAGACCTCTCGTGATGCGGTCCTCCCCACCACCCCCTCCTGATTTTCTGTCTCCTCACCCCCCCCCCCGTGTCCTGCATACTTGCTCTGTGTGTCCCGCTGAATCCCCCCCTCCTCTATCTTCAGTGCCATATGATGAGAGAACTCAGAGGAGCAGCACAGCTATTCTGCTCACAGTACATGCAGGGAGAGAGGTGAGCTGAGGGAGGAACATCAGTTTGGGGTGGTAAGCTGAGCACAATACCTGGCAAAGTTTAATGCCAGGAGGGACGTTTATGTCAAAATATGTGAAGGGTTGGAATAGCAGCGAGTGTGTGTTGGAGCCTTGCAGAGTTTGCAGCCTCCCAAGCTAACATACATCTCCTAAGCAGGAACACATCAATATCTCCCCAAGCATTCTGTCCAGATAATGTGCAGTTCATATATGACCTTTCCGTTTAACCCTTTGTTATCCAAACTCCGTTCAATGAAAAGTGTAAACTCGCCACATAAACACTCTATATACAAAACAACATTCCCCAATATAGATCAGAACATGATGTTCACATTTGCATGGAAGCGCTATTGAATGAATGCTGATTATTCAGAGAATTACCGTATTTATGTTTATTGAGGATTGTTTTTTTTTTTTTTTCTTATGTACTAATAGTTAAGCTTCATACACATAATACGAAAATTGGATAAAAATACCACTTTTGAAGTGTTCGTGCATATGAGCGTATCATTTTTTATATTTTTGGGTGGGAGTTCCCACATTTTTTTCACCAGGACTTGACCCCTGATGTCAGGCAACACTTGCCAGAGTGACTGCAGGGTGAGGTTTGGTATCCTGTTGCACCTGTTACATCAAAGCATTTTGCATACCTCTACGCATGCTTCATCAGGACATAATGATGCTACATGGACATGCTATTTAAAGCAGAGTAAAGTCCCTTTCAATAATCGTCATCCCTGTGCTTCCCTTCGGAGCCATCTAGTGGCCATTTAACAGAACCTATGTACTGCTAAAACATCTCAGAGCACTTTAAACACAGTTCACTCAGTCACAGGTTTTTGCACATCTGAAATGTAGCTTAAATTCATTCCATTTTCATATCCAAATTAAATAGACAATTCTATTATGGCCTTTATGCTAGTGCCTATGTAATAAATTGTCCCTGGCTTTTCCAGTCTCATGGATACCCTCTATTACATAGTTTAGATTGATCAAGCTCAGGGTTCAAGGAACACTTTAAGACTCATATCATTGTTCAATCCCTTCAGTTTCATGGATCCTAATGAAAAAATCTAGGATTTTTCCTTTCTCATAAGGATTGTATCAAAGTCACCCCTCCAATTTGTTAGTTTAAGGGCAAAAAAAACTTTTACTCTAAGTCCCCTGGGTTGTCTAGTGTGATATTCTGCAAAATGTAGTACAATGGGAGTTTCCACTTTCAAGTTGATGCTCTTGATGTGTTCAACGACTCGGATATGCAGGTCACATTTTGTTTTGCCCACATCAATTTTCCTACAAGGGCACTCCAAAATGTATAGTTATTATTGCACTTACTGACACCAGTGTTGGGGGTTATTATTGCATCCACTGACACCAATGCTGGTGATTTATTATTGCACTTACTAACACCAGCGTTGGGGGTTATTTTTGCAGTCGCTGACACCAATGTTGTGGGATATTATGGCATCCACTGACACCAATGCTGGTGGTTTATTATTGCACTCATAGTCACCAATGCTGGGGGTAATTGGACTTGCAACAGAAGCAAAGTTGTGGGTGCTGAGGTACAAACATGCAATGCTATTGTGCGGCCTTCCAAAGGTGTCGAAGGTCGCACTTGAGGCCCTCAATAATTTTCTGACTGCCACTGCAAAAGATAATTTTAAACAGATTTATAAACATCCAGCAAACTTACTGACAGTAGTTCACCATTATGTCTTCAGTAAATATAAAATCAAGTGAAGATTCAGTGAAAAAATAGACAAAAATTTCAGAAAACTTTATTTTCAGTCGGAACTGAGATGGACGGTACATGGAATAATAAATATATTTTTTATTCATATGTACATTTACACCAAATGTTACATTCCATGTTCAAAGTCTTTTTCTTTATTTTTCTTGCTTTACAAGGCAAAGAAAAAAAAGTAACTTTTGCTTTGTCATGCAAGAGATTATAAGTGTTTGCTACGAATTCATGTACTATCTTTGTTCTGCCATTTTATAAAATAATTGCATAAAGAAAGCGGTTTGCGTTTTTTTTTTTTTTTTTTTTTTTCATCATACTGCAGGATATGGAAGCACTTGATGCCACTGACAATGATAATTAAGACATCTTAATAGAAAGAAGTCCTTATCATTCTCACAATTCCTTATACAACACATCCAATCCTGTAACATTACAGTTCTTACCTTTGAAAATACTTCCATGTCTGAGGGAAAGGACAAACTCTTAGCAAGGATTCTTGTCTCTGGATACTTCAGTATTTTGAAAAGAGGTTTGATATGACACAGATATAACTTGATCATGCGCTTCTTTTAATCAATAAGATTTTGAGGATTTATAACACAATATGAGCATCCATACATGGCAAACAATATGCATTTTCCAGCAAAGAATAGTAATTTCAGTGGTTCATAACTACTTGCTTTTTCCTCTGTGCTGTTAAAGACCAAATTAACTTTCAATTTAAATTAGCTAAATACATTTCAGGTACATCAAAGCAAACTGCAGGTTATATTTTGTTTTCTTAAAAAAAAAAAAAAAACAGCCACAGTCCAACTAAAAAAAAAGCCTGTCTCTTGCCAGCATGCTGTGAACAAGGACATATGCTCTCTTTTGGAAACAGCGGTCTCCCTGCAAAGGTCTGACACCACACCTGCAGCATAGACCTATAGCTATGCAATCAGCAAAGCTTATGCTCCCTGATATTTGGACTCAGCAGGGGTCATGGAAGACCTCTGCAGGCAGATTGCTACTTCCACAAAGACAGCAATAGCGTTTGTCTGTAGTATGCTGGCAGGGAACAGGTTTTCCTATTTATGCCGTGGCTGCTTTCTAAAGGAAATTCATGTTTAAACTTTGCACAGCTTTTGTTTCGATACACCTGGAGCTTACTTAACCTGATTTGCACTAGAGTTCTTGAAGACATCAAAAATAAGACGGCATGGGGACAAGGAAGTACAATATCTTTTCTTTACATGGAAATCTATTTTCTCTACATTTTAATTGTGCAATATTGTTGTTTTAAAGTGTTTGTCCATCCATTATGTTAAAAATAATTAGAGAAGGGTTAGAACCCCTGTTTGGGATCTTGTGACAGACTGGGAACCAATAGAAAGTGAAGAAAAAAATCTTCAAGATGGTACAGACAGCAAAACCAGGCTGATTAACCTGGTCATAGACAGACCAAAATCAAAACATTTGATCCATCTATGGGCAGACTGGTTATACTGAAGTCGATCTATCAATCGATTTCAATACAACCAGGCTGTTTTTTTTTTTTTTTTTTTTTTGTGCAATGACCCCACAATAGAAAAATCCAATTAGAGCAAGGGTTATTATAATAATGCATTTATAAAACTTGGAATAATAATCTGATTGTGTAAAATTTTTGTTACCACTGGCTAAATAAACAAGAAAGAAAGCGTGGTCTTATTTATTGAGAGCTAATGCTAGAAATCACAGCAGCATCTGACAACCAATTAAAAACGTATGTTTTGAGTGGCGCAAAATTTAGTTACTATGAGTTACTGTACATAACTGCTCTTTCCACAGTTTTAGTCAATAAATTCTTAATAGTCTAGCATCAAGGTAGGTAAAGATAGGCACATCAAACTAAAAAGTGATTAAAAAATGAACATTTAAATGGAGAAGAGTAATCGAGAGACTTTTTTTCATTCTTGCACGGAATGTACCAAACTTCATTAGTGTAAAGCCCTTTTAATAGCTTCACATAATATATTCACTGCCAATATAGCCCAATGGCCTTGTATAATCCAGAAACAAAATTAAAATCTGTACAAATTTAATCAAAAACATGTGAAAATGGTTACAGTAATTCTCTGTTTTTGCAAAATATTACAAAGTGTGCCCATTGCATCTAAAGTTGCTCTTCCACTAATAATGCATTTGTATGAATCCCGACAGACTGCAAAAAATTTAAGTGGTTGTAAATCTCAGTCATGAAATCCAAACATATATCTGTAGTGTTTACTTATCTCTCTCCAAATCTCTAAGTGTAGTTTCTCTTTGGTGCTTTGTTCTTCTGTTGTCAGCATGATTCACTTCTGAAAAGTTTTTCTGACACATGAGATAAAATTTGTGGAGGAAGCTCAGCACGGAGCTTGTCTATTCACAACACAGTTCTTCTGTGTACAGAGGTGTGTGCCTTTCCTCCAACCAACTCTCACACAGTAACTGCAGCCTCTCCACCCCTCCTCTGTGCTCCTGATAGATGAAGAACTGTTTTAACACTTTTCTGCCCTTTTGAAGGGTGTTGGGAAGAGAGGGCTGCAGATAAACAAGTAAAACCTAGTAGGAGGATTTGTTTCATCTATGTATATCACCTGAGACTGTTCACTTCACTGTGTATATATAAGGGTTTACAACCACTTTAAAACAAATAATTGTTTCAGCAGCATGGCCTGGTCCTGTAAAGAAGATGTTCCACTAGTGGGTGATATTTGGAGATGGAAAAGCTGTCCTGCCTTAAAGCAGAACTAAATCCTCTCTTTTTCAGCCAAGGAAGCTGCCATCTTGGCCTCTGTTTGATCCTCAACTGCCATGATGTTGCACATGTGATCAGTTATGACACCAGCCATTTGATGAGTTGAGTTTGGTTGAGAACACAACCAATGTAATGACTTGTGGCGGGAATGTAACTATTTTTTTTGAATGTTAAATCAACAGGTTTAGGTCCACATTAAGTAATTTGTCTTTCTGGTGTAGGATGTACTCAGAGCCAGGAGGCTGCAGGTAGTATTGCTAGATATAGGCCTTTTCACTAAGGTAATTTTGCTGAGGCAGCTACTTTGCAGAGGCAGTTTTACTTTCTTCTTTACATTTTTCTGCAACTGTAAAATGAAGACAAGCTTAGTGAACACGGACCTTTTTAAAATGCAATCATTTACTTTTAATTTATAATTTCTAAAAAAATATATACATTCCATTAATTCTCCATATCTGATTAATTGAAGTGCTTCCTCCTTGCTAGGTTTTCAGGTTCTCATACCTCATGGCCTTTTAGCAGTTAAGTCTTGTTTTTACAGTCTCATATTAAAATAAACAGACAATCCGCTTGTAAAGGTAAGACTCCATAATAGGGACAATGGCAAGGTGGGTGGAGCTAAGACCACATGCACCCAAGATTTGCTAGGGTTCTTTAGATATACAAAGCTGGTGGTGATTTAGCTTGCCAGTAGTCAACTGTCACTCATTTGAAGGGACTGTCCATCTTCTGAGACCAAATTCCTCTATCCCTTCTTCAGCCTCAGTTGTCCCTCATTTTGATCTAATGTGTGTGATGTTATGCTGCAATAAGGTCAGAAAAACACTCAACTACACAACAATAATTTTCTGCATATTAGATATTTGTGGTCTGTGTAACCAGCTGTGGCCAATATGTGTTCTTTGCCTACATACTAAATGGCGTCCCTCTTTATCATTTCAGGAAGTTGGATGGTATGCCTCAAGGAATGAAACGTTGCTTTAAGATGCCAATGTTTGCAAAATATGAGTGGTTTATTAAGAAAGTAGGACTTTTATTTATTTTTTATCAACTGCTGCTAGTAATTTGTAAAGGGCCAGTCAACTCAACCATGATGCTTCAGTAGTGGGTGGAAACTGGTGGCCTTTATCACTTGATAACTTCCCACTCTTAAAGCTCTTGATCGAGGACTCCTCGCTCACCTGGGATCTGACAATACAAGCCTCAGTGGAGAGACGCTCTAACAAGAAGTCATAGGAGTTGGAGACGCCAGCAGAACCCATTGGAGAGATCAGGAGTGATCGCTTTGTTTTCAAGCCTGTATGATCTCCCTAAAAAGAGATCTTGTCAGCTGGTAAGCCTTACTGAATTCGGTGGTGGATAGAACTCTCTCTTTGGGCGCACCTGCTATACATCTAAAGGGTGTTTTAAAGAGTCACTTCAATGGACTGAATTTATTTATTTCTTTGCGTTTCTCTTCCCCCTGGACTTTTTTTATGTGTTTTTTTTATGTGTTTTAATTTTGAATAATTTTTGCACAATTTTTGGTTACACACATTGTTTAGTATGTGATACTAAGATTTGATATGTCACAATATCATGTTTTTAGTTTTTTCACTTTATAAGTTTTAGCACAGCTTTATTTTTTGGCTTGTGTTTATTGTGGGTATCTCACATTGTGTTGCAGCAAGAACTTATATTTAGTTTATTATCAGTAATTAATTTATTATTCATTTCAGAGCTTGCCTCACTGGCTTAGGCTCCTTTTTTTTAAATGATTGAGCAATTTTTTGGACAGCGCTGTTTTCCAAGGATTTTTTGATAACTTCCCATACCTTGCCAGTTTTAAGGTTTCCTCCACATAGATCGCAGTTCACCTTCTTGCTTCCTCTGCAGAAAGCTGAAAATCTAGTGGTGGAAATATAACCTTCCTATAACTACTATCAGCTGAATAGAGTGGGGAACCTGTGCAGAAATTACATTTTCAACATTCTTGAGATTAAAAAAACAGCATTTTACCTTGCTGAAATCTTCCCTAAATAAATTAATCAGTTTTGTTTGGACTAACAGTTAAAATACAACCTGTTGACTGGAAAAACAGTAGAGGAAACCATTTTGTTATACCATACCAATCAATGAAGCCTATAACTAGCAATGGAAGGAATGTAATATATTCTGAGGGGTGCACCAGTTAAGTTCAGGACAATTAAGCTGATAAACATCCTCCCCCAAGTTAATATTTAAAGGGTATCCAGGAAAAAAAAACTTTATTTATACAATGTTGGGTAGAGTATGGAAGCATTAAAGTATAAAGTCCAGGTTTACTTCCAAATAGTTACATACAGTATACAGTACAGTGTTCCAGTGTGAGATGAAACCTTCCTGTTTCACACCCGCAACAAAATACAAAGCTGCCTATGAATGGCTGAGTGCTGCTCAGTCCGATGCTATTTTGTTCCGGGTATGAAATAGGAAGGTGTCGTCTCACACCTGGAACACCTTGCTGTATATACTGTATGTACCAGAGGCTACATACAGTTTATTGAATGTTTCCAGCAGGTGCACATTAGTGAAGAAAATACTGTTGTTTGTTTGGGCCAAGCTGTATGTTAAATATAAATAGACCTGAACATTAGCTTTAACATTCCCTTTGGGGTCTTTTTTTGTTCCCTCTGAGGAAATGAATCTGCTTCTGGTTGTCCTAGTAACAACTGTTACCAGGACAGAAAGTGATGGTAAATGAAAAATTTTACCAACAGCCAGTATTGCGAATCTGCACACAGATAGACCCAGTACTATCATTGCCTGGCTCTGACTCATCTTTAGTTGCACATTAGCACCTTTTATATAAGTGGCCTGGGTCCCGGGGTTCTTTGTTCATTATTGCCTCCCCTCTTATTAGTCCTGCTTAAGCTGTGTATACACCAATAGATAAAAGCACACATGCAGGACATTTAAGAGTACTTATAAACAATTGAAAGTGCTATAAGTGCAGTGACAATTACCATAATTTAGCAATTCTGCTAGTAAATATATATATATTATAAAAGCTGAATTCCAGGTGCAAAAACTTTCATTGAAATATATTCCTTAATAGCCACAAATAATATAAATATACTCCAAGTGCCTTTGAAAACATTTATGCCTCATAAAGTAGCAGTGACACCATCACTGGGCTGTAGAGGCCCATGCGGAGAGCAGAGCTGTGGGAGGAACCCAGTAGGTGTACCCACTACAGGCTACTTGCAGGAAACTACAGGAGGGGGCAGATACAAGACCAATGAGAGCAGCAGTGATCGGTCTTTATTACTGGAAGCTCCTATACAGAGGAAACGTTTAACGCTCCACAGAATCTTAGGAAAAACACAAAGCATCACACAATTCAAGTAAATATACACATGCCTCCTGTGTCCTGGAGTTCAGTTTTAAGAGGGCCAAGGAGTTACAGATACAGGGAGAAATGGAACATTGTTGGCCCATCCTCAGCTGATATCTCAGCTTTGCATAAAAGTAGATAGGACCAGGTTTCAAGTCTTTGTCCCTTTCCTTGGAATGTCTCTAACTCAGATGAAGCATGTCTGGCCCATGTATTGAAGTTTTGCCTTTAATAGGTCTCTAAACCCTAGTTCCTGTCTCCATCTCTGACTCTTTGCACCCACCTGTGGCAATCCCAATCCCCCTGTTCTTTCATTCTATATCATGGAGAATGCAGTAGGATAAGTGGGGCTAAATGACAGGTTAAGACAAAACTGAGACATTAAGTAAGATCTTCAGTAAGAAGATCTCTTGAGAGATAAAGGAGGTCCATGTATCCATGAAAAGCCAACCAAGCAGTTTTGGATAGACCAACCCTTTAAAGAAGAATATCCAGGTATGGATATTTTTACATAAGTATGCAGGGGGGATTTTTTCATAAGATATCTGTGGGATCCGCCCTGGAAACTAAAGTCTGGGTTCTGTGCCGAATGGCTGCCCTGCTGCATTGTAAACACAGGAGGTCAACCTCTGCGCAGGGAGCCATTCAGAGAATGCTTTGCACTTTCTCAATGAACACAAATCCTTCTCTTATTGGATGAGGTGGAAAACATGATGCCATCAACCCCCCCTCTCACCTTTCCAGCTTCTACATCTAGAGGGATCCCACAGGTATGGTATTTGCATAGTTACATTGGTCTGAGCAAAAATATCTATTTCTAGAGAGCAGCAAAGCATGGTATATCTGTGTAAGCCAAGATTGGAGTAAAAGAAACAAGAGCCTACAGGATCTGAGTACCACTTTTAAGTGCAGGAGATTTTTGTATGCTTGTAAAAATATCCATACCTTGAATTCTTATTTGAGGTGTCCAACAGGAATGCATAAAAACATTGAAATAAGCTAAATATACGTTAGACAGAAGTAGATGAGATGGCTTCTGATATCTTAAATCAAAAAATAAAAGATGTAATAATGTTAAAAAGATAAAAAATAATTGTATCTATTACAGTATACCTTTCTATATAATATTTAGCAAAATACTAATATAAAGCAGACAGCTGTGGTGCAGAGACGAATCCTGTACAGTAACTCAACCATCCAATCAGTTAATAACAATTAATGCTTCATGTACACGGGACATTTTTACAACCTCTCCTGAATGATTTAAATTGACAGATAGTAACTCACGTTTAAAACGTCTATTTTGTCACGTTTACATGCCACATTTAGCATGCAACATTAAGTTGCATTTGAAAAAAAAATGTTTTTCAAAATAGCCAAAAATGAAAAATGCATGTAAACAAAACGCGACTAAATGTGAGTTACCATTTAGAAGCGTTTGGCGCTTTAGTGTTCTGAAAAGTGTGAGTTACCTCACTTCGGATTATTAAATTTGTCTTTAAAATAAGCCCAGAATACTGTGTACTTTAACAGCAGCGCTCTCCTTACTGCAGCTATATAACTGAAACAACATTTTGTGCTAATTTTAGGGCCCGGCTTGTGCCAATCCTATTGGATGCACCTGCCTTATGTTACAAACAGTATAGGCTGGTATAAGCTGGGTAATGTGTCTGCATGTGGCTATCAGCTGTAACACTTGCTATTTTGGGATTGTATATGAGAAAAATATTAACACATTTTTTGTTATATTGATTAAAAATTGGTAAAGCGAAGAACAATAAACTTAAAACATAGCTATAAAAGGTTAAGCAGCAATCCAGGTGATTGGATCTTGGGAATACATGCCAAACCATCAGCAGCATGGATTTTAAAACATGTTCAATTCTGTTAAAAAATGAAAGTAATATTTCGAAGAGTAACTCCACTTTTGTTGAGAAAAGGACATTCCCCTCTAGATGATTCATGTACTTTGTAAGGAGTTTAAAAATTTTGTAGATTCCTACCTTTTGTTATTCTGAAGAAACAACAGTGTCCATGTGCAAAATGAATGTGAATGGGAGTGATTTTATAATTGTCAATCAGCTGCTGCACTTACATGGTTCTAATGAAGAAAGTTGCCGGGTTGGCATCTGTTTAGACATGATTTCCCTTTGGGAGTATCTCACCAAATATGAATTTTTTGTTGCGGGGATGCCTAAAATCTGAATTGTAAGTGCAGACTTCTGGGAACATCAGTAAGCCAATTACATAATCACAAAATTACATTCCTGGAGGGAGTTCCACACAATATCTGTGTACAGCATGCCTCCAGGTTACCATATTTCATCACATTTTGCAGAAAATTACAGCACTGCAGATTCAAAAGGAAACATATTTTTTAATAACATTCAATTACAATATGTACATGCTATATATATATATTTTTTTTTATTTATTTTTTTGCTATTTTTTCCCCCACAAAAGTGGAGTTTAACCTTTAAAGAGGCAAACAAGCAGACTAATTGAATGTAGTACATTTGGATAACACTAGATGGCAGAATGGGCATATAAAATATAGTCCTGGCTACCACACTAGAGAACAGCACATACTGCCTCTGTAAGTTAAACATTAGTCTATTTTTATTGTGGCTTAATGATTTCTTGATAAATTAAAAGAAAACAACAATCAAACATAATAATTTAAACCAGTTTAAGAGCCTGTTCACACACGACTTTGAAGCCGCTTCATACAGCGCAACTTCAGCATGGCTTGCAAAATGACTCCTGTATAGAAGTCAATGCAACCAGCTCCGAAGTCGCCCCAAAGTAGTACATGAACCTTTTTCTAAGTCGGATCGACTTGAGCCGCTCCTATTAGAACAGTTCCATTGTACAGAATGGAGCGCGACTTGTCAGGCGGCTAAGTCGCCCGACAAGTCGCCCCTGTGTGAACTGGGTCTAAAAAAGGTTGTTGAACTACATTTATAATGGACATGAAGGACCTCGGCTATGGGGAAGGATTAACTGAACTGAATTTATTAAAATAATTTAGTATAAATACTTAAATAATCCACATAAGAAATTTGGTGAAAAGTTGTTCATTTTCAATGACAAAGGGCACCTTTGTGCTTGGAGAAAAAAAATTTAACATCTGTATTCCTGGCCAAAATCTCTTGCATTTAGTTTGCTTGTATTTATGTGTACGTGCATACATAAGTAAAATAAATTCCAGCTCTCAGAATTGAGCGTTAACCCCTATTTTTTACTCATCTATACGCAGTGCATGTTTACTGTACATGCTTGTGTGTACAGGCAAATTGAAAACAATTGGTTGTGTTTAGATCAGTATAAAATAATTCTGTATGCCTAGAAATGCTTAGTTTTTAGACATCAGTGTGCAAAAGGCCTAAACCCAGAAAAAGACAGACGAGGGTACAAAAAAGATACAGTATGATAGAGTGTAAAACAATATGTTTTCTGGGAAAAAAAAAAAGAGAAAATAGAAAAAAGAACCAAAAAAAAAAAAAATCACAAGAAAAATTTGTTAAAAGACCACTTCAGACTTGACATTTACATAGACAGCAGAACTTATGCATCTGGCAATGGGTACTAAATAGGATTTATCTTCATGCAGTCCCCTCACAATTTATAACTTTTCAAGTTCCATATATATTTTTTGATTGCTTTTATGGTTTCAGATTACTCATTGTTAGTTATTAGTGCTTTCAAAGAGGAATTTCCTAACATTCCACACTTAAAATTATATGAGATGCTTGTTAATCTCATTGACCTTACACTACTACTGACTAATTAAATTATTCATATTTTTATACCAAGCCCCGAATGGTCTACTGGTACATAAAAAAAAATCTGTCAAACCAACTTAATACATTTTTTTTTTTCACCTGATATTATTTGAATCCCTCTTATCTCTCTACTGCTCTCATCATACAGACGACCCCTCACATTTTATTTTTTTAACCAAAGATCAACAAAAAAAAGAAAGGGAAGGATCTCTAAAAATCTCTATGTCTAAAGGAACAACACCTGGTTTTAAAAGGAAAATTTTGAGGAAAAAATATTTAAACAGATTTGATTTGGGTGCATGAGATAATCCTGAAACAGATAACATTGTTATTGAAAGCAAAAGTCTCTGAACTATTGGACAGGATAAACTTTTTGGAGACATATGTTAAGCAATTGCCAAAATGACTCTGCAAAATCAAAGCAATTGTTCAAAATACTGAAGTACAAGGATTAGGAGTATCATCACCACACCTACCCTGTATTCTTGACAGCTTCAAATATAAAACCATCTCAAAGACATTGCCTAGATCTGGAAGACTGCAAAAATCTGTACACCTAAACTATGAACAATAAAGCTCTTTTAGCGCTCATCCATTTTAACTTAACTGATACACTAGCTCCTAAATTACTGTACACTACAAACAGAACAATATGTTATTTATTGCCAAATTTTATTAGGCCACTCTATTACAAAAGTTTAAAGAAATAAGGAAAAGTCAAATCATAACTAAATTAGGAGTTTTATGTGACTGTCAGCCAATCAGATCACCTGTTGCCTCCGATAACATTCAGGATATATACTATTAGGCTGGGTTCACACATGTGAGGCCACAGGTTCGTGCCTGGGTTCCGGCGCGTGTCTGTTCACTGGTTCAGGTGTGATTCTGGTCCGAATCTTTGCCTGAATTTGCACCTGAACCGAACCCAAACATGCACAGGACCCATTTTCAATCCAGGCCGCAGTCACCCTGGACATGTGTGAACTGGCTCTATTGAGAGCCAATCAGACTCGCACTTCATTTGAATTGTATGTGGGGAAACCTGCATCCAATTTGCATATGTGTGAACCCAGCCTGAAGGCGCTGTTCATATGGGCTACAGCAAATGAAAAGCAGTATGTACAGCAAACTTAGTATTTATAGCTTTGGATAGCTATGTTAAAGATTTTAGGGGCTCATTCATTCTTGTGTGTAGTGGCAACACATATTAAATCCCACATTACTGTCCATTCCTGCAATGTACGAAATGCACCTAATCTATGTGTGGTGCTCTGCAGTGCCATGCATTGAGATAATGTGCGTGCATTAATGCACCACACTGAATTGCGTGGAATGGAAAATGTAAAAGAGCCCTTCAGGGTACACAAGCTCCAATTTTGGGAGGTTAAAGGCTCCTTTTACACGGGGCGGATGCCGGCAATGGATCCACCTGCATAGCAGGGGATCTCTTTGCTGATCCCCACTGAGCAGGCGGATGACAGATTTGTGTCCACTCTGCCTCAGTGGACACAGCCCGATCTTCTCTATGGAATGGTCAGATGGAAACAGACCACCTGTCTGTTTCCATTCAACTATCATTCGATCTGTTTTTAGTGGACTGGATCAGATTAGATGCTGGCGGGTGTCAGCGGCCTGCCCTTCCATAGAGAAGAATGGAGGGTCCAATTGGGTCCACCTGAAAAACTGACAGGTAGACCTGATCGGAACATCCATGTGAAAGAGGTCTATCACAGATCTTAATTGGGAGTATTGGCTGTGATTCTAAATAAGCATCTAGAAGGCTTTTATCCAGTCTGCAAGCAGTGCTGAAGCCTACTGAGTCCTGCCAGCAGCTTGTTTAAAGTGACAGTCAGTATTTTCATTAACATCTGTATTTACCTTACCAAACTGGAGCTGAAGGTTACTTTAAGGACTTTAATAAAGCTGCCCAAAGCTTGCTGTAAGCTTTGAAAATACATTGCTGTAGGTGACTGTACACATTGCTTGTTCACATGCTGAAACCCTTAATTTAAAATGACCAAGAGGTCATTCTCTTACTCTATTCTGGAGTCCTGCTATATCACGTCATGCTGGCCCCTTTTGCAGGTGTAAAACAATACAAATAAGTGCCTATACTGTTTTAAATCCAGTAAAGCAATGTCTCACCCTGCTCTGAACATGCTCAGTTATTCTCTATTTTTTGGCATTGGGCTGAAAATCAGAGCTACTAGAGGCCAATCTGCTGACAGTCTAAAGATTTGCTGCTGCTCAGGAGCTCTGGGCTTTTGTAAAATGGCAGCCTTTGGCAAGAAGAAACAGGAAAAATGCTGGAGACAATTTACAGCACACACACATTTTGGTAGCATAATTATTAATGTGTAATGTATGTTCCTTGCTAAAGAACATTATTTATTAAGTTGTTATGGGTAAAGTACCACTTTAACTCCAAAAATTCAATTATCATCTGCACACCTGGCCAAACAATCTCAATGCTCAGATGTAATTAACCTAAATTCATCCACAGTAGGAAATTGAAAAGATACACAATCACCACTAGTACAATCAATTTAATTGATTGATGCAGTGTACTTCATAGTATTTAAAAAGTGAGAAAAAAATCAGCCAATCATTTGATGGGTAAACTGCATCAGTAAGCACAGTAGAATCTCGCTTGCTTGATCTTGATTTTCAGTATGACCAAACACCATAAAATCAGGGCCTCAGGATGCAAACCATGAAAGTAGAGCTTCCTGATTCTTACTTTTGGGGTTTTAAGCAGGGAATTTTAAAAAGGTTACCCACTGCTTCTGACTACAGCAGCGAATGCAGATCTTTCCATTTTCAGTACTGGGGTTTCCATATTCTAACATCTATCTTCCTATGTTTGTGAAGGTTCTCAGTTATTTAGGTCATGGTATAGCTACCGGTAGTAGTAGTTAGTTACATTAACCTTGATTTGGTCTGTTAGGTTGAATGTTTCTCTGCTTATCCAAACAGCTTTTTCAGTACTGGTGAGTGTCAGGAACATACCCCAGCATTTATAGCCACACTACAAATGCAATCATCTCATTCTAGTCACAATGGAGTGTTTTAAGGCAGATATTAACCACTTCAGCTCCGGACCAATAAACACCTTAAGGACCAGAGGTCTTTTTGCAATTTCGCACTGCGCTGCTTTAACTGGTAATTGCGCGGTCATGCAATATTGCACCCAAACGAAATTTGCGTCCTTTTCTTCCCACAAATAGAGCTTTCTTTTGATGGTATTTGATTGCCTCTGCGATTTTTTTTTTTGCGATATAAATGGAAAAAGAGCGAAAATTTTGAAAAAAAAAGATATTTTCTTCTTTTTGTTATAAGAAAAATCGAATAAACTAAATTTTAGTCATACATTGAGGGCAAAATTTATTCAGCCACATGTCTTTAGTAAAAAAAATGTCAATAAGCGTATATTTTTTGGTTTGCGCAAAAGTTATAGCGTCTACAAACTAGAGTACATTTTCTGGAATTTACACAGCTTTTAATTTATGACTGCCGATCTCATTTCTTGAGGTGCTAAAATGGCAGGGCAGTACAAATCCCCCCCAAATGACCCCATTTTGGAAAGTAGACACCCCAAGGAAATTGCTGATGGGTATGTTGAGCCCATTGAATATTTGTTTTTTTTGTCCTAAGGGATTGAATAATGACAAAAAAAAAAAAAAAAAATTTTTTTTACAAAAAGTTGTCACTAAATGATATATTGCTCACACATGCCATGGTTATATGTGGAATTGCACCCCAAAATATATTCCGCTACTTCTCCCGAGTATGGCGATACCACGTGTGTGGGACTTTTTGGGAGTCTAGTCGCGCACGGCACCCCGAAAACCAATCACCACCTTCAGGATTTCTAAGGGTGCAAATTTTTGATTTAACTCCTCACTACCTATCACAGTTTCGAAGGCCATAAAATGCCAAAATAGCACAAAACCCCCCAAAATGACCCCATTTTGGAAAGTAGACACCCCAAGCTATTTACTGAGAGGCATGTTAAGTCCATGGAATATTTTATATTTTGCCACAAGTTGCGGGAATATTACAAACTTTTTTTTTTTTTGCACCAAGTTGTCACTAAATGATATATTGCTCACACATGCTATGGGCATATGTGAAATGACACCCCAAAATACATTCTGCTGCTTCTCCCGAGTACGGGGATACCACATGTGTGGGACTTTTTGGGAGTCTAGTCGCGCACGGCACCCCGAAAACCAATCGCCACCTTCAGGATTTCTAAGGGTGCAAATTTTTGATTTAACTCCTCACTACCTATCACAGTTTCGAAGGCCATAAAATGCCAAAATAGCACAAAACCCCCCCAAATGACCCCATTTTGGAAAGTAGACACCCCAAGCTATTTACTGAGAGGCATGTTGAGTCCATGGAATATTTTATATTTTGCCAAAAGTTGCGGGAATATTACAAACTTTTTTTTTTTTTTGCACAAAGTTGTCACTAAATGATATATTGCTCACACATGCTATGGGCAGAAGTCAAATTACACCCCAAAATAAATTCTGCTGCTTCTCCCGAGTACGGGGATACCACATGTGGGGGACTTTTTGGGAGCCTAGCCACGTACGGGACCCCGAAAACCAAGCACTGCCTTCCGGATTTGAATATAAAATGCTATAAAAAACAAACTAACCAGAGTCACCCGTAACACTTATACGGTGATCAGTGGTGAAAGGGTTAACTAGGGGCAATCAGGGGGTTCAAATTTTTATTAGGTAGTATATGGGGGTCCCTGGCGCTATATAAAAACCTGACGGGGAACCTAAATAACTAACTGGCTAACCAGCGTCACCAGTGACACTTATACTGTGATCGCTGGTGAAAGGGGGTGAAAGGGTTAACTAGCAGCAATCAGGGGGTTAAAACCATTATTGGGTAGTATATCGGGGTACCTAGCGCTATAAAAACCTGGCGGTGAACCTAAAAAAATAACTAGCTACCTAGCGACACTAGCGACACTGATGCAGCGTTCAGAAAAATTATCACTTAGTGACACTGGCAAAAGGGGGTGAAAGGGTTAACTAGCGGAAATCAGGGGGTTAAAACCATTATTGGGTAGTATATCGGGGTACCTAGCGCTATAAAAACCTGGCGGTGAACCTAAAAAAATAACTAGCTACCTAGCGACTGTAGCGACACTAATGCAGCGATCAGAAAAACGATCGCTTAGTGACACTGGCAAAAGGGGGTGAAAGGGTTAACTAGCGGCAATCAGGGGGTTAAAACCATTACTGGGTAGTATATCGGGGTACCTAGCGATATAAAAACCTGGCGGTGAACCTAAAAAAATAACTAGCTACCTAGCGACACATGCAGCGATCAGAAAAATGATCGCTTAGTGACACTGGCAAAAGGGGGTGAAAGGGTTAACTAGCGGCAATCAGGGGGTTAAAAACATTATTGGGTAGTATATCGGGGTACCTAGCGCTATAAAAACCTGGCGGTGAACCTAAAAAAATAACTAGCTACCTAGCGACTGTAGCGACACTAATGCAGCGATCAGAAAAACGATCGCTTAGTGACACTGGCAAAAGGGGGTGAAAGGGTTAACTAGCGGCAATCAGGGGGTTAAAAACATTATTGGGTAGTATATCGGGGTACCTAGCGATATAAAAACCTGGCGGTGAACCTAAAAAAATAACTAGCTACCTAGCGACACTAGCGACACATGCAGCGATCAGAAAAATGATCGCTTAGTGACACTGGCAAAAGGGGGTGAAAGGGTTAACTCTAGGGGCAATCAGGGGGTTAAATCTTTATTGGGGGGTGATAGGGGGCTACCCTGGACCTAACACTAACTGTCCTGACAGTTTTTACTGTCACAACTGACACTGAATGCATTGATCAGTAAAGAAATGATCAATGCAATCAGTGACACTGTGACTGGGGGGGGATCGGGGGGCGATCAGGGGGGGGGATCGGGGGGGTTTGTGTGCCTGTGTGTACCTACATGTCAGTGTAGTGTTGGTGCACACTTACTTTTACTCTTCTCCTCGTAGTCCGGTCAAAAAGACCGCCCCGAGGAGAATGACATCACTTCCTCCTTCCTGTGTAAACAATACACAGGGGAGGAAGCTTCTCATTGGCCAGGAGCGATCCAGAGGGGGTGGCCGAAAACCAACGGCCATCCCCTCATCACGGAGCGCTCCTGGACCGAATCGGACCGCCGTAAACAGCGGGAGGGGGTCCGATCGGACCCCCCACCCGCTGGAAGGCAATCACGTAGATGTACGTGATTGTGCCAGCCTGTGCCATTGTGCTGATGTACAATGGCAATACGGCGGTCCTCAAGTGGTTAATGAAGTTTGTGTAACCACCCTGTTCTAATTGCATAATCCAATACCATGGTGTCATTAATTCTGGGACAGGTGTTAATAATTTTAGTTATCAGGCTGAAGGTGTAAACTGTTGTCAAATGGATGGCCCAACACAAGAGAGTAAACTCTGTAGGTCAGGTCAGTGTTATTTACACCTTAAAGGGGTTGTAAACCTTTGTGTTTTTTCGCCTTAATGCATTTTATGCATTAAGATGAAAAAACCCCTGGCAGTGACCGGCCCCCCAGCCCCTCATTTTACTTACCTGAGCCCTGGAACTTGACCCGACAGGGACGTGCTGTCTCTTTGCCTGGGGTTCTCAGCTCTTGATTGGATAGATTGATAGCAGTGCAGCCATTGGCTCCCATTGCTGTCAATCAAATCCAATGACGTGGGGAGGGGTCGAGTCATACATTCAGCGGCTATAGACGCTGAATGCTGGACTCAGGAGTGCACCCGCAAGGTAACCCCCTTGGGAGAGCACTTCTCCTACATAATTATCTTATGTGGGGAGGAGCCACAAGAGCTGTCAGGGGACACCAGAGGGCAAGGTTGGGGAACACCCTGTGCAAAACTGGTTGCACAGTGGAGGTAAGTATGATATGTTTGTTATTTTTAAAATAAATAAACAAACCCTTACAATCCCTTTAAGGGACAGAGAGGACAACTAATTTGCAAGAGGGGGGAAAGAGGCCATCTACTGTACTTCAAAATGTAACAAGGATCCATAAACAGGGAAGGGGGCCTTCATCTCCATATGTCCCCACATATAATGCCATTCTAACCTCTCTACCAAGGCAATTTGGCAATAATTCACACTTTCAGCCATATACAAACCAACACCTGTCCCATGATGCCATTGAATTAGAACAAATTTATAAATATCCCATCATGTTCTTGGACAATCAACATCTGCTACAACACATTCCATTTAGACTGGCTCAAGGTGACTGAGATACCTGTGAGACACTAAATATGTTCATTACACTCATTAGAAACAAAATAGCTTCTGGAATAAGCAGCAAAATGTCTTCAATATTACAGAACAAATTCCGTTGAATGTACATAACTACTACCGTATGAGCTATCCATCTGCATATTTTACAAGGATGGATTTTTCTTTGAAGGAATAGCCACAATCTAAGAAGTTTTGATAACCATAACATTTTAGGACATGTACTGTAATTATTAAGAGCTAGTCATTACCTTATTGCAATTTCTAACAAATAAAATTTAGAACCACCATAGTCTGGACTTCATTTTCATAAATATCAGGATTCTAAAATAAATCCCACAACTTCTGTAAATCTATTCATCTCCATAAACCTCGGCTCACGGAGCCCAGTTTGTAAGCTGTAAGCAAATTAAATCTTTAAAATACTAACATTATTTAGTGTGCATCTTAGAATATACTTAGGCATGACTATATGTTGCATATTTTACATATTTTTATCCCC